>NC_081438.1:31413111-31728111 GCF_949786415.1 Peromyscus eremicus | reverse complement strand
TTAATTATCGACAGAATGCTGACCAGAAAGAAATGAAATTAATCTCTGACCCCGTCTGGGTAGCACTGAAAATTCATCATATATCCTTTTAATATTGAAACACAGCGCAGAATTTTAATAGAAAATATTGTTTTTTTCCCCCTCCAAACCTCCAGTCTTTATTAATGCCCCTGGGCAGAGAATGATATTGCTGGCAATATAGCAGTCTTTGTTCATTTTAAATTTATTAAGCATTATGCACTTCATTTCAAACATTTTACTGTTTCTTTTTAATTTCGCTCAGTGTAACTACAGAGTAAAACCTTTTTAAACATTTAAGATATTGAAAACCCATAGACGAATGTCTAACGGAAACTGCTCCGGCCATCAAATGAATCTAAGTAGAAGCAATTGTAATTTTAAGCCCTCAAGTACACCCTTCAGACTTTATGGTATCTGCGACCCGTCAGACTGGAGTGGCAAGCAGGCAGGCTTGGAGGGCGCCCTGACTGGAGGTCCGGGCCAAGGGGGTCCGGCTGAGGCCCCATGGGACCCAGCAGCTTGCTGGGTCTCAGGATGCACTTTTCCGTCATTTAGGTGGGCCTAAACAAATCTTCCCAGAGGCCAGATCTCTTACCAGAGATGTCCACACCTCCCCCACTACGTCCACCAGACTAGAGACCCATCCTCCCCTGCAGCAGGACACTGAATCAGAAGGTTCCTCTCCCCTCCGCTGTCACCCCAGACCCCAGCCAGGGTGCTTTAGGGTCCTGCCGCTGAAGTGGGTACCTGGACAGTTTGCAAGCTCTAGGGGGGCTAGGGAAGGTTAGCACCCCCAAGTCCTCCTTGGGAAGGGAGGGCAGAGGAGATGGACCGAGGCCACCCCCCCCCATAACCCATCCGCATAACTCCCACCCTCTCGCCCCCTTTTTCTGAGGAATCCAAGCTTTGCATTTAATGAGTCGTGAAGTGTGAGAACTTCCGGACCGCAGGTCCCTGATGCCAATTCCAGATGTACTAGGCGGGTGGGGTGGGGCCTGGGCCTGGAGGCCAGAGCCCTCGCCTGACCGCAGCCCCCCATCCGGGATGCAGCCATCCCTAGCGCCGAATTGGAAACGGGCAACGTCTCCACTGAGAAATTACTCCTTTTATTTCTTGTAGCGTTCCTGGTGCCCTTATTTCACGGCCCGGACAAACGGAATATTACTTTTAAAACACTATGAAATACCAGGTCCTGTCCTCGGAGCTATTTCGGGGGGAATTCAATTTTCGCTGAATGGTGAGAAGGGCCAAGCGGCTCTTTGGGGGCTGAGGGGTAAGTTTGGGTGGGAGAGGAAAATACTCAGGGGTTGTCTGGACAGCCCCCTGAGAGGCTTGCTGGTGGCTAGGCTACACACCACAACCGTGTATACACCTGCAGCCACAGGGGCACCTGCACACACCCGGTAGACCGCCCCACAGCACTTGGCCTCTGAAGGCCCCTCTTTGCCTTCTTCTTCCTTACTCTGGCCTGGGGATGGCTGTCTGCAAGATGATCTGATTCTCCCCGGAGCGCCTCAGCTCCATCCCCCACCGCAGAAGGTGCTCTTTCTGGGTCTGCTTGGTGCGCAAGTTGTTTCTCTGGTCCCTTCTTTCATTTCTCCTCCATAGCAGAAGACCCACCCACCAGGTCCCACCACCGCCAGTGTCTGTCCTTCCTGCCTTTGGCCGCAAGGGGTAGGAGGAAGGCCACTGGAAGGTGTGACCCCAAGTTTGGACCAAGGTTGCTGACTCTTTTGTGTTCATCGCTGGGAAGTTCGCCTGAGCAGTTCCCTCAAAACTTCTGCCCCAGAGTCCCAGACAGATCCCCGGCTATCCCCAGTCCCCACCGGCCGGTTGCCCTACAGAATCCCACATTAGGGAGGAGTCCTTAGGATGTGGGGGAGAAATAAGTTCCTCTCCTTCCCCCAGAAACCGGAACAAAAGTGGGAGCTGAGTATAATATCCGCGCTATCCCGTGAGTTTTCTTTTTTCCAAGTCCTTTCCAGAGTCACAAGGTATAAAGCCTCTGCCTCTGCCCTTGGAGGTGCAGAGACCAGGGTCAGCCCCAGGAAAGGACCAGCGTGTCCCTTCGAGGAGGACCCATCTAACTGTGGCAGGACCAAGGAAGAACTGGGGGGGGGGGGTTGTTGGGGGGGGACTCCAGGAAACAAACAGACCCAGGGTGGCCTGTAAGCAATTTCCCTCTCTGATCTTTTAAAACTAGGAACAAACAAATAAGGCCTTGGCTGCTAATGTAGGTCTCTGGGCTGCACTTCACTTCAGCCTCCTTCCTCTCCCACTATTGGACCGGCCTGCGCCTGCTTGCCTCTGACCTGCGCTAGGCACAGCTCACTGGTGGAGGGTCTCCCAACGCTTGCTGCAAGGATGGGATCTGAATTCTCCCTGCTGCACTAAGGAGAAATAACCTTATCACCCCAGTTCCCGGGGTTCAGACCCCACAAAAATATTGCAATATCCAATTTCCTGTAAACACATACTAGAGTTAGAGTTAAGACTCTTTTGTGCTTAAAAAAAAAAGATAACAAAGCGATTTAAAGATAATTAATTGCATTAAACTATTGACTAACTACCTCGCTCAATAGTAATTCATTTAGAGAATATTAAAATCGGAGGAACAATGATAAAATTGACGCTGATTCCCATGGGGAGGGGGAAGGCCAGAAAATTAGATACTTTCTTAATCTGGCGTAAATAATAACATGTCTGTCTCCCTCTCTCTCAGGCCCATTCCCCTATCATTTATACCAGACTCCAAAGCTGGCTTTCATAATTGATATCAGTTACTCAATGAGTACTTTTTCATTTGGTCTTGTTATCCATGATAATTGGGAAGTTCAGGGGCTTGGAGTTGGGATTCTGAACTGGCCTGGTTCCTCCTTTGCCTGGCTGACCTGGGGCACCCACCAGGGCTCGAAGGCCGGTACTCTGGTGGCCGCTTATTGTTTTAACCAGTTTGTGACAGTTTATCTGTCCAAGGGCCTCCACTCTTGCCCTGGACACGCAGAGGTGAAGTCTGGTGCCTTCCAGAACCTAAGACTAATTTTCTTTTGCAATGACCACCCAAGTCCTGCGGCCTTGCTGGGGTAGAGGGAAGTTACCTGAAACGCAGGGCGCTCAGCGGCAAACCCGGGGTTAAGAGCACCCTTCTCTGTTTTTGTTCCAAAAGTGACGGGTAGAAAGAAGCATTGAATCCGGAATATCTCGGGCAGTGGGGGCCCCGGAGGAAAATTTGGAAAGAGAAAAAGGAGCGATGCAGAAGGTACACACTGGGAGGAAGCCAGCGGGGCCTGCCCACCACCCAGTCGTAAGAGGGGCTCAGATACGGTGTCTTCACCTTCCCCACCCTAAGGCCTGGACTAGGGAGCGTCGACCCTCGGCCGGAGCCCTGGCAGCCTGGAGGGTCCCCGTGATGGCTCTTTCGTTATTTATTCACTTATTTATTCATTTATAAAGTGTTTACTTAGATCGGCGCAGATGTAACATCTCATTTACAGCGTGGCCTCGGGGCATAGAAGCAATTGGCAACAAAAGAGTAACTCCGGAGAATTAGAGAAAAACACACACAACAACCCAGCGAGCTGGGGTGGGAGGAGAGCGCGCGGTGCTGGGCTCCGGACAGCGCCGAGATAGGACAAGCGGAGAGTGGGCGTGAGGGTCCTCAAGGGGGATGCGCTGGGCCCTGGACGTGCCCCGAACCCCTGAGGTGCTCAATAGTGAGCATCCCCTAGCCTCTTTGCAGAGGCTGGGGACACAGGCGTGGGTAGGACATAATACAGACTCGGAGGCCGTGGTTGGCATCACTAGTGTCGCCCGCCAGCAGGGAGGCCCCAAGGGAAACGCTGATCTCCCACCCATTCTCTGTCTCGGAGTGTTGTGTGCTGACCCCAGCAGGTCCCTGTCCCTGCCTGGTGGCTCAAGGTTCCGCTGGCCTCGCGTCCCCCCAGCCCTGCCCGGCGTGGACAGACCTCAGGTCCCAGGTCCTTCTGCCTGGCTCCTGCATGCACCACGGATGTCTATCAGCTAGTCCTCTGCTGCAGTGACCACAGCTTCTGGCTCTGGGGGAACTGAGGCCCATGGTCTTTGTGGCGCGAACTAGGCAGCTGAGGACCCAAATTCACGCCACGCCAAGGTGCCCCGGGGACAGAAAGGAGAGGATTTGCCAAGATCGCCGAAAGCGTGGAGTGTGCTCCCACCTTTCCCTTTGGGGAACTCCCCGATTCCTCCAGGGTCCCAGCCTCAGCTCCTCCCCATTCGGGGACCACGCCCCTGCCCTCCAAATCCTCAGCCTTCGGGCAGCCAGGACTCCCACCCTCCCGCGGCTGTGACCTCTGCTCCTCTTCTTGGGGAAAACCACACCCCTGACCTTGAGGATTTTATCCTTCCCTGGGTCAGAACCTCTATCCTTCCCTTTTCAGGACCCTCCCCTCCCCCTGAGGGGACCTCGCCCTCCCGCGGTCCCTGGCTTGGGCGCCCAGCCCCGTGCTCAGCCGTCAGGGCTCTGACGGGAGGCAGCTGCGGCTGTGTAACTGGGAGCTGGTTGCCTGGCAACCCGAGGCGGCTCATTACCGCGGCCACAGTGATTAACCAAAAATGAAAAAAAAAAAAAAAAAAAAAAAAGGAAGAAAAAAAAAAAAAGAAAAACATAGGGAAAAAGCGGGGAATATGAAAGTAGAATACATTATTTAATTAGCTAATTGATAATCAACTTCTTTTTAATTATTCACTTAATTAAAAAAAAAAGTGTAACTACAACACCGCCCTTACAGAGCTGTTGATACCCTGGCAGCATTTTCAAAGCCGTCCTTCTGCAGCCGTCGCGAGCTGGGAGGCAACTTTTCCCTCCGCCCTGTTCACCCCCAGCCCCTCCTTTTCTTCAACCGCGGAGGACAGCAGGCCCCAGCATCTGGGACCAGACGGGCCATGTGGTGTGCTTTCCTCACCCCGTGTCCTCGCTGCATCTCTAGCCTCAGTCTACCCAGCTAGACGATTTAGAGGCGGAGCTCTGCTGACCCTCCTTCATGGAAATAGCCTTGCATTGTCAGATGTTCGAAGGCCAAGCAGGTGCTGGGGTTTTGAGCAGTTCGTTGGTATTGGGAAACACCCTTTAATAACCTGGGTCTCACTGAGGGCTGACGGGTGGCAATTCTTCCTCTCTCTGATGGGGACACCCACGTCCCTGGATGACTTTGCTTTCTTACATAGGCTAGCTTACCCGGGACCTGCCGAAGGACATGGGTGCAGGCCCTTGGAATTGGCTGAAGGCCAAGAGTGGGTCAAATTAGCCTCTGGCTCAGCGAGCTTGGTGCAAGCTGCCCGCTTGCTGGGAGCCCAGGCAGGGTAGGACCAGGCAAGATGGAGACCACAGCCCTACCCCTGGGTGCAGGGAGGTGGAAGATCAGAAAGCGTACTCAGGACCTGCCTGATTGGCTGCGAAAGTGGAGGAACTCCTGATGAGATGGTACGGGGGTCTCCAGACTCGTGGGGTGGGAATGCTGCAAAGGTGGATCTCACAGTCTTCCTTTTGTGATCCCACCCATACGGACGCTCTCAGAGACCCCTGCTATGTATGTATGTATGTATGTATGTATGTATGTATGTATGTATGTATGTATTTGGGAAAGGGTCTTCTGGAGTACAGACTGGGCTTGAACTTTTGACCCTCCTACCTCAACCTCCAGAGTACTGCGATGAAAATCTGGGTTGTCACAACAAGCTTTTTTTTTCCCCCCTGTAAGACCATCTTCGAGATATTCTTAACTAGACCCTATTTGGTCCTGTGTAGCTCAGGGGACCTGGTACACTGTCTGGGTTACTGCAGGCCTGTGTAAGCTCAAAGGTCTCCCGGTGCAATCTTTGACTGAATTGCAGGGTTGTTTTTGTTTTTGTTTTGGGTTTTGTTTGTTTGATTGTTTTGTTTTCTTTTCTTTTGTTTGTTTTTGCAACAGCCTGAAAGAATAGGGCCAAGGTCAGTGAAGGTGGAGCTCTGGCTTGAGAAGACAGTGGCCTTTTATTTTCAGGGTGTTCCCTCTTTTCTCCATCCAGGAAGCAATATTAGGTCACAGGGGTCATCCGAGTGTTTCCATCCCCTGTGATGGACCCTACCAGAGCCTGTGCACCTGAGCATCATCCGTAAGGAACCTGCCTGATGCCCAGGGTACAATTTCTCACATCTGGATCCATCCTTGGCCTTCCAGCAGATGTCTGGTGTCTGGAAAGCTGGGAACAAGTAAGGTAGTTATTAGGGTCTCTGGTACCACCAGAAGAGGGAGGTACCAGCAGCAGAAACCAGAGGCCAGGAGTCCTGGTATATGAACCTCTCCGACTGAGTCAGGGTCTGGGGAGATAACTAAGGAGGTCAACTGATTGCCATGCACTCTTGAGGACCTGTATTTGAATGCCCAGACCTATACGGAAGTCGGAAGCCACAGCGTGCATTTGTAATCACAGCGTTCCTACAGAGACATAGGAGGCAGATTCCAGCTCGGCATACAGCAAGGGACAGCAAAGACCTTGTATCAGACAAGGCTGAGGGTGTAGACTGGCATGGTTGTCATGCAATGTCATCTACACAGCTACACTCATATACACAAACATACACGCGCAGGAGACAGAAAGAACCGAGTCACGATTCTTGCTGGGATGGAAGTGGGGATTTAGAGAAACAGAACAAGCCATCTGCTCAGTGTGTGTGTATGGGGGGAAGGTCATGCTCTGTGACCCCACAACCTCAGAATGTGCCTGTGTTCAGAGATAGGGCTCTTGTAGAGGTAAATGAGAAAAAAATGAGTTCACTAAATTAATCCCCCTGGGGTCCTGGTAAAAAGAGGGAATCTGGATACAGACACACACAGAGGTATGGTCCTGTGAGGAAAGAGGGAAGAAACATATCTACACACCTGGCAGGAGCCCGAGACTCCTTGACTTTGAACTCAATTCTTTAGACTATGAGGACAAAATGTGTGTGCTATTTGTTACACAGTGTGGACAGACTGACACAGTATTCAGAGAAGACACAAAGGAAACGTCTGTGATTGTACCTTCTGTACTTGGTCTCACCTGGGCACTGGAGCTGTTAGGATGTTTGTGCTTCCTTGGCATTTCTATCAGAATGGTGGATGTCCATTTCCCCAGTACTAGGGCAGAGTGAGATTTTAAACTAGGACGGGCGTTATGGGATTGTCTTCTAAATTAGTTGAGAGACCGAGGCAGGAGGCTACAAGTTCAAGAGAATGAAAGAAGAATAAAAAGAATAAAACGGTAAAAAGAAGGTGCAGGTGTACCTTAGTGGTGGAGCATCTGCCTAGAATCCCCCAGTGAGGGGCTGGGGTGTGGCTAAGTGGTAGAGCACCTGCCTAGAATCCCCCAGTGAGGGGCTGGGGTGTGGCTCAGTGGTAGAGCCCCTGCCTAGAATCCCCCAGTGAGGGGCTGGGGTGTGGCTCAGGGGTAGAGCACCTGCCTAGAATCTCCCAGTGAGGGGCTGGGGTGTGGCTCAGCGTAAGAGCCCCTGCCTAGAATCCCCCAGTGAGGGGCTGGGGATGTGTCTCTGCATAGAGCACTTACTTAATATGACCAAGGCCCTGGATTCTGTCCCTAGTGCCTCCTTTTCCTTGGTCAAGCAATCAGGGATGGAAAAAGGGTTTTTCCAGTCTCCATCCAGCAGTCAATGCTGTCCCTTGTCCAGCTCTCTCTCTGGAAAGTCAGCAAATGCTTGCCTTCCTGATGTTGATTCCAGAGGACTTTGGTCCAGAAGACCTTGTTGAAGCTGGAAACGGAGGAAGCTTGTAATGGCCTCCGACTTAGTGAAGGAAGCTGGCATGTAGGATGGCAGGGTGTTGGGGTGTTCTCTGCTTGTAGCTGTAGATTTACGTAAATACAGGCTGTGGAGCTCCACCCAGCTTTCCTTCTTTCCCCTCCCCTGCTTGGAACATAAGGGGCATTAGAGCTGATGGTTGGCGGATTCCCTCCGCCTGTCAGTGAGCGCCACTTAATTCCCAGGCAAATGTCGACTTATCTCATGCGTGTGCGGTGGCTTAGGCATCTCTCATCAGCTTGGAGGCTGTAGCAGGGAGGGAAAGACAAGGCCACCGAGCAGGGTGACTTGCCCTAGCCTGGCCTGAGCTTCCTCCAGCTTGTCTGTCATGTGCACCCACTGGGAACCATGAGAGAGGGCTCCAAAAAGCCAGACTGGCCTCATTCCTGCTCGGACTCCGGACTGGTCCCTGTCCGTTCATGAATCTCAGTGTCCCTATCTGAAAAAGCAGGACAGCCCCCCTTGCTGGCATTGTCCTAGTCAGATGAGCTACTTGGGAGGTTGGGGCAGGAGGATTTAGAAGTTCAAGGCTAGACAGGGTAACTTATTGAGACCCTGTTTCAAAATAAAAACAAGTTAATAGAAATAAAAAATGAAAAAGGTGACATATACCTTTAATCCCAGCACTCGGGAGGCAGAGGCGGGCTGATGTCTCTGAGTTCAAGGCCAGCCTGATCTGCAGAGTGATTACCAGGACAGCCAGGGTTACACAGAGAAACTCTGTCTCAAAAAACTAGAAAAAAATAGTTTTAAACAGGCTGAAGGTGTGGCTCAGTGGTAGAGCACCCGCCTAGAATCCCCCAGTGAGGGGCCTTGGTGTGGCTCAGTGGTAGAGCACCTGCCTAGAATCCCCCAGTGAGGGGCTGGGTTGTGGCTCAGTGGTAGAGCACCTGCCTAGAATCCCCCAGTGAGGGGCTGGGGTGTGGCTCAGTGGTAGAACACCTGCCTAGAATCCCCCAGTGAAGGGCTGGGGTGTGGCTCAGTGGTAGAGCACCTGCCTAGAATTCCCCAGTGAGGGGCTGGGGTGTGGTTCAGTGGTAGAGCACCTGCCTAGAATCCCCCAGTGAGGGGCTGGGTTGTGGCTCAGTGGTAGAACACCTGCCTAGAATCCCCCAGTGAGGGGCTGGGTTGTGGCTCAGTGGTAGAGCACCTGCCTAGAATCTCCTAGTGAGGCAATGATATAACACCAGCCCAGCATGTTCCTGACCCTGGATTCCATCGTAAATAAAAAAAAAGTTTAAAGCAAAGACAGTTAGGGAGCCAACATGGTGGCCTGAGATAAGGGAAAAAATAAACAAGGACACTCCAGCTGACCTGCCCATGGGTGGCCCTGTCACGGAATTCAAACAGTTAAAGCAGTAGGTAGACTTGTGTCCTGAACCTGATGTAGACAGACACAAGTGACAGGAGAGAGATGCGTGTGGGTGCTGCGAGGCAGGTGCACCTTAGACAGCCCATGCCGACCCAAGCTTTCCGCCCTCACCCTGCAGGTGAGGAAAGGACAAGGTCAAGAAGCCAGTCCTGCCAGCAAACCCAGCTCTTGCACTGGATGAGACCCGGTTGTAGAGCTGAGACAGACTGGGTTGGCGGTTCAGCTGGCTTGCGTTTTGTGCGTTAGTGTTTGTCTAAGATGCACAGGGCCCTAGGTTCCATTCCTAGCACTGCATAAGGCCAGGCGTGGTAGAGCACACCCAATTCCAGCACTTGAGAGGTGGGAGAAGGGGGCTCAGAAGTTCAAGGTCATCCTCAGCTACCGTTGAGGCTAGCCTGGGCTACAACATGAGAACTTGCCTCAAACCAAAAAATAAATATGTAAATAAAAACGTTAAGAGGTGTTGATGGTGCTGACGGGTCCAGGTTTAGAAAACAACAAATGCAGGAGCTGCAGGGCAGCTGGAGAGAGGCTTCTAACAGGCTCACAGAGGGCAGAGTCCCCGCGCTGGCTCACACACCTCACAGTCGCTCCAGTGTGTTCTTCCATCACCCAGTCTCATCAGGTCTAAAGGGAGGAGGTGACCTCTTGCCCTTGGCTCCTATCTTCTCCATCACCCCCTCTTCTCCCTCTGGTTTCAGAGCTTCAAGAACCACAAAATTAGTTCTAAAGAAAAAAAAAGTAACACCCGTTATTTCTCCGCTAATCCCGTAACTCCTTTAATTAAGTCAATGGTAGTCTAAATTGCTCTAAACATCTTTTGGGGGATTATATATTTTAATCATCATTATCCAATGAATATTTGATTATGGGGTTACCCTATAATCAAGAGTGAAAATATAATCCAAAAAAAGGGGGCATTTAATAACACTTTAAACGACTGGGTATTTGGTAAAGGGCGGTAGAGGATTAGGTGCCGATTGAAGGGCTGGGCTGAGACACCCAGTCAAGGACTGCAGCTGTCCTTTACTTAAAAAGGAGACCACACTTTGAAAGGAAGAAGGGAAATTAACCCTCCCCCTCCATTATCCCTCATCACCTCCACCCTACCCTCCATCACCCCATCCTCCCCATCTCACTTCCCGCCACCCTATCACCAATGACTCCATCCCCAGTCATCCCCTAACGTACCTCATCCCACCCTCCATCACCTCTCACTCTGTTATACGTCATTACTCATCAACTCTTACCCACCCACTGTCACCTCCATCACCTTTCTCACCCTGCCTCTGTCCCCACTAGTCACCCTTCACTCCACGTCCCATCACCCCACACCCTGTGCTCTGTCATCTCCCGTTACCCCTCACCCCGCTACCATGCCTTTTCTTGAGTAATAAGGTGTCTTGTCTGAACAGTTCCTGGGGGAATGACTACAGCAATTGTCACTAGACTTGGGGCTGGGACAGAGATAAAAAGGCCTTGGGACGGCCAGTGAGAGGAGGGCCCAAGGCTCCCCTGGCTGGTGGCATTCCACGATGGAGTTCCACATGTCCATCTCCAGATTGAAGACCTGTCATCCTAGCTACTTGGGAGGCTGAGATAGAAGGATCAGGAGTTCAAGAATCGACTAGGCTACAGAGGGAGTGAGTTCAAGGGTAGTCTGAACAACTTAAGGAAATCTTGTATCAAAAAAAAAAAGTGAAAAGAAGGCTAGGGTGTGGCTCAGTGGTAGAGCACCTGCCTAGAATCCCCCAGTGAGGGGCTGGGGTGTGGCTCAGTGGTTGAGCACCTGCCTAGAACCCCCAGTGAGGGGCTGGGGTGTGGCTCAGTGGTAGAGCACCTGCCTAGAATCCCCCAGTGAGGGGCTGGGGTGTGGCTCAGTGATAGAGCACCTGCCTAGAATCCCCCAGTGAGGGGCTGGGGTGTGGCTCAGTGGTAGAGCACCTGCCTAGAATCCCCCAGTGAGGGGCTGGGGTGTGGCTCAGTGATAGAGCACCTGCCTAGAATCCCCCAGTGAGGGGCTGGGGTGTGGCTCAGTGGTAGAGCACCTGCCTAGAATCCCCCAGTGAGGGGCTGGGGTGTGGTTCAGTGGTAGAGCCCCTGCCTAGAATCCCCCAGTGGGGAGATGAAGGTAAGGGTGTGGCTCAGTGGTAGTGTTTTTCCATTATGTGCCGGGTCTTGCGCTCAACCCCCAGTACTACCAAACAGAAACAGAAACCAAAGACACGACGCAGTGCCTTCTTTTTGTCTAGCTTTGTGACAGGTCTCTGTGACCCTTGCATTCACACTCCTTCTGGTGCCTGACACCATCCTAGTTGAACTCCTATCCCGCCCTGTTCCTCAGACCACTGCAAGCCATCCTGGCTGCAGGGACCCTAGGGGGCGCCCTAGGCCCCACCCATCACCTTCGCCTGCTGTCTCCAAGAAGCTCCCCTATCGTTGAAATTGTTTGAGAGGAAGTTACTGCTCACGTATTAGAGGCGCTTTTCAGGGGGAAACATCTGTCATTTAGCACTATGACGCTACGGGGACGCATGTTAAAACAATCTTGTTGCATTTAATTTACTTTCTTTCCAATACTGTGGAGAGAAACAGAGATTCCCAGGTGCTGGGGCGGGGAGGGTGGAGGACAGATTCAGAAGCCCGTCCCTGCCCCCATCTGCAAGACATGCCTGTGTCCCCCAGGCGACTCCCCAGGGCAGATTGATTTATTCCTCTTTAGACCTGCCAGGGGGCCACTGTGGGAACTGAGCGCAGCTACCTCGAAGGGACAAAGAAGACTGTGTGGGGCTGTAATGTCAGCATGAGGTGGGCAGGAAGGAGGCTCCTGTGTTCTCCCAGCTGGGGGCTCTCCCTTCTCATCCCATCTGGGCTCCAGGGTCCACATTTTCCACCCATACACATGGGAAACAGCAGAACTGGCCCTTTGTCCATATGTCTCCCACCCTTGGGGGAGGCACTGTGTGTAAACGTCCTTTCCAGGCCACATGTCCCCAGCACTGTCTATACCACTGAGTGGTTGGCAGAGGGTCTCCACTTCACACAAGAGGAAACAGAACTTCAGAGAGGTCCAGACACACAGCCAGGCAGTAGCTGAACGTGGATTTGAAAGTCGACAGGCTGTGGGGGAGGGTGGGTTTAGTTGGCAGTGGCTATGGGACTATGACTTTGGGGGACACAAGCCTTAGAGCTCTTGACTTGTATACATATTGCTTCTGATTTGAGCCGATCTGCTTCTTCCTCCTGGCTACCTGGGAGTTCCTAGCCCCTGGGGACCCTTTGTATAGCTACCTTTGCTGCAGAGAGAGATGGAGATGGAGCTGGAGCTGGAGATAGAGACAGATAGATACATAGATACATAGATGATAGATAGATGATAGATGATAGGTAGATAGACAGATGATAGATAGATAGATAGATAGATAGATAGATAGATAGATAGATAGATAGATGATAGATAGACAGACAGACAAATAGAGAACTATCTCTTACCTCTGCCCTGACAGGTTGCTGGACACCACTCAGTTGCCCCATTGCCCAAGGCCTAGAGGATCTTGGTCTTTGCCAAGGCCTATGCTCAAAGGATCCTTTAACAATTTTCTCCAAGCTGGTATGGGACCCCTGGAATTTCAGGTCCTGGCAGCAGGGGTTGGGGTGGTGGTGGTGGTGGAAAAGGCCTGGGGTCAATGTGGCTTGGCTGTGTGACACCCTGGAGTTGTCCTATGCCAGGCCACTTTCACCATCTGGGACGGGAGGGAGGCTATCAGGGAGGCCACAGGGATGTGTTTTGTACTGATGGAGACAGGGAGGTGGTACCTCTGTAGTGGCCCATGAACGTCTGCCTCCTGGGTTTGACTTGGCATAGCCTACAGGGACAGGTGACAGGCACCCTCAGCCCTGACTTCTTTGTCATGGACCTGCTTGGGGAGTCAGCCTCCCCATCTGATATATGGGTGCTGACACCTCACTGTAGGTGGAACACCACCCCTAGACTTTGCCTCTGCTTCTGTGTGACTGACCCTTCTCTCCCGCCCTGGGATCCACCAACTACCAACCTTTTTTTTTGTCCTTGGCCCTGGAGGAAGCCTCCCGGGGCCTGCCCTGAAGCTGGGATAAAGGATGGGCAGGGCCTGGTGACGCCCTCCACACAGCGCTGCCTCCTGCAGGCCTGGTGTAGTATTTCTTTTGGGGGGCTCTCTGGGACTACCAGGGACAAGAGGCCAGCTCTTGAAACAGCTCTGGAGTCTCCCATTGCGAACTACAGGTATTAGATGTCACACCCAAAGGCAGGCACACGCCAGGCGGCGGTGGCGCACACCTTTAACCCCAGCACTCGGGAGGCAGAGGCAGGCGGATCTCTGTGAGTTCGAGGCCAGCCTGGGCTACAGAGTGAGTTCCAGGATAGGCTCCAACGCTACACAGAGAAACCCTGTCTCACAAAACCAAAAGAAAAGAAAAAAAATAAAAGCAGGCACACACGGGGTGGAGGGTGGGGAAGAGGTCCCAGGCAGGGGAATTCTCCTTCCTCCTGGCTAAGCCTCCTCCCTTTCTTCCTCTGGTGCAGGTCCAGTCGCTGGGCTGGACACAGAACCATGGGCCCCACCAGACCCCAGCTGTCTTTTCTCTTGAGTGGCAGTCTGGGCTATGAAGAAGGGTTCGCTCCTTGTTTCTAGGTCCCCAGGGCTTCCGGACCTTTGTTGAATCCTCCAGTCAGTGGCCAGACATCAGAGGCCTGAGCAGAGCCGGTGCAGGATGGCAACCCTTCAGGAAAACCGTTCTCTTCCCCATCCTTCTGCGTGACTCGGAGGGCGGAGCCTGCCCTGGGCCCAAGCACCTCCCAAGCTCTCGGTCTCCCATCCAACGGCATGAATAATTTAGTCTCTAATTAAAAGTGAGGTCAAGCAATGAGGAATGGCTGTGTGGACCGTGGCACTGTGATGCATTAAATCCCTGAGACACCAGAGGCAAGGGGCCAGAGCTCCGGCTCACACGGCAGACCTGGGCCTCACTCACAGGGACAGTTTCAGGGGCCAGCTAGGCAAGAGGCCCCTGGAAGGGGACCATGAGATGGCTCAGTGGGTAAAGGTCCCTGCCACCAAGCCTGACCGCTGGAGTTTGGTGTCCAGGACATGGTAAGAGACAGTCGACTCCTGAAAGTTGACCTCTCACCTCCACGTGCTTGGGGTAGCACGTATGTGTGAGAGCATGCACATATACACACACTGGTGCACAGAATAAAACCTTGAAAAAAAAATGTAGAAAGGAGAAGAGAATTCCCTGTGACTTAGGCTGTGTGCCCCAGGGTCCCTCAGTTGACCTCTACAGCTGTCCCTGAGGGCCCCTTCCCTCCTGCTGTACCTCTCTCAAACACACCAATGCATCCTGCCTGTGTATTCCTTCTGGAACGTTCTTGCCTGCTCAGCTTGCTCTCTCTCTCTCTTCACTACTTGGGTCTCTTCCTAGAGGTCACCTTGCTTGTCCACTGTGGCAGAAGGGCCATCTGCCAAGTTCACTGCTCCTGGCCACTCTTCACCTCCCCCCGCCCCGCCCGTGTGTGTGTGTGTGTGTGTGTGTGTGTGTGTGTGTGTGTGTGTGTGAAGGTCAGTGGACAACTTTCAGGGAGTTGGTTCTCCTATTCCACCATGTGGGTCCCGGGGACAAACTAAGATCCTCATAGTGGTTGTCTCGCTAGCTGACCTCTGACTCAAAACAATATATTTTCATACATGGGATCCATGTATGAAATCCTTTGAAAGTTTTTCTTTCTTGTTTCTTTTTTTTTTTTCCTTTTGAAGCCTAGGTTGGCCTCAGATGCCCTATGTAGCTGAAGACCAACCTTGAACTCCTGATCCTCCTGCCTCCACCTCCTGAGTGCTGAGATAGTGGCCCCTACCTCCCAAGGACCGGGATTACAAGCATGAGCTTCCGTGCCTGGTTTATGGAACCAGCAGCGCTGGGAATGGAACCCAGGGCCTCACGTGGGCTAGGCAAGCACTCCAGCAAATGAGCTTTACCCTTAGCCTGCTGGAGTTTATGTCAACACTTGTATTTCTAGCTGGTAGATACAGTCCAGACCCTGTCTCTTCCCCAGGACATACATTAGGAGTATAATATGTGCAGACCTTCCCTTGTGGGCACAGAGGGACAGGCTGAGTTACGCCTCCCTCCCTTCCTTTGGATCAGTGGTCAGTGGGAAAGTGGCCTACAGAGCCCTTCAGGCCTCCTCTCCACATCACATCTAGGGACAGCTCAGGACAGTGAGAGAACTCTGTTGACTGCTTTAGGATGGTCCCTCACCCATAGGCACCTGTACTCCTGAAGGGTCAAGGCCAATGGCTTCACCTTGGGTGACCAGCTTGGAGCAAGACGGACCAAGGTTGGCAAGCTCACCCATGGGATCGGTGTCCAGGAGCTGATTTGGGTGGAATTCTCTCCTCCCTGGTAGACTGTGGGACTCTGGATGGGGCAAAGGCATTTCCTGGACCTCAGTGATCACCTTCAATAAGACAGGGAGGCCACAGCTTGAGGCCTGAGACCCCTTAGGTCCATCTGCTCCCAGGCCAGCACTCAGCCTGAAGACTCTTCTGGCAGTGTTGAGTCCAAGATGGGAAGATAAGCCCAGGAGACCTCAGTCACCCCTGGAAGCTGCTGCTGTTCCAGAAGTGGTCCAGGAGGCCTGAGATAACCAGGGACATCTGCGTAAAGAGCAGCTGGAGGTCAGAACCAAGCCCAGCCCTTGGAGAGTGTGAGCCAGGCCTGAGACTCGAACCCAGAACTTCCACTGCACGTGCTCAGTGCCTTCCTACCTATCTTGGTGGGGAGCTGCTTCCCCTATGCGCCCAGCTGCTCTGGATACTGGTTTGTGTTTTCCAAAGGAGGACTGCGTGGGAGGAAGATACAGGGCCAAGGGCGGGGGCCGAGGGGGGCAGAGAACCGTTGGTTAGCCGATTAAAGATGGATATTTTGTTTGTTACAATCAAAACCTCTGATTTCAGTTTTATAAATTTTTAAAATATTAATTATATTTTGGCAAGCGTACGGAGGTGAATGCATCAGCGCCGGCGCCTGCTTAGAAGGCAACTCTTGGGTGTTTGGCCCAGATTAGCTGTGGCAGAGGCTGGGCATTTTAATCCACCTTGTTAAGTTATTAAATTTTCTTTATTTACATGGGGATCTCACTTTCATTAGTATTGTAACAGGTGTTCATTAACAATTTATCATTTGGGAGGCCGTGAGACAACAGCTAAGAGAGACATTGCTACAAAGTTTACTCTTAATTACAAGGAAGGCAGCTTGGAGGACAACTCCCGGCTACCACTATCTAGCCACTTGCTCTCTAGCTTTTACCAGAAGCTTCTAGAACCTTCCTTGTTGGCCCCAGCCAACATCCCTATATTGTGGTCAGGGAAAAAAGCGGTCTTGTGCTCTCTCTCTCTCTCTCTCTCTCTCTCTCTCTCTCTCTCTCTCTCTCTCTCTCTCTTTCTCTCTCTCTCTCTCTGTCTCTCTCTGTCTCTGTCTCTCTCTGTCTCTCTCTCTCTGTCTCTCTTTCTCTCTCTGTCTCTCTCTCGTGTGTGTGTGTGTGTCTCGTTCTGTAGCCCAGGCTGGCCTTGAACTCCTAGAAATTCTCCTGCCTCAGCTTCCTGATGGCTGGGATTGAATTCTCCTGCCTCAGCTTCCTGATGGCTGGGATTACAGACATGCACTACCACACCTGGCTTCCTGAAGCTCCTCTGTTCACATCTCCCATATCTGAGTTGTGTGGGATGACATGGTTTGTCCTGGGTCCCTTGGGATGTGCAGTCCCAGTGACTTGACAGGCACTTAACTCCCAAATGTCCAACTGCCTAGGTCCTGGTGGGTAAGGCCAGGGCAAGAGGGATCCCGCCTGCCTTCCTGTAGCTCTGGGTGAGCAGAAAGGAGGCAGCTGAGCCATGGAGGGTAGACTGGTGGCTTGGCGTGGAGGAAGTGACCTCTGAGAGGACCTCTGCTCTCTTGTAGGCTGTCCTGGGAGATCTTACATGCAAGAAGATGACAATAGGTGGGAAAGGGACCTTACAGCCTGCGGCGGCCCCTGGACTTTGGTCCAACTCCCAGAGGGTCTCCTCAGGACCACTCCAGGGTCTATCCGGGAGAGAAACTACGTGTTCCAGACTCTGGGCACCCCGAAAGCAGGGGCCTGTGGCTTCCTTCCTTTTATGGTTTTCATTTTCTTTCCTCTTGATTTTTCATTTGTTTGTTTTAAACCCTAATTTTAATTAGGCAATGCCTTCTAAAGGCTCTCTCTGTGAGTGTGTGTGTGTGTGTGTGTGTGTGTGTGTGTGTGTGTGTATGTATGTGTTTAAGATGGAGCCCAGCTGGGCGGTGGTGGCGCACACCTTTAATCCCAGCACTCGGGAGGCAGAGCCAGGTGGATCTTTGTGAGTTCGAGGCCAGCCTGGTCTACAGAGCGAGCTCCAGGAAAGGCACAAAGCTACACAGAGAAACCCTGTCTCAAAAAACCAAAAAAAAAAAAAAAAAAAAAAGATGGAGCCCAAGGACTTTCAAATGTTCCACAGACTACTCTGCTGAGCCACACCCCAGCCCCTCACTGGGAGATTCTAGGCAGGAGCTCTACCACTGAGCCATACCCCAGCCCCTCACTGGGGGATTCTAGGCAGGAGCTCTACCACTGAGCCATACCCCAGCCCCTCACTGGGGGATTCTAGGCAGGTGCTCTACCACTGAGTTACATCCTCAGTCCTTCCTATGGATTTTCTGAGAATCAGTGTGGGATTCTCCTATGCTTCTTTTGCCCCTAGCCCAGGGCAGATGAGTGGGTAGCCAGAAGAGACATAGGCCAGGGACGGGTGAGAGAAGAAATGAAAGCCCTATTACATGAGGGCTTCTAGACACCTACCAGGACTAGGATATCCATGGGGGCTTTTCCTTGCTTGTCCCTCTGTGGACCACTGCCCAAGAGTTCCTGGTTGGACACTTTGAACCACCTCTTTCATGCCCCTGCTTACTGTAGATCACCGTGTCTCTTCAAGCCCACCCTCCCCTGCCCAACCAAGGCCACCCAAGAGAAAGTAGCAGGGCCAGAGAGGGTGGTACCTAGGAGCTGACAAGGTGACTAAGCTAGCCACCTCTCCTGTGGTCAAGGCATGGAAGGCTAGTGGAGTCTATTGCCCGCGTCTTGGTTGGTTCTAGTCACAGAGGGCACAGTGACAAGAGCGTGCCCACATCTTGGGGCACCTTGTCCTGGGGGCTTTTGTGGGGGTGGAGCTTAAGCTCTTGAAACACCAGGAATGCTGGTCTCTGCATCCCGGTAGGTGGCTGAGGTTTTCTGTCTTGCACATCTCACCTTTCCCAACTTCCCACGCCACCAGCCTGTCCGGCTCACAGACGGACAACGGACAGGGGCCTCCTGGTCCTCTCTGCATCTTACAGGAGCACCTCGGTGACTGTGCCCCTTGCTGCCTCTCTGGATGTTTCCACGGATGGGTTTTTAATATTCACAGCGACACTGACAATTTCCCCTGCCTTGTTACCAAGAGCCAGCGTCGGGTCTTCATTGTGTCTGTGGACAGTTGGTTTATTCGGGGCCACTTAAAGACTCAAGAGTGATTCTCCTTTGTAATTTGAGAAGTTTCATGGGCGGAACATCAAAGTGACTGGCCGGGAAGCTGCATCTCCTCCACTCGCCCCACTCCCCCTCTGTCATTTTGTTGAATCTCTCTACCTAGCAGTGCTGAACCCTCAGGCATTCTGAGCAGGTCAGGCTGGGCTCTAGTGTGTGTATACATGTGTGTGTGTGTGTGTGTGTGTGTGTGTGTGTGTGTGTGTGTTCATGCATGCATATGCGATGGGAATGTCTGTGTGAGTGTAAACGTGTGCATGGGTGTGTGAGAGAGAGGTGCTTACAGTTTGTGTTCTTGGAGGATTTTTTGTGTGTGTGTGAGCAGGCGTGTGCACACATCTGTAGAGGTCAGAGGTCAGTCTTAGGTGTTATTTTTCCTTAGGCTGCCATCCACCTGAGATTTTTTTTTTTTAAGCAGGGTCTCTCACTAGTCTGGAACTTGTGGATTCATCTGCGTTGGTTGGATAATGAGCCCCAGAGATTCTCCTCTGCTTCCTGTGCCCCTAGCCCAGGGCAGATGAGTGGGTAGACAGAGACAGTTTGCCTCCCCAGGAGCTGGAATTACAAATACATACCACCACATTTCATCCTTCCTTTTTCGTGTGAGTTGTGGGGATTGAACTCAGGTCCTCATGATTGTATAGCAAGCCGTTTGCTGACTGAGCCGCTGCACTAGCCTACCCTAAAAGGCTTGGAAGCTACAGATAGGACACTAGCTGACCGCAGGGTCTTTTACTATGAAGTTCAGACCTGGGTCACGCCATTTTCTGTCTCTAGGCCCATCTCAGGCCTCAGTCTTCCTGAACATAAAATGGGTGTCTTGGCACTACAGAGACAGCTTGGCAGTTAAGAGGCTCACTGTTCTAGTGAAAGGACCAGTTTGATTCCAAGTCACATCGAGTAACTCACAACCATAATTGGGGAGCCGGAGTTCTCTCCTGGTCTTCTTGGCGCTCGCCCCCACCTGCACCCATGCCCCGACATATATATGCAAATACAAATCTCTCTCTCTCTCTCTCTCTCTCTCTCTCTCTCTCTCTCTCTCTCTCTCTCTCTCTCTCTCTCTCCAAGACAGGGTTTCACTATGGAGCCTTGGCTGGTCTGGAGCATGCTATGTAGACCAGGCTGGCCTCAAACTCACAGAGATCCTCTTGCCTCTCTGCCTTCCGAGTGTAGGGATTAAAGGTGTGTGCTATCATGCCTAGCAAATAAATAAATCTTAAAACACCACCACCATGAACAAACCCAACAAAACAGAAATGGATGTCTTGGCTCAGAACAGGGTTATGAAGTCACATCAGCACAGGAGTCTAGCAAGCCCCAAACACTGGTGGGGTTGTCTGAATATTTCAGTGGAAGACAGACCCATCCAGTAAAGTCTGTGTGTAGGAGCTGGGGAGACATGGGGGACCAAAAGGGAGAATTTGATATCTTTGGGTGGCGGCAGGGGCGGGGGCAATGATAACATGCGTGTTGATGGTTGACTGGGTGATAGAAAACAGTGGGAGAGAGCACTTGGGTCATTGAAAGTTGTCTATCCTTGATTCCTTCTCTCTTTGGGACTGCCTTTCCCTTACCAAGGTGCCTCAAGGCCTCCCCTGAGTAAACGGCAGACCAGGGACTAAAAGTGTCCCAGGTGCATCCTGGGCTCTTTGGCTTTCCTAGGGCGAGTTGGACAGAACCATCCAGGCTTAAACTTACCTGAAGTCTTCACTTTGGAAAAGAACCTGAATGTTGGAAATAATTGAGAAATTGTTAAAGCACAATTGAGTATGTAGCTCAAAGGTAGAGTGCTCATTAAAATCTCCCAGTGAGGGGCTGGGGTGTGGCTCAGTGGTAGATCACCTGCCTAGAATCCCCCAGTGAGGGGCTGGGGTGTGGCTCAGTGGTAGATCACCTGCCTAGAATCCCCCAGTGAGGGGCTGAGGTGTGGCTCAGTGGTAGAGCACCTGCCTAGAATCCCCCAGTGAGGGGCTGGGGTGTGCCTCAGTGGTAGAGCACCTGCCTAGAATCCCCCAGTGAGGGGCTGGGGTGTGGCTCAGTGGTAGAGCACCCTTGTCGCATGTGTAAAGTCCTGTTTCTATCCCCAGTAGAGTAAAACAGAAAGTTAAAAATGCTGTGTTGCTGGTTGTACAACATTGCAAAAATACTGCCAGTTGGCCCCTGAAAAATGGTTAACATGGCAAATTTTTATGCATATATATTTTACCATAATAAAAAATACCACGAGGCCCTGCAGGCTCATGTGCCACTTTTACTTCAGACTGAGAAATTGTGGTGATTTTTTCCCTCTCGTGCCGCTACCCTTGTCTCTCGGATATTGTTAGTCGTAGATTTGTTTGACATAAATAGACCTACCTCTGCCATCTTCTGAGATAACCGGCCTCCTGTGTTGATTTTCACCTGAGTGTTGGGGTGTGGACCAGGGTGGGGATGAGGGTGACCTGTGTGCCCCAGTCCCTGCCAGCTGTGCCTCTTCCCCATTCGCCAGCATCTGTGGGACTCCAGCCACATTGCTCCTGCTGCCCCACAAGGCCACCAACACCGAGCTATTTTATGATTCTTGCACTTTCAACTATAGCAAGATAAATGGGCACAATTATCCCATTCCCAGCCCAGGAACATATGGCCTGGCGTATATGGGGCCAACTTCACCAGAAAGCCACGACAGCCCGGGGTTCCCTCAGAGCACCGCCTCCCGTCCCAGCAGACAGCTGGCTAATCATCAGATGGCTTTACAATATTTTTACTTATAATAAAGTAATAAAAACGCACACTTAAGTAGTGCATTACTGTTCTAACAGCCAGGGAGCTTAGGGAGGCTGGGTTTGTTGTGAGTTCACAGTCCTGTTCGGCACCGAGGCACTGGGGATGGATGGTGGATCCACAGCTTCGGGCCACTGTATCAAGCCATACCTGCCTGGTGGGTCTGACTCCTATTTATAGTTGAGTTCCTGTTTGTGCAGTGGGGTTTCTTCCTTCCCATTCTTTAGGAGTTTTGAGGGCAGTTAGAGAGATACCCCTCTGAGAAGCTTGTGGGAACTAGGGGCCACGTTCCCTGAAAAATGACAAACACGTGCTATTGAGGGACAGTATCAGAGAGTTTCCAAGACCTGAATTAGGTCCAGCTGTGAACATGGGCCTGTTGATAAGCACTAGAACTTTCCATGTTTCCTGTATCCATGGCCTGATCTGGAGTGGGGCCTCTCTGTTCTGGGGACAAGCAGACAGGACATTCCAAAGACAGGTGTCCCCAGAGAGCTGGTGATATGACCAGGATTCCTGCCACCCGACCTCTGGAGCCCTAGTACCCAGGCTTGGACTGTCCCGGGCAGGAGGTTCCCCGCCCCCCCAAGGCCTGTCCATGCGTAACTCCTTGGCCACCCAGCGTGTACCCTCCTGAAGAACCCAGGGGAGCCCATGACCTATGAAACTGTCTTTTCAGGCTTTTGATGGTTAATCGTCATCATCAACTTGATTGGATTTAGAATCACCACAGAGGGATGGAAGGGGTGGATCAGTGGTTAAGAGCACACACTGTTCTTCCAGAGGACATGAGTTCGATTCTCAGCACCCACGTCAAGTTTCTTACAATCGCCTGTAACTCTAACTCAAGGGAGTCAGATGCCTCCGGCTTCTGCAGATGCTTGCATGTACACACATACACACACACACACACACACACACACACACACACACACACACTAAAAATACAATTATAGAAACACACCTCTGGGTGCCTCTAGGAGAAAACAGGGTGTTTCCACTAAGGCTTGCTTAAGTGAGAAGAGAAGATCCATCCTGAAGGTGGGCAGCACTCAGCCTGAACAAAAAGGAGAAAGTGAGCTGAGCACCAGCATTCACCTCTCTCCGTTTCCTGACTGTGGATGCCACGTGACCAGCTGCCTCTCGCTCCTGCCATGATGCTTTTCTGCCATGATGGACTGTGTGCCCTCAGACTGTGAGCCAAAATCAACCCTCCCTTCCTTAAGCTGCTTTTGTTAGGGGTTTTCCTACACCAATGAGAACGTTAACTCATACAGTGACAGTGGGTTCTGTCTGGAAAATGAAGCCAGGAGCATCCCCATTCCCTACCCCATCCTCCCTGCTCACCCCATCACGCCTGCCTCTGAGACTCTCTCCTAGCAGCCCCAAGAGGGATATGGTGGCTCCGTGTGCAGGGAAAGAAATTGAGGCTGGGAGAAGTTAGAAATGACTCAGCTCCTATGTGTAGGTGACCTTGAGCCATATGGCAGGTGGCTTGTGTGCCCTCAGCAGAGATGCTGCCTCTGGGTGGGTGCTACTGACGTGGGGCACACGGGGAGAGGACCTTCTACTCTGGCATCAACCCTAATCACAGATGCAGTTCTAGACTGGGTGAAAAGCAATGTCCCGTGAGACAGAAACTTGAGTGGCAAAGGACAGGTGCCATCCTAGACTAGGGGAGGGGCCACTGCAGCCAGTGTTTGTTGCAAAGACAAGTGACAAGTTGATGCCCTATGGCATCTCTAGAGACCTTCCAGGCAGGGAACAGAATGTGCAAGAGCAGAGAGAGAGAGAGAGAGAGAGAGAGAGAGAGAGAGAGAGAGAGAGAGAGAATGGCACCAGCTTAGGGAGAGGTGGAGTGGGTGGGTGCCATGGTGGCAGGTTGGGTGAGTATTATGTGACTTTTCCTGGGGTGACATGAATAGACACCCATTCACTCCAGATGACAGGCCAACGGAACGATTCCGCCTAAGTCTAACTTAAAGCATTAAGCTAATGGGGGTTATCTTACAGGGGTGTGAGCAAAGGTCACTTACAGAAGCCTGGGCAACCCAAAGTCAACTGTATCACTGAAAAACGCACACAAAAGCTGCATTCCTGGAACTCCTTGCATGACCCACGGGTAGCTGGGCCAGTAGGACTCTCCTACTTCACAAATAGTTGTTACTGCTTACGTAACTCTGGGGAGGGGCCTTGTGAATCTCCTGAGCTTCAGGAACCTCCTGAGCCCTGCAAGTTTCATTTACTTGTTGAGTCTTAAGGAGGACACATGCACAACAGTGGGCTGGAGCAGAAGGAGCTTGGATACCGGGGGACATTGACTAGAGTCTGGAAGGTCAGACTATAAAGGGCTGGAGAGAGTAACCAGGACAGGTTGTACTGGCTCCTTCCAAGAATGCTAGGAAACCTGTAGGGAGCCTTGCACAGGGTGGCTCATTGCCCCATGTCCCAGGGTGAAAAGGGCAGGGCTGGAAGCTTTGGAGATGTCCACTGTATGGTGCTCACTCCTCTCATGGACTTTGTAACCAATGGCTGTGGTCTTTCCCAGTATGGAGCTTATCTATGGAGAAGGAACTAGAAGACTGGATCTCTAGGGCTGTGTGTACTGTCTGCCTATTTCTTTAAGGAAACCATCTCCAGATCCTGGTACACAAGGCTCCTCTTCTCCACTTCCCTGAACCTGGAATGGGATGCTGAGTCACGTGGTGGCCTGGGCCCTGTTCAGAAAACATCTGAGGTCTAATCTTCCCTGAGCTGGTCCCTGACTTGGCCAGGTACAACAAGGACACAAGTGGGTCCTCACTCAGGGGATCTGTCCCCAGAGTTGCCCTCTAGCTCTGGCCACTCAAGGCAGGTGTGCCTTATTCTCCAATCATGGCAGCCGGTGGCATAAGATGCCACGCCCAAGTCCCAACTTTCACCCTGGCCTTGCCACCCTGCGTCTGGAAGTGGCACGTACCTTGTCTATGGCACCAGTTGGGTCCTCCATCCTTCTCAGAGCCTTGCCCCCTCTTTCTCCAGCACGCTGGAGAGGAGTTGGCCTACCGGCTTGTGTTTACATTCTTCTAATCATACCCGCCATGTGGGTAGCATCCATCCCTGGCCCCAGAGCCCTACAGGGGCTGTGCAGACTTGTCTGTAAAAGCGTGAATGAGGCAAGCCCCATGCAATTTTGAGTCACGCCTGAAATCCTCTCTGCTCTCTGCCGCTGATGGCTGTCCCCCCACCAGGCTGGAGGCCCTAGAGCTCACAGACACAGGGAGCTGGTGCTGACCTCATTGCTCAGCTTGGGGTCCATTGACTAGACTGGCTCATCACCACACACACCTGCTGTCACTTTACTAGTGACACTGGTCAAGAGGGTCATGGCTGCGTGAGGTGATGCAGGCCTGGTATTCTAGCAGGAGAGTATGACAAGTTCTGGGCTATAGAGTGAGTTCAAGAACAGCCTGTTCAATTTAGTGAGATCCTGTCTCCAAGTAAAAAGGGCCAGGGAAGGAGCTCAGTGGTAGAGCACCTGCCTAGAATTCCCCAGTGAGGGTCTAGGGTGTGGCTCAGTGGTAGAGCACCTGCCTAGAATTCCCCAGTGAGAGTCTGGTGGTGTGGCTCAGTGGTAGAGCACCTGCCTAGAATCCCCCAGTGAGGGTCTGGTGGTGTTGCTCAGTGGTAGAGCACCTGCCTAGAATCCCCCAGTGAGGGGCTGGGGTGTGACTCAGTGGTAGAGCACCTGCCTAGAATTCCCCAGTGAGAGTCTGGTGGTGTGGCTCAGTGGTAGAGCCCCTACCTAGAATCCGCCAGTGAGGGGCTGGGGAGTGGCTCAGTAGTTGAGTGCTTACATAGCAGGTGAGGTCCTTGGTTCCATCTCCAGCACAAAAAAGGGAAAAGATAGAAAGAAAAAAAAAAAAAGAAAGAAAGGAGGGCCTGGAGAGAAGGTTCAGCTGTTAAGAGTGCTTGCTGAGCTTGCAGAGGACCAGAGTTCAGTTCCCAGCACCCATACTGGTCAGCGCACAACCTCCTGTAATTCCAGCTTCAGGAGGAATCTGACGCCCTCTTCTGGCCTCCATAGGCACTGCACACACATGTGGCACACACATGGCTAAATAAAAATAAAAATAAATCTTTAAAGAAAGAAAAGAAGAAAGGAGCCACCACTTGGATCCACACCTCAGTCTACTGAGCCTGGGAGAAGAGGGACTACCCTCGGGCCCGTGCCCTCAGAGATTCCCGTCCACCCTTCGCCCCTCTGGTAGCCACCCGGAGACCTTGAAGCCTCTGGACCCTCAAAGGTCCACATGTGATCACCCAGACCCTCTCTGCCGCCTGGTGGGGCCTCAGGGGCTCTGTGGCAGCCGGCTTGATTGCGCGGCCCGGAGATGATTTTCAAGGTGAAATTTCTAGTCCAGTTGAGTCACTTTCGTTCAAGGCAACGCGCAAAATGTCATCCCCGCCCCGTTCCGCGGCAGCGTGCGTTCTCCGGTCGCATTTAAATTTACTCCACTTTCCCTCTCTGACACCTGTTTAAATCAATATCTTCCTCTCCAGGTCGCGGGGAGAATGTGCCCGGCTCTCCACACAGCGCTTCTCAAATCCACTAAAATCAACACAATAATTGAAATATTTTCAAGCTGATTACACCGCAGCCCGAGGCTAGCCTGGTTGCTAGGGGTGAGCTCCACGGTTGCTAGGGGGAGTAAATCACACCGCATTATTTGATTTTTGTTATAGATATGAAACCGCTACTCCCACGATTAAATGTCTCTCAGCCTAACACCTATGGGACCTGGGGAGAGAGGAGAGAGGGGCTCCAACCTTGACCCTGTCAAATAAATATCTCTAACTTTTCCCGTCCTCCGGCTTCCAGCCAAACCTGTCTGCGGTTTTTTCTTTTTTTCCTTCTTCTTTCTTTCTCCATTCTTCTTTCTTCTCTTAACCCGACTTTAAATAACAAAGCTGTGGGGACAAGGGGATGAAGACAGGAAAGGCAGTATAGTCTCTTAATGGTGCCTCATGCAGGAACCTCACAGCCGTACCAGACTCTGGGTGGTGGCAGCACCCCGCGGTCTTCGGAACACTGGCCGCCTGGGTTCACTCCACTTCTGACTTGGCTCTGGCCAGGCTGGGTCCTTTGGGGCTGCTCATCCCTGGTGGCCCAGGTTTACCCTCCCTCCCTCCCTCCCTCCATCCCTCCCTCCCTCCCTCCCCCAATGATTTAGACTGAGGTCCCAGCTTAGGTCTGGCAGGGTTCTCTTGGCTAGGGGTTGGGTGTTGTGGGGTCCCCAAGTCCCAGAATGGAGGCATCAGAGAGACAAATTCACACAGTCCAGGGAGGGTCAGAGAGAGGAGCGGGAGGGTGTGTGTGTGTGTGTGTGTGTTTGGGGGTCTGCAGAGTCCCCAGGTGCTGCTCAGGGTGAAAGCCAGGCACCCCATTTCCTCCCTCTCTGGCTCTCCCAGCTGTGGCTCAGCTTCCATAGCCTTCTAGCTGTTGGGTGGGGTCCTCAGGCTCATCCCCAGCTTCCCCAGGCCGGCCCCCACTGGAGGGAGAGTGGGTGTCCCTGCCAGCCAGGGCCATCGCCTGCTGAGCTGTAAGTGCCACTGTGTTCTCTGAGCCGAGCCCCCTGTATGGCAGCAGGTGGGCGGGCGAGGCTGCCCTGCTGGGACCCGGCCAGCTGTTCTCATGAATGAATCTGAGTAAATTAACAAACACACACACAAACCTGTCACTTGCCTCATTCTTGATGACTCTAAGTGCTGGGCTGGGCTGCCCCACACGAGTAAGCTAGGGAAGGCCCAGGGGAGGCTCAGCATGACACCCCCTTCTTTGGAGCACCCCAGCTCTTGCCCTCCTCCTCCTCCTCCTCCTCAGCTTATCCTTTGGGGGAGGGGTGGGTCACCCTTACTGCATCAAATCCCAGCCCAGACCCCTGGCTCCTGGGGACCCCATGTACCTGGAGGCTGCAGCCTCAAGTTCTCGCTGTAGCTGACTCTTGCAGAGCCCCCCAAATCTGAAGTCCTGCCTCATTGTCACCTGTATCCCATGATCTGTGGGTTAGTTCTGGTCACCTCCCCCTCCTCCTCCTCCTCTTCCTCCTCCTCCTTCTTCAAGACAAGGTTTCTCTGTATAACCTTGGCTGTCCTAGAACGCACTTTGTAGACCAGGCTGGCCTCAAACTCACAGAGATCCGCCTGCCCCTGCCTCCCGAGCGCTGAGATTAAAGGCGTGCACCACCATCGCCCAGCAGTTTGGGTCACTTCTACTGGAAGCCGATGCAGATCACAGGAGCCACCACTGAGATGGCTGTCCCCGTTCTTGCCCCAGCCTCTCGCCATGGATGACGAAGCCCATCAATGTGTGCTCAGTGCTGTAGTTTGGCCTATGTCCCTGGGAGTTGGGGTGAGAATTATCATTGGTTCCTGAAGATGCACAGACTGGTGCCAGGGACCTCCTCAATCACAGAGTCGGAGAACTGAGCCTGGATCTTCTCCTTGGGGCTCATAGAGTGTGGCACAAAGTTCTGTCCAGCACGGGCACCTTTGTGTCTACAAGACTCATCACTACTCAGATGTCCCTCCTAATGCTGCCAGCACAGGTCTCAAAGCCATCCAAGTCACCGTGCAGTGTCCCGACAAAGGCCACAGCCACTCTTCTTGGTGAGACCCATCTTTGAGTCCATCCTACCCGAGAAACTTTGGGGCACTTTCTTTAGCCCAGTGTGGGCACAGTGGGAGCTGAGGCAGTGAGTCCCTGAAGCTGAGCATGGACAGAGCCTCTCAGGGGGCAATGAGGATGCCTTGCTGAGTCTCTGTTAGATGTTCATAAAGTGCTTTCTAGGCTCTCCCAGGAAAGACAGCCACTTGGGCTGCCCCCAGGTACAGATGAAGAGATTGAGGGCCAGGGAAATTTTGTCACTTGTGCCTCTGACTAGGAACAGGGGCAGAAGACGGGGTGGTGTGAGCCAGCCAGGAAGGGTGCAGCTTTGTGTATCTTAGCTTTGTTACCTGTGAGTATGTCCTAGCGTCTAGCCCTCTCGATGGGTAGGGATCCACCCAGGGACAGGCTAGGTTCAGTGAGGGGCTTCGGGCCCAGAAAGAGGCAGTGCCAACAGGGCAGGGCATCTCCATCTGTGAACCCACCCCTGATTTGTCTATTTGTGAATTCAACCCTAGATTTTCCCGTTGACAACCCAGGTGCAGACGTAGACATGGGTATCCAAGCCCCTCTCTGATTAAAAAAGTTCAGCTGATCATAAAAAATTTTTCTTAATAAAAAAAATAAAGAAGAGAAAAAAACCTTCAGCTGATCTGGGCATGGTGATATACATCTGACATCCCAGCATTCTTGAGGCTGAGGCAAGAGGATCTCCAGCCTGGGTTACCTATGAAGACCCTGCTTCAACCCTCACCAAAGAAAGAAATGCCTGGAGAATACAGAAAAGTGTCTCAGGGGCTGGGAAGTTGGCTCCGCTGCTAAAGGCACATGTGGTATAAGCCTGACAACCTGAGTTTGATCGCAGGGACCCATGTGGTTAAAGGAGAGAAGACATTCCTGCAAGTCATCCTCCAACCCCCATGCCTGTGCTGAAGGACTCCCCCCAATAAAGACATTTAAAAATTATTTATGTGCATTCATGTTTTGCCTGCATGTGTATATCTGTACGAAGGTGTTGGGTACCCTGGAACTGGAGTTACAGACTGTTGTGAGCTGCTATGTGGGTGCTGGGAATTGAACCTGGGTCTTCTGGAAGAACAGCCAGTGCTCTTAACCGCTGAGCCATCTCTCCAGCCCTCTTGCTCACCCCAATAAAGACATTTTTAAAAAGAAGAAAAGTGTAACAAAGCAAATTGCACTTCCAGAATTATGTGCGCTTGGGACAAACCCAGACTACCCCAGAATGGAGGGAGCCAGCCTTGTCTGAGGTCCTGGGGTATATGGAGTGGAGGATGGTCCTTCCCTGGAGACCCTCGTCTAGCAAGCTGAAACTCCTCACTGGGTCTTGAGCAGACTTCCTACCCGGTCTCAGTTTCCCCCTCAGGGGCTCCCCAGGGTTCAGAGTGATAAGAGCATGCTGGGAATAAAACATGCACTCACTAATTGTGCTGGTTACCCTGCTTTTATTTTTTAATATTCATTTACTCATTCATCACTCATTCATTCATATATGTGGGCAAATGAAGCCACAGCTCACTTGTGGTCAGAGGACAACCTGTAGGAATTGGTTCTCTCCTTCACTATGTGGGTCCCAGGGATCAAACTCAGATCTTCAGGCTTGGTGGCAAGTGTCTTTACCCACTGAGCCATGTCCCCTAAAGTTCTGAGATGTGGGTCTGGGACTCTGTCAACTGGAGGTCATGAGGCCACCCTCTGCTTGGGAAGACATCTCCTTCATCCCCGCCAATCCTCGGAGGCTTGGTTCTCACTACCGCTTTGGAGACCCCAGCATGATTCTTACCATCTGTCCCTGAAGGACATGGCCGCAGGTGGCTTGCTGTTGTAGAGGGTCAAGAGCCAGGCCCTTGGTCCCCCCCCCCCGTGTGTGTGTGTGTGTGTGTGTGTGCGTGTGACTGTGTGTTGTGTATGTGTGTGTAGGGGGTGTGCTAGCTCCTGGCTTGTGGAGAGAAGCCATTGGTCCCCAGCTTGCATGGTCACTGATGTCCCTACAGATGACCTAGCGATTCTCAGTGGCTTTGGAGGAATTAGGGCCAAGTCCTGTATCGTGGGTCTCATTGTCTGTATCCTCTTCCACGGCAGCCCCAGCTTGCTTGCTGGGGGTATCAGCCCCAGGGTTCAGGGAAGCTGAACTCTGGAAGGAATCTCAGGGTCACAGGGCATCTAGTGTCTTCCTCTCTGGGGACTGGACTTGTGTTCACATTAGAAGTGGTCGAGGGTGTATAGGGAGGTTTAGAGGAAGGGATTGGCTGGGCTGGTAGGAACTCAAGGCTCAGAACCTAGTACGTGGGCCCTCGAGGAGCTTAGGGTCTGGTCCTTAGCATCTGTGGGAGTCCATAGCAACTGTGTTAAGCAGGTAGGGAACGCTTCCAGTATGTGCCAGATGCCTGGGAGCTCGGCCTCTGGGACCCTGCTTGGAAAACCTGGTCCCTCAAGCCCCAGGCATTCCCCTAGCATTCTCTGTCCACCTCAGAAAGCCAGCTCCTGCACAGGGTGGCAGGTGGCTCCCATCCTCACCCTGTGCCCACCGGCCCTCACTAACCCAGCCCAGGCCTCCCCAGCCGCAACCACAGTCTTCTAGGACTTTATGATGGTCTGCCTCTGGCTTTTAGTCCATCCCGGCCCAGGCTTCCAGATAAAAAGCACTCAGAACTGGCTCCCAAGTCGTTGAGCCTTTCCCAAGGGACGAGAGAAGGCCCCGGAGTCCTATCCGACTGCCCACGGGGCTTAACTCTCCCTGGCTGTTCAGCGGAGCCATCTGCCGCCAGGACCGTGAGTCTCCCGGCGGCAGAGAAGCTGCGGTGACAAGCCCTGGCTGTGTCACCGCAGTTATCAACAGAACGCCACATCTGCCTACCCTGACACCAACAATGGTAGGCCATTTAGTCAGCCCCCCTCCCCTGGCCACGGACAACAGCTCCCCGTATTATATTTTCTTACTCAATTAGCACTATCGTCCTTCCGAAATGGAGGCCAATTTTCCCATAATGACATCATTGTTAGGGAAGTGGCGGCGGGGCTGGGCTGTCACCGGGTTGCTGGAGACAGGTCCGTCTCTCTCCACTAACCCTGACAGGGAAGGGACGGGGCCTGGGTGGGAAGGGAAGGGGCGGCCTATCCTCGGCCACCCCGTCACCTCCGACCACAGACATTGTTTCCGACAGTTCTCAGGAGCAGTGTGGCGGAAAATTGAGTCCAGATTCATTAGGGTTGCCAGTGTGCCGCTCAAGTCAGTTAAATTGATACATTTCCTAACGAAATTGAAGTGCTTTGTGCTGCCAGCGGAAAGCCGGGTGACCCGCCTCGGCCCGCTGAGCAGCCGAACGCGCTGACGGATCCATTAGGCGGCCCAGCCCCGGCCCTCTCCCTCCATTCCCGGCCCCGGCGCTGTAAATCTCAGCCAATTTCAGCCCTAATCATCATTATAAACGCTTCCTCCCTTCCTCCCAATGCCCCTGCCCGCGCCTCCGCCTCCATCACACACACAGTCCCCAGTGTCACCAAGCCTCGAAAGCCTGCAGGGTCAGCAGACCTGGTCTGGGGCGGGGAGGAAGAGTTTCCCAGACCCCTACACCTACCGAACAGCTCCCAAGTGGAGGAGGGACTGGTTCCATAGACAGCGGGCCCATTTCACAGATGGGGAAACTGAGGCGCGGGGCTAGGAGAGTGGGAAGGACCACAGTGGGGACTTGGGGAGGTGACTCATTGGTAGGGTGCTTGTTTAGTATTCCTGAAGCCTGGAGGTCGGTTGAGGCTCGGCACCAAATAAACTGGGTGTGGGGGTGCATGCACTTCAGAGATGGAGGCAGGAAGATCAGAGATCCAATGTCATCCTTAGCTGCATAGTGAGTTTGAAGCCAGCCTGGGCTGCACAAGCTTCCATGTAAACAAACAAACAAAACCCAAAAATACTAAGAAAAAATTTAAAAAATTTACAGAGGAACCCAGCATGTTTCTGTTTGTTGTTGAGACAGGGTCTCACTGTGTAGTCCTGGCTGGCTTGAAACTCACTCTGTAGACCAGGCGTTCCTTGAACTCACAGAAATCCTCCTGCTTCTGTCTCCCAAGTGCTGGGATTAAAGGAGTGCCCTATCAGCACCCAGCTCCACTTCTTCTTTTCTTTTTTAAATGGAAACCCATAGAGACTGTCTGTAAACGTCAGGTGGACACCATTCAGGAAGCCACTCCCAGAGGGAGGGATAGAATGTTCTAGAAGGCCCTTGACTTTTCCTCCCCACAGTCAATGTACTCCAAGAGGGTAACTGCTGTTCCAACTTTTATCACTTGTAATTCTTTTTTTATTCTTGAAACAGGGTCTCATTAGGTAGCTCGAGCTGGCCTTGAACTCATGGCAATCCTCCTGTCCCACCCTGAGTACTGGGTTATAGTTGCAAGAGATACTCAGCTATCACTTTGATTGTTGTTTTTTGCAAGGCTGAGGATGGACCCAGAGCCTCATCACAGACGCAAGCTCTCTCTCTAAGCCCCACCCCCAGCCCTGACACTCATCCCTGTTTGCTCAGAGTCTAGCCCTAGTCTTCTTTGGTTTGGTTTATATGGCTGAAGGTAGCGAGACTCCCATATTCTGTGTGCCGCAGCAACCAGTCCCTTTTCACTGCTGTGTAGCACTCTGTCACGTTCCTGTACCGAAGTCTACCTCCCTCCGCGCTTGCTGCTTCCAGTCTGAAGCTAGAGTAAGGCTGTTGCTGACAGGCCTTCTGAGCCTGGGCAGTTACTTTGCCCCTGCTCCATCTCCCCAATTCCTCCATCTCTGTCCACAGAGCTGGCCTCCTTGCCCTTCCCCCTCTCCTCCCCTCCTCTTCCCTCCCCCCTCCTCTTCCTCGCTCTTCTCTTTGCCCCTCCTCCCATTCACTTCTCCCTCCCTCTTCTTCCTCCTCTTCTCCCTTCTTCTCACCCACAAGATGGAACAGGAAGTTCTACAACACCAAGAAGATGGACAGGCAGGAGGCGGGACTTCCCTTGCAGGACACTTAGACCCTTTAGGAGTTCCCAGGACAGAGCCACACTGTGACATCCGCACAACAGGCATCAGGAGTCCCCAGAGAGTCATCCCACATGGTGGCCACTGCCTCCTGTGGCCACAGAGGCCTGAGCTGTGGACGGTGGCCATGGGGATGTGGATTGCATGTAAAATACATACAAGGTGACCTTGTATGTGGAGGTATGGCCAACTGGATTGATATTTTGACATGGATTATATCTTCAGATAATCATATTTTGGATCCATTATGATAAATTATTATTAAATAAAATATTTGAATCAACTTCATCTACTTATTTATAAGTGTTTATTTATTTTATTATATTTTATGTGTGGGAATGTTTGCCTGTATGGATGTATGTGCATCACATGCATACCGTGCCCACAGAGGCCAGAAGAGGGCATCAGATCTCTGGGAACTAGAGTTACAGGCATGTGGGTGCTGAGAACCAAACCCCTATCCTTCACAAGAGCAAGTACTCTTAACCACTGAGCCATCCAGTCCCCTGTTTATTTATTTATAATACACTTGTGTGGTGTATGCATATGTGAATGTGTGTGTAGGTGGGTGTGCATGTAAGTGTGGAGGTGAGAGGCTGACATTGGATCTCATCCTCAAGCACTCTCCACCTTAGGTTTTGAGACAAGGTCTCTCATTGAACCTGGAGCTCTCCACTGCAGCTAGACTGGCCTGCCAGTGAGCCCCATGGTTCTGTCTATTCTCTTTCTCTCCAGGACTGGGGTTATAGGTGAGTACTGCCCCTCTGAGATTTTTACATAGTACTGAGGATTCAATCTGAGGTCCTCATACTTGTGTGAAAAGTACTTTATCCACTGATCTGTCTCCCCAGAACCCTAAAAGTGTTTTTATTTAAAAAAAAAAAAAAAAGAACTAAAATCTAAAATCAAGTTTCTTTCATATAAAATTTGGCCTCTTAAGGAGCATGCTATGGCTTGGGGCATGAGTCAGAGGTAGGAGGCCTGTTTAGAATTCCCAAGTGAGGATCTGGGGGTGTGGCTCCGTGGTAGAGCACCTGCCTAGTATCCCCAGTGAGGGGCTGGGGTGTGACTCAGTGGTAGAGCACCTGCCTAGAATCCCCCAGTGAGGGGCTGGAGTGTGGCTCAGTGGTGGAGCACCTGCCTAGAATCCCCCAATGAGGGGCTGGGGTGTGGCTCAGTGGTAGAGCACCTGCCTAGAATCCCCCAGTGAGGGGCTGGGGTGTGACTCAGTGGTAGAGCACCTGCCTAGAATCCCCCAATGAGGGGCTGGGGTGTGACTCAGTGGTAGAGCACCTGCCTAGAATCCCCCAATGAGGGGCTGGGGTGTGACTCAGTGGTAGAGCACCTGCCTAGAATCCCCCAGTGAGGGGCTGGGGTGTGACTCAGTGGTAGAGCACCTGCCCAGAATCCCCAGTGAGGGGCTGGGGTGTGACTCAGTGGTAGAGCCCCTGCCTAGAATCCCCCAGTGAGGGGCTAGGGTGTGACTCAGTGGTAGACTCTTTGCCGAGTTTGCAGTAAGCCTTAGGTTCCACCCCAAGTATCAGAAATAATAAATAAATAAATGTATAAACAGATAAATGAATAAAATAAAAATAAAGAACACAAGGTCACTATATAAAACATCCAGCAGTATGTTGCATACTAACCCCTGTCAAGTTCTAGAACTTTTTCGTACTCCCCAAAAGTGGCCTTGTGTCCATCCATCATCATTCTCCCTCCCTCCTCCCTGGTCCCTCTGTCCTGTGGTGGTTCTGGGGCCACATCCCGAGACAGACAAAGAGCCAAGGAGGGCTTAGTGCAGAGATGACAAGCCACCAGCTCTAGGAAGGACAGGGCCCGCCTCAGGGGAGTCTGGGCCCTGAGACCCCAGGACTGTGTGGGAGTGGAACAGCGGTGGCGAGGGATGGCAAGGACTCTCTCCCTGTTGGGGTCTATGGTTAAAATTTCCACATCTTGACAAAGCTGAGAGGGGACAGCCGGGCCTGGAGTCCAGTGGTGACTCTGCATGCCATCGGGGACAGGGTAGGAGCTGTGTCACCTCTGACCTGTCTCTCGTCTCTGTCTCTCTCTGCCTCTGCCTCCTGAGTGCTGGGATTAAAGGCGTGCGCCACCGTGCCTGGCGCAGACTCTTCAGTCTTAACCAGCTCGTAGGTGGGACCGAGCTCGGTGTGTTTGGTGTTCAGTTCTGAGTTTTTGTGGCTGTCAGACCTGGTGCGCTTCCGGTAATGCCCTCAACTTGCCTTGAACAGATCAGCACTCAGCAGCCAAACCATGGCCTGGGGACCATGCCTGCCAGGGTTGCCTTAAGATGGCCAGGAACCACCTCTGCGAAGTAAGGAGCCCCTCTCGTGCTCTGTCTGGGTCTCAGTTTATCTGTTTTAGAGCTCTGGGGCTCTAGAATGAACTAGACGGTAATCCAGAGATGGAAGACCTGGCCACATGTCCCCCACAGTCACGTTCACCTATGGGGGCTTCAGTGTCTCTTTCAAGGCTTGGGCAGTCGACCCTGAAACACACCAAAGCTATGAAGCCCAGGGAGGGTTGTCAGGACATGAAGGGACACAGCTTACTTTAGAGGCCACTACAGCCTGGATTACCTGGCCTGGGCAGATCTGTGCCTGGGCCTCAAGTGAGGGCCAGCCAAGACGTTTGCAGACAGCATGTTCTGGGGCTCATGGCCCCTCCATGATCTTCAGTGAGCAATTCTGTCTAGCTTTAGCTCTGTGGTTGGGGTGATGGGGGGTGTCTTGCTGGATGAAAATGGTGAATAATCAGGGAGGGGTCCCCTAGGATCTGTGGGGCCTGGAGCTGGCCTGGCTAGGATGGGCAACAGGGTACATGATGGAGAGGGGAGGCCCCAGAGGACCTTTAGAACTGGTTCTTCCTCCCCCTCCTTTGTTTACATGTCTCAGAGAAGTTCAGAATGGATATTTATAGTGGGAGGAAAGAACTGGCTTAGGGTTCTGGTGAGCTGGGGAGGGAACAGTATTTCCCATTGAAGGGAAGCTCAGAGCTCTTAACAGATCGATAAGTGCATTTAGTTGATGGCCACAGGGCTTTAGAGGGAGGCAGGACCCTCCACCCCCACTGCCCCGCCTTTTAAGGGGGGTGCTTCCATAGAGACAGCATGGGAGCCTGGGTTCTGGTTACCTGGGTCTTCACAGTGGCATGTGGGCTCAAGCTCTCTGCACCCACTGGGGGATTCTAGGCAGGTGCTCTATCACTGGGCCACACCCCAGGCCCTCACTGGGGGATTCTAGGCAGGTGCTCTACCACTGGGCCATACCCCAGCCCCTCACTGGGAGATTCTAGGCAGGTGCTCTACCACTGAGCCACACCTCCATCTCCTCACTGGGGGATTCTAGGCAGGTGCTCTACCACTGAGCCACACCCCAGCCCCTCACTGGGAGATTCTAGGCAGTGTTCTGTTACTGAGTATGCCCCAGCCTTCTTTTTCCTTTTTATTTTGAGGCACGGTTGCAGTTGCCAAGGATGGACTCACTTTGTTGCCTAAGTTGGCCTTGAACCTTCTTGATCCTCCTGCTTCAGCCTCCTGAGGAGGTGGGATGACAGGCCTGCTCCTTCTCAGAGGAAGTTCAAGGGCAGTATAAGCACCTACTCCAGACAGGATAAACAGAGACAACTCTGGACACACTGTGTCATCCTGTCCACTAGTCCACTTGGGGCCACAGAACGCTCTGAACCCAGAGACTGAAGAGTGCTCCCTTATAGTTCATATTTTTACTTGAATTTTAGTTTTAAAAAGAAGTCTTTAACCCCAGCACTCGAGAGGCAGAGCCAGGTGGATCCCTGTGAGTTCGAGGCCAGCCTGGTCTACAGAGTGAGATCCAGGACAGGCACCAAAACTACACAGAGAAACCCTGTCTCAAAAAAACAAAACAAAAAAAAAAAGCCGGGCGGTGGTAGCGCATGCCTTTAATCCCAGCACTCGGGAGGCTGAGCCAGGCGGAACTCTGTGAGTTCGAGGCCAGCCTGGGCTACCAAGTGAGTTCCAGGAAAGGCGCAAAGCTACACAGAGAAACCCTGTCTTGAAAAAAAAACAAAAAACAAAAAACAAAAAACAAAAAGCAGGGTTAAAGACTTCTCTGTCAAGCCAGGCATAGTGGCACTCGCTTTTAATTCTAGCACTGGGGACGCAGAGGCAGGAGGATCTCTGAGTTTGAGGTCAGCCTGGTCTACAAAGTGAGTTCCAGGACAAGCAGAGCTGCATAGTAAGAGCCTGTTCACAAAAAAAAAAAAAAAAAAAAAAGCCACAACAGCAGCAGCAAAACAACAAACAAACCACAAAAAACTTCTCCACAAAGTCGTACTTCGTCATGTCAAATAACAGTTCCCCATAATGTGTGAGGGCTGAGTGTTGCAACCAGCCAGGCTGAGATAACATGCCATCTCAGCTTTGAAGACCTCACACAAGAAAGACGACAGATCCAGGAAGCAGGCTGGTTCACACGAGTACTTGAGAGACTGAGGCAGGAGAATTACTGTCAGTTTGAGGCCATCCTGGGCTACAGTGTGAGACCCTTAGAAAAAGTAAAAATTGTGCTTAAAAAAAAATAAGACTACCACTAGCATGGCTCATGCCTAGAATCCCCCAGTGAGGGGCTGGAGTGTGGCTCAGTGGTAGAGCACCTGCTTAGAATCCCCCAGTGAGGGGCTGGGATGTGGCTCAGCGGTAGAGCACCTGCCTAGAATCCCCCAGTGAGGGGCTGGGGTGTGGCTCAGCGGTAGAGCATCTGCCTAGAATCCCCCAGTGAGGGGCTGGGGGTGTAGGTCAGTGGTAGATCCTCTGCCTAGAATCCCCCAGTGAGGGGCTGGGACAGGAGTGGCCAGGGATTGATATTAGGGCTACAGCACAGGAGTCACTGGTCACCAGTATGAGCAGGAGCTGTGGGCTGGGAATTTGAGGCAGTAATAACACTGCTCTGTGAAGGTGTACAGGAGAGCAGAGCTGAGCATCAAGGTGTCTGTCTAGGCTCTCCCTCCCTCCTGGCTCTGTGACCGTGGCTCAGTTGACTTCTTGCTTCTCTAGGTTGAGCAGTGGGGGCTGGCCAATGTGCTGGAGGCAGATGAGCTCTGGCCTGCCCATGATCTGAGTGAGCCTTCAGTTTCTTTTACAGTTTAAGGGACACCAAGCAACGTAGGAAATACCATGAAAAGCGGCTGTCAAAGACATTGCTGGCCTATTGGCAAATTACGAAGCACTGGGCTAGTGCCTGTCAAGGGATAAGTCAGTTTTTCTACATGCTGGGTTGCCCCATCTTTTACTCCAAAGTTGGTTGAAGATGGGGGCTGCCTGCCCAGCTGGCCTCTCAGGAGAACACGTGGCCCTGGCTCTGCTTTCCATATGGCTCAGGACTCTGTCTCTTTGGATGGTCCCACCCTGCTGAGTCTTGCCCCCAGCCCAGGGCTGGTTTTTGTGATGCCTGAGGGCCCAGGAGCCAGTACAATCTGAGCAGATCTGGATTCAGCAGGATGCATGAATCGAGGTCTGTCTCGACTACATAGCTGGTTGCCCTCCATGGACAACTGGGGCTGAATCTGACACCCATGGGGTCCCCAAACAGGCAACTGTGTGTAATTGGCCTTCTCCAGTGGGCCTGGTGCTAGCCTGAGTCCTATGAGTGGGTGAAAGCAACATGTACAGGCTGAAACAAGGAGTCTGTTGAGCAGTGGTAGGGAAGCGAGGCATACTGACAATACACACATCGGTCATACTAGCACAGAGGTGGGATGGAGGGCTGAGATAGGAGGGTCCTGAGTTCAAAGCCAGCCTGGGCTACCCAGTCGGACCATGTTTCAAAGTATTCTAAACAGAACTTCGCTGGATGGTACAGTTTTGTAAGCCTTGTACGTGTCTGAGACAGGAAGATAGAAAAGCAGAGTCCAACTTCAACCTTATTTTAAATAACCGAGGGCTAGAGGTGATGATATTCAGCCAGGGAGCAGTTGCCTAGCATGCCCAAGGCCCTGTATTTTATCCCCAATAACATTTAAAAAAAAAAAAAGGGGGAAGGAAGAAAGGAGAAAAATAAAGAAATGTGTGGAAGAGTGCAAGCCAGCCGATCCCTAGGGTCATTAGCAGGCATCTGAGTTTTGGGTTCAGCAGCCTGCATTACCTGGCCACGAGCAAGAACTCCAGTCCTGGAGACATATGAGTGGACCTCACTCCCACATGGCTGCCGTGTGGGGCTGCCCCAATAACCACCTACTGTGTTCCGGCTACTTATTTTGATCCTGAGAGAGACACTTCTCTTGTCCCCGCTCCACACGTGGACAAACTGAGGCTTGACAGGTCCCACGCACCAAGTAAACTCTTCTTCCAGGCCTGTGATGGGGCAAACATCCCTGGTCATGTTCCCTCTCCCTCTGCCACCTCTTCACTCTGCTCCACAGAAGCAGCATGCTTGGCCACAGGAAACCAGTAGCCCCTGCCCAGCAGGCCCATGCCTAGGAGCCTGGCTTCCTAGACGCCCAGAGGAACCAGACGGTGCGTCGATTGCTTACCCCGGAGGTGCCCACAGAAGCTGCCCCACTGTCCTGCTGCCAGGGCAGCATGGACATGGGGCAGTGGGGCACCGGGAGCTCCTCCTCCTACATCTGGCCAGGCTGGTTGTCATAATTAAATACCTCCCACTGCGGCGACACAGCAGGGCTGCATGGGAAGGTGAGAAGTCACAGATTCTGCCCGCACAGCCAAGATCTAGGAGTCTGTTTGGAGGTCGAGAACCCTCTGAGAACCCCCACATCCTACACACTGAACTGGCCAGAGACCCTCCCATCTTTGAGCTGCGGCAGATCTAGCAGGAAGGATGACACTCCCCGACCCTGGCAGTACTGGTGGCCGGTCCCCTTTCCTCATTCCAGGTCTTCAGTGCCCTTGGGGGGGTCCAGCCTCCAGGCAGCTCCATTCACAAGCCAAAAGCACCCAAGGACATCCCCCCACCCACGTCAGCATCACCCACGCTTCTGGAGACACTAAACTGGCAGATTGGTTAAGAACAGGCCAGGGCCAGGACACAAGCCCCATTAATTCCATCTCTGGTCTAATTAGCCCTAATATCACCCTGATTCTCTCTGACACCTGGAAGTCCTCAGGCCAGTGCCTGGGTGACCAGCATCCTGCCTGCCCCTCCCCATGGCCCCCTGGAATGCCCCCCCCCCAACATACCCATGACTTCCCCATCAAAACGGGCAATCCATGCAGCTGGCTCCATGTCTTCTGCTTTTTTTTTCTATTTTGAATTCTGGTAACTGACAATTTAACCTAAAAATCTTCTGTGTTTCCAGCTTGTACAGTGGTAAATAGAGATTGACAGTTTATTTTCGCGTTCCCCCGGCTGGAGGGGAGGGCAGCCAGGCGGCGGGGGGAAACCCATTTGAAAGAAATACTTGCGGGTCCCTGACAGACTCCAGACCGGGCCGTCGTCGCCCGCCTTGGCAATCTGAGGGACCTGTCACACTGCGTGATCGGTCTTTTTACAAACACAAACGCCGCTGATTTCTTATCAAATGTAAAACCGGCCTGGCTCTTTCTTAAACGGTTACCGCGAGCATGAAATTGACATTGTGAATCACGAGTGACAAGGGGCTGTCTGGGCTGTAATTGATCCGTGCTTAGGAGGAGGCTGGGCCGGCCCTGAGCCCTCCCTAGACCCCTGAGCCCCCCAGGCTGAGCCCCAACCTCAGATCTCTGTCAATGGAAGAAAACCTGTGATTCATATCCCGGACGTTTTTTTTTTTTTTCCACGTCTGCGATCCTCCGGAGGTGTCAATTCCAATTTCCATGGCCTCATCATTACCTACATCAAACGGCTGTAATTGGTGGCTACAGAAATTTATCCTCCAAAAGGGGAGAGAGAGAGAGAGAGAGAGAGAGAGAGAGAGAGAGAGAGAGAGAGAGAGAGAGCGCGAGAGCTGTCTAGATAGGGAAAGGATGTTTCAGAGGCTGCAGTAACCACCCTTGAGGTTGGCAGGGAAGAGAGGAAAATGAGGTGGGGTCTGTCAGGTGTGAGTGTCACAGAACAGTCACCAACCCTGTTCCCGGACAGCATTGCCATCACAGTGATGGCTGGCAACCCTGGAGAACTTCTCCCTGCCAGGCTACAGTTTGCACAGCTGGAGAGCATGGATTTCTATGTTCCAGACAGGGGGAGTCATTCTGTAGTTATGGCCGCTTTATAGACGGGGAAACCGAGGCCCAGAGAACCGCCTCCAAGCCGTTTAGGATCTCTTCCTTTAGGACATTACCACTGTGTCTCTGGATCCTCCAGAGTCCCCACGTGTTCTGTCTACTGAGAGGGCTGTGCTGGGCTGGCTGTGAAACCTGAATGTTTCTCAAGTTGTAGAGGAGGGCTCGGGCAGCGGCTTGAACCTGTCTCCCTCAGCGCTCGATATTGTCACCCTGGCCTGGAGGGACAGACAGGAGGCCAGGCTCACTCTCCAACCTGGACTGCAATTCCCAGTGCCAAACAGTGCCCACGATCACCTCCCCTGGGTCCCATGCCCCTTCCAGCAGCTCCCTGGACGAGTGTATTTATGTCTATTTTTTTTCCATTTGAATTTTTCTGACTGATGAAACGATGATGGGAAATTACACACGCAGCGACCGTGCCCGCAGCAACCCGCAGCAAGCTCTCCAGCTCACACGGCAACCCACACCACCAGGCACCATGCCAGCACTCCAAGTTCCTCACAGACACTGCAGGAAGTCACCCCAGCACCCCCATTTCTGCAGGCGGGGAACCGAGGCCACCCACAAACCTGGCCCTCTCCACAGCACTGAGAAGCCTGAGACTGCCAGATGCACCCCCTGGAAATCCGTTCTGCAGGGCTTTGGCTGGAAGTTCCTGGGGCCTCTAAGACAGAGTGTCCAGTTCCTCCAGATAGCCAGTTTTCTCTCCCATTCGTATTGCCATGGATACACTAAAATGGTGCCTGTTCTTTTTACCTTGGCCCCTTGGAAGCTCATAATTTGTGGGTTTTTTGTTGTTGTTGTTGTTTTTGTTTTGTTTTGAAACAGGGTTTCTCTGTAGCTCTGGCTGTCCTGGAACTCACTATGTAGACCAGGCTTGTTTCAAACTCTGAGATTCACCTACTTGTACCTCCTCAGTGCTGTGATTAAAGGCATGTGCCAGCACACCTGGAGTGGGGTTTTTTTTTTGCTTTGTTTTTTAAAAAATAGTTTACTTGTGTCGGTCTTTTGCTTGCATGTACATCAGTGTAAGGGTACCAGATTCCCTGGAACTGGAGTTACAGGAAGTTGTGGGTGCTAGGAATTGAACCAGTGCTCTTAACCGCTGAGCCATCTTTCCAGCCCTTTCCTTTGTTTTCCGAGACAAGATTTCATGTATCCTAGGCTAGCCTTCTTATGTAGCCGAGGATGACCACAAGCTCCCCACTTTCTTGCCGTGCCCTCCCAAGTGCTGGGATTACATTTGTGGTGCTGGGGGTGCACCCCAGGGTTTCATGCACACACTCTACCAGCTCAGCTACACGCCAAGCCTTTGTAGTCTGGTTTTTACAGTTTTGTAGACCTCTCTTCCTCCATGCTGGCTCACTAAGTGTCTTAAATCCTTTAGAGACTGATGTGGGCTCTGCATAGGTGGTGGTTTGTGTAGGGTGGGGGCATCACTAGGGAAGGCGACACCCAGCCATCTTCTGACCATTTGCTCAGCGCCCTGCCCAGGGATTCTGTGGCCGATCCCAAGAGGGTGGCGGATGGGACATTTTAGGTTGGTGGTGGGTGATGATGTGGAGGCTCTGGGAAAGGTGACAAGGTGGCACGAGTCAGGGCAGCTCTCAGGAGACTGTGACAGGAACAGATCCAGGGATTATTTTGCTCAGGACATTTTGTCAGCAAATGTGTTTCATCTCTTTTGCCAGGTTTGATTGACAGCGTCTTTCTGGAGTGTTGTGTTAAGAAGGATTCTGAGGGCTGGAGAGAGGGCTCAGTGGGTAAGGGGGCTGGCTGTGCAAGCATGAGGACCTGAGTTCGGATCCCCAGCCCCCCCCCCCAAAGAAAGCCAGTTGTAGCTTGTAGCCATGCACACATCTGCAACCCCAGAGCTGTGGGTGGAGTTGGGGACCCATGAGAGTCACTGGGATTTGCTGTCTGCCAGGCTAGCTCCAGGTTCAGTGAGAGACTCCGTCTGGGGAATGAGGTGGAGAGTGGTAAACCAGGACCCCTGCTATCCCCCTCTGGCCGTTGCTGGCTGTGAAAGAGGGACATGACAGACTGGAGCTACCACTGCCACCACTGTCATTACATCCCTGGGGTCAGGGGTCAGGCTGCACCAAAGCTCTGCCTTCAGAATGTTCACCTTGTTGGTGGCTTATAGAGGTCTCTGTTGTAGGCAGAGGGTCACTCTGGGGTGATCTCCAGGGGCTCTGTGTTTCTCTGCAGGCTGGGAATGGGAAACCTAGCAGGCTCAGGGAGGGCAGCTGAGGCCACCTGTGGTCCTGAAGCAGCAGGCATAGCCAGGGACAGAGCTAAGGGCTGGGGGTTCCTGGGTAGACAGAGCAGGCATCTCATACAGAGCTTTAGGTGAGGCTCCTAGAGGCAGCACCAACTCCCAGGTCCACAGGAGTGAAGAGGTCTTTGTTGTCTCTCTCATCCCTGGGACAGAGAATTTTTTGGGGGGGTGATGTGGGGAAACTGAGTTCCATGGAGCTAGAGTCAGCATGAGATGGAATTAGTCTTACTTGTATATGGCTCCACCCCCCTGGGAAGCCCCTTCCCGCCAGAGGCTCAGAGGAGCTCAGATGCCATGCCCAGGGTGGTGGCTACTTCCCTAGCTCAGACCCTGAACTGAATGTCTCCTCATCCCGCCACAGAGCTCCCTGGGGTGGGCCAAGCCGGGCTGGCATCTCCGAGTGAGTGGGAGAAAGGAGGGGGGGGGCAGCCAAAACTTTAAGGTATATGAACTGTGAAATTAAATGGAAATACTCAAATAAGGAATGGCATAGCAACATAAGCAAAGATGTTTACCAGGCCTTGAAGTTAAATACAGATTTTTTCATAAACCCCAAACACAAGAGGCAATAAAGTTCTGTGGAATGTTAAATATAATTTACAGTGGAAAAAATGTTCCTTGCTGTCATAAACCCTCCAGAGGCATGTCACTTGGGTTCCCGGGAAGCTGGGTTCTGCTGCCCTACCCCCTGCCTGGCATGGGTTTGTTGGACGCCCTTAGCTCCCATAATGCTATAAAGATCTGAGGACCCAGAGCAGGTTGGCCTCCACGGCTGCCAGCACCTCTTCCCTGAGTGGCAGGTGTCACCATGAACCCCGGGGAGTTGGTAGGGCAGCAGACAAGGATGGTGGAGGCTGGGGAGTCCTGGTCCCTTCCAGCCTTGGCCCTGAGTGGTCATTTGCACTATGGTGAGAACGAGCTTGTCTATTGTAGTCTTCCTGGGCCAGTAGCCTTCCCTCTGTCATGGATGTGGACTGAGTCATCACCAGGCCTGGATAGGAGAAGAGACAAAGGGAGCTGTTTGGAGTGGAACCCTCCTCCAGGCCAACTGTGGATCGAGAGGGCTTTCCAACCTCCCAGGGCCATCGTCAAGGTGGGGGTTCTCATGGGAGAAAATCCATCTGGGTCAGCAGCCCCACAGTCCAGAGAGAGGCGTGGTGTGTGTGTGTGTGTGTGTGTGTGTGTGTGTGTGTGTATGTGTGTGTGGTGTGTGTGTGTGTTGGGCCAGGAGCCTATAAGTTAATACATGCCTGAGTTAATATGTGGGACTATAAAGCCCCGTACCTGCTTCTCTGAACTATATGGTAAACTTTGAAGTCCCAGGGAGTTTCACGAAAAAAGGACCCCCTTCCCCCATATTGTAAATGAATACCCAAGGTTTCCTTTTTTTTGACAGGGCTGGAGTGGAGAAGGGCTGCTGGGGTGCCTGCCCTAAGGCACCCCAACCTGGGCCATCCTGAAGCCCTGTCCCCTGTCACCTAGACACTGGGGCTACCAAAGAGGTGATGGGACACGTGAGCCTTGCCGAGCAGGCCAGGCCCATGGAACCTAACAGAAGTGCTAGCAGTCAGGTAGCCCAGCTCTAGGCCTCTAACCCACCTCCACGTGTGTGCAGACAGGGGTCCATACACCCTCTTCCCACATGGTGTTGCATTCCAGGCCCTGCTGCTGGGAATTGGGGACCCAGAGTACCAGGTGTGCCCTTTCTTGGGGATGGGGTGGGGCATGGCACTCCCATCTTGAGTGATAGCAGGGGAGCAGCCCTAGCAGCCAGGGTCTGTGTGGCCAATCGATTTTTGTCCTCATCCGCTGGGCATCAAAGGAGGGGTCTGCCCAAGATGGGCCACCTGGGTCCCAGGGCCTCAGGGTTCTCTCGGGACAGCGCTGTTGGGGCAATGGGGAGGTGGTCCCCGCCCCTCCTGCTGCCTCTCCCAGGGCCCTTGTCACCTGGAGGCTCCTTAGCAAGTACATTTCCACAGCCCCAGCCTTCCTAATTTATGCGCCTGCCTCGGCGGTGAGGAGCGTGTGTGAGGGGCTGTTTTCTTTAAAAACAAGATGGCTGTGAGAAAAAGCGGCAGTGGCTGGAACCGCTGGCTGGTTAGCGCTGAAGACTTGAGCTGCAGGCACGCAGCTGCAGAACAAAAAACAAACAAGCCACACGCAGTGCAGCGGCTCGGCGAGGGGCCGCATGCTTGGGGGGTTCCGGGGGGACAGAGCGTCCCACGGAGTCCACTACAGCAGGCAAGCCTCACACCCTTCAAGGGTGTGAGGGCCTCTGGCCGGAGAGTGAGGACTCCTCCCTCTGGCAACCCTGGGAAAAGGTCCCTGGAGGGAGCCAGGGGTCGGAGAGGCTTGTGGGAACCCAAATCCCGCCTAGTAATTTAAGCTTGCTGTCTCCTGTCCTGTCCCCTGGAAAGATGGGGAACAGCTGGTCACCCACAGCTTCTAATAAATCCCAGCAGTAGAGGAGGAGGGACATCGCCTGGCCACCCTACTGTCCCCAGACACAGACTTAAGAGCAAAAGCCATTGACCTTTGGGTCTGCCACGAACCCCTGGGGTTCTGGTCCCCAGAAGAGGCTGTCGCTGGCTCAGCAGCCTTTGTTTGGGGTGCACCGGGCTGTGCCAGGTTGGGAGGTCGGGGGTCTGGAGGTGCGGGGGGTGGGGGACAGGCCTTGACTCCTTTGTGCAGACAAGTTCTATGCGCTTTGTGTAGCACTGGGCGAACTTGCGCCTCCAGTCCGGGATTAGAGAAATCCGAGAGTGTTTTTTTCTGCATGCCTGCCCGCTCCCGGGCGCCCACGGCCTGCTGGGTAACTGCCTATTATCCTCTGGTTCCACTCCAGTGCCCTCCCCAATAAAACTTTTCATATCCTTATAAACGAACTCGATTGCCGTGTTATAAACATTTACACTGCACTAACAGATCATCTCCGTACATCGGAATTGGCTAAATTCCCTTTTCCAGATGAATATATTGAAGGAGATTACAGATATGATAGCTTTTCAGGCTGCTGAACCCAGAGAAATTAGTTTAGTGAGCACTTACAGGGGCTAAATTGGAACCATTAAATAGTGGATTAAATTGATGGCGTTTTCATTGTCTGTCCTTCGGTACCGCTGTAAAATCAATTAGCCGGCACCAGCCCATTCTCCCTGCACAGCGATGGTCGCCCCCTCAGGACCCTGATGCGAAACCTACCAGCAGCCGGAGAGTTCGGGGACACACCTGTGAGTGCCCGGACACACGACCGCACCGGGACCGCAACTCGGGACACGTCTGTGAGTGCCCGGGCACAAGACGGCACTGGGACCCCTTAGCGGGGATGGTGCCTTCGCTGCGTCCAGCCACCGTGCTACCTCTCTGCAGGGTGCTTGGCGTGGCTGGGGTTGAGACTGGGAGACCCAGTGAGTGAGGATTTGGAGGGACGTAAAAATCTTGAAGGGCAGAGGAGGACATGCCAAGGGTACCCCGGGGAAGCAGGGGGGTTTTGGGTGTTTGTTTTGTTGCTTTGCATGTTTGGAGGCAGGGTCTTAGCCTCAAATTCACTACAGAGCTGTGAATTCCTCATCTCCTGCCTCTGCCTCCTGAGTGTTGGAATTACAGGCCCCACCACACCTGGCTCTTTTAAGCATTTTTGTGGGTCGTGGCACAGGCTTTTAAGGCACATGCCTTAGAGGCAGAGGCAGGCGAGTCTCTGTGAGTTCGAGGCCAGTGTGGTCTACAGAGCTAGTTCCAGGACAGCCAAGGCTACACAGAGAAACCCAGTTTCAAAAAACAAAACAACAAAAACAAAAAAAACTAAATAAAAAATTTTAGGATAAAATCTTTTGTAACTAAACTGGCCTTGAAATCCTTATGCATCAGAATTTATTAGGAGTTTGGTCAAAACTAACACCCTGGGGCTGAGGAGGTAGCTGAGTTGGTAGAGCGCTTGCTTAGCACGTGAGAAGCCCCCAGCTGCATCCATAACATGGTATAAACAGGCGTGGTGCTGAAGATCAGGAGACTGAACTCCTGACCTTTCTACCTCCACCTCCTGAGTGCTGGGATTACAGGCCCCACCAGACCATGTCTTTTAAGCATGTCAAAAGTGATTTTTTATATTAAGTTAAATTTTTTATCCTATATATTTATTTGTTTGTTTATGGGCACACGAGACATGAATGTGTGTGTGTGGGGGGGGGGGTCACTATGCACTTGTGGAGGTCTGAGGACAACTTGCCTCAGACTGGGGAGAACTTGACAGATCTCTCTTCCCACCGTGTGGGTCCCAAGGAGGGAACTCAGGTTGTCAGAATTGGCAGAAAGTACCTTTACCCGCCAGGCCATCTTGACGGCTCAAGTTAAAACTTTTTTTTTTTGAGATAGGGTTTCAGGTTGCCTAGGCTGGCCTTGAACTCACTATAAAGCTAGGGTAACCTTAAGCTCCCGATCCTCCTGCCTCCACCCACAGAATGCTAGGATTACAGGCAAGTGCACCACCAGGCCTGGTGTGTGCAGTGCTGTGAGTGGAACCCAGGGCTTTGTGCATGGCTGGGCAAGCGCTCTACCCACTGGGCAACATCTCCAAACTTTGGTCTTCATTTCGACTGAACTCAACTTGTGACTCCTGGCTCCCCAAATGAAGTTGCCCAAGGGACTTGCAGAAGCCATTGTGCCCTAGAAGACTACCCCAGTCCCTGGGAACACACTTATCCATGCAGGAGACAGTTAGGGTTCAGGGTTCTGCCCTGCAGGCTTCTCTGCCCCCTCCTACTGCGACTTCCCAGGCCTGTGCAGTGAGACTGTTAGATGCGCAGCCCCGGAGGAACCATGCTGGGGCCTGGAAGAAACCCAGCTCCCAGCTCCAGGAAAGAGAGGAAGGGATGAGATGGGGTGGGTGTGGATCCTGTGGGGTGGCTGCTGGGTAGCCCTTCAGTGGCCAGAGCCTACAGGGAGCTGAGGCTGGGGGATGGCACATAGTGACAGGCATTTTCTTCCCCACAAACCCTCCGCAAGCACGGAGTAGTTTCTGCGACTGCACACCTCTGGGGCAGAGGCTCTAGAACCTCTGTGAAGACCCGGCTCAGCCAGCGGCTGCCCAGCCAGGGGTCTGTGGGCTGGGGCCCTGACCTGAAGCTCCTGGCCGGCCTGTGCGCATGCGCCATGTCTTTGCCTCTCACTTTCAACAGCTGCCTCAGTTTGTTTTTGTTTGACGTCGGACACGATCGATCGATCGATGACACCGCGACCAAAAGCGATTTGGGGAGGAAACCGTTTGTTTCACCAGGTAGCTTACAGTCCCATCGCTGAAGGAAGTCAGGGCAGGAACTCAAGGCAGGAACCTTGAGGCAGAACCGGAAGCAGAGACCAGGGAGGAAGACTGCTTACCGGTCTCTTACCGGCTCCTCATGGCTTGCTCAGTCCGCTTTCTTATACAACCCGGGACCACCAGCCCAGGGGTGGCGCCATCCACAGTGAACTGGACCCTCCCACGTCAATCATCAGTCAAGAAAAGGCCCCTCGGACTTGTCCTCAGGCCGATCCGACGGAGGCAACCACTCAGTTTGCGGAGGTTGTCTCTCCTCCGATGACTCAAGTTTGTGCCAAACTGATGAAAGGAATCAGCTCAATGGTCAAGTTCATGCTGATAAGCCGGGGAACAATAATAACAGAGCCACTGTCTCCACTACCTGGGACTCCTGGGGCTCGTGATAGGTTCTCCGTTGTAGGCCTGGGGTGGGTCCTGGGGTTCTGAAGAGGAGGATGGATAGGAGCACAGGGATGTCCTACTGTGCGCACTTCCTGGAGTCTGTGAGCAAGGGTGCTTGGGTACTTGTCACAGCACCAGGAATATAGGAATAGACCCACTGTCCTGAGGATTCCTGTGGGTATAACGTCCAGGTGTCATGGACAGGGTGCCTGGATTCCCGTTGTCCCCTTTCCTCTACTACAGCCCCCTTTCTCCTCCTCACCCCCTCTTGCCTCACACCAACCTGCCTCTAGTTCAGCTGCCCCTGTACCTGGGCAGGTCAGTCAGTCCAATGGATTTCAGCTAGATGTATCTGCTCGGGACGGAAGAGGACGACTGGACTAAATGCATGCAGGCCCTGGAAATGGAGATTCTGGTTCTGTGAACTCAGACTGAGCTGTTGCTGGGCTCAAGCTGGGCCTTCCTCATGTTCTAGAACATCTGCCACAGAGACCAGGTGAGAAAGCAAGATTGGGGGAACTCAACTGCAGTAGTTGCTGCCAGGGTGGGAGGGTAGGGGGTGACGAAAGGCGGGGACAACTCAGGGTAGAAGTTTCCACGCGAGAGTCATGCGATGGCAATCCCCAGCATCATGCGCTTCACTTCAGACCGAGCTGCCAAACTGGGACACCTTAAGTGCCATTCGGAGCCCCCACCCCGGCCACGTGCCCCATATTGATTTCTCTTTTAGGGCAATGGAGACAGCTGTGTGCAAGGTGCGGTCTTCGGCTCCCCGGGAGGAAGTGCACCCCCCTGGGAGTACGAAGGAGGCAGACAGAGCCCAGCTGAGGTTTAATGGGAAGGTTTGGGGCTCCCTCCTGCGGCTCCCCCTTCCTGTTCACAGGACTGGGATGCCAGGCAGATTATCAGGGGTCAGCCCCCGCCCAGATCCCGGCTCCTGGCCCCCCGCAGGCTCCCAGCACCTCCCTGTCTTCACCTTTCCTGACCCCTGACCCCTAATTGCTCTGAGAACCACAAGACCCCAGGCCAGGCTGAGAGGTCCCTGTTCCGGTGGATTAACGCCTTTGCCAAAATAAAAACACACGAGTTTCGTGTGAGCCCAGCTGCTGGACAGTGCTCCTTAGAAGCGGAGAAGGGGGCAAGGCACAGAAAACAGGGGATGGGGGCTGGGCTCAGGCCTGGTCAGGTAATAGGTACACAAAAGGGGGAGGGGCTTTCTGGGTACCCAGTAAGGGGCACAGGACCCAGGGCAGAGCAGGGCAGGACGTCTGACTAGGGATTTCCCAGGTCCCCTACTGCCTTCTGTGTCTTAGCTTCTTTGAGGCTTAGGACTTATGACTCCATTCTATAGATGAAGAAACTGAGGCCCAGTGATGGCAAAGAAAAATCCAGGGTCCCAGGATACAGTTGCCTAGTTATATTCACATTCTTCAGGTGGAAGAGTTGTGGATCAGAGAGGGGGATGCACCTGCCCAATATCACACAGGAAACCTGGTGGCAAAAGAGCCAGAATATGGGTGGGTTTCCCATCCTCCTATCTGCCAGGCTCCTGGAGTGTCTTCCCACTCTCGTTCCTCCCTCTTGGCCAGGTTGTGGCCTTGCCTGTTCCTGCACCGTGTGGATAAGGTTTCTAGCCAGCTGGGGGTGGGCTCTGTGAGGTCAGGTGCAGGGAGGGGAGTGCTGGGGAGGGGCCTGGAGGCAGGTGAGAAGACCGGCCGTGGGAAGTTCTCACGGAGGGGACAGAGGGGACAGGGTGACCTGACCCACCCCTGGCCCTCCCCATTGGGTCACCCGCCCTGAGGGCTGAGTCAGGCGCTCAGCTGGGCACGTGTGGCCCAGATGCTAAAGCTAAGACTCCTGCGAAGAAGTGGGGCCCGTCTTCAGCAGCAAACTGCAGCCAAGACTCACACTTCTGGCTTCTCCTGCAGCCAGGTCTCTGGACTCTATACTCTGGGGACACAGCTATCAGTGCAGCTGTGGAGACCCCAGTCAAGGACCAGGAGCCTGAGCTCACTGAATGGCTTTGGCCCTCTGAGCCTCAATTTCTCCTCTGAGTAATGGGTGAAGTCCCCACCCAACCCCAGGTTCTTGGGAAGCCGGGACAGGGCTGTAACCCAGGCTAGCAGAAGATGAGAAAACAAGGTGTCGTCCCTGCCACGCTTGTCACAGATGGAGTCTCATGCTCGGCCTCAAGGAACATCGGTGGCCCACAGGGAGGGGCTGGGAGGACTTCAGAGCCTTTCATCACCCGGTCCCAGTGTGTTCACTAGCCATGATGAATGGTGTGGCTTTGAAGGCCAGAGGACCAGGCACGGGCCCAGAGACAGAGGAGAAGCAATAAAGGGCTTCTGGCTGTCTAGATCACTCTCCCCAGTCACTGAATAAAGGGGTTGGGTTTGGGGCCGGGATTTCAGCTTGCCTAGCATGGGGAATGATCTAGATTCCGTCCCCAGCACCGCTTAAACAGTGATCGAGCAGTGATCGAGACTGTAATCCCAGCACTTGGGAGGTAGAGGCAGGAGGCTCAGGAGTTCATTTCCATTCTCAGCTACATAGTGAGTTTGGGACCAGCCTGTGATACATGACCCTGTGTTGGGGGGGGGGGTACTCCACAGTGAAGAGTGTACGCTGAGGGGCTAGAGAGTGATTAAGAGCACTGGCTGCACTTCCAGAGGACCCTGGTTCAATCCCCCGCACTCACATGGCAGCTCACAACCATCTGTAACTCCAGTCCCAGGAGATCCAACGTCTTCTTCTGGCCTCTGTGGGAACGAGGCATGCACACGGTGCACAGACTTGCATGCAAGCAAAGCATTCATGCACATAAAATAAAATATAAATTTTAAAAAATTGCCAAATGCTCTTGCAGAAGACCAAACTTGGTTCCCAGCACTCACATCAGACCACTCACAACTGCCTGTAATTTCAGCTCCAGGGGATCTGGTGCCTTCTTTTGGACTCTGCAGAAACTTGTATTCTCATGAATATAAATAAAAATAAATATTTTTAAAAAGAGGAAAACAGGGCTGGAGAAATGCATCTAAAACCTTTTGAACTGACGGGAAGGAGCAAAGTCAGACTGAGTAAGGTCCTGCTGCCTCAGACACACCCAACAACAGCTCACAAAGCCTAAACCCAGAGTAGGATATTGGCCTGGGGTACTCTGAGTGCCCAGACAGCCCCCACAAGATGTGGCTATGTGTTGGGTGGAGCAGGAGTCACAGGGCAACAGACCGTGAGGGACTTGCTTCCAGTCTTTTTTCCAGACTTGTCTTCTCTTCCAGCAAGAGGACTGTGGTGACAAACGTGTCATTCCAACTACTCAGGAGGATAAGGTAAGAGGGTTGGGTTCAAGGCTATAGATGAGTTCAAGGTCAGCCTACACAGAATCCCCCTTTGCAAGGCTGGGTGTGGCTCAGGGGTAGAACTCCTGCCTAGAATCCCCCAGTGAGGGGCTGGGGTGTGACTCAGGGATAGAGCACCTGCCTAGAATCCCCCAGTGAGGGGCTGGGGTGTGACTCAGGGGTAGAACTCCTGCCTAGAATCCCCCAGTGAGGGGCTGGGGTGTGGCTCAGAGGTGCTTCATTTCAACCCCATCACCACAAAAAAAGAAAGAATGAACAAACAAATGAAAGAAAGGAAGGAAGAAAGGAAGGAAGGAAGGAAGGAAGGAAGGAAGGAAGGAAGGAAGGAAGGAAGGGAGAAAGAAAGAAAGGAGAAAACTAAAAAGAATCCCCCATATTGTGCTGGTGCTGGAAGCCAGACTAACCTTTCTAGGAAGTGATTTGGCAGTGTGTTGTGTAGTGGACACCACTGAACTGCTCAGTGCCTTTGACCCGATAATGCCCCCACTGGGGTGCTCTTCTGGAGAAATTATCCAAAATATGGAAGAGCAACATGCCTGAAGATATATCATTGTAGCAGTGTTTTTAATGACCGAAAAAAATGATGCAGCTGAAATGTCCAACAATCAGGGAGTAGTTCAGTAAATTATGCTACACACACTCAAAGGAATACTAGACGGTCATTAAAAGTGATAATTACAAAGACTGGGTAGTGATATATATATAAACACATCAACAGTGTAATGTAGAGGGGAAGCAGCATGTAGAATTATGTGTACATTAAGGATGTAATGATGTAAAAAGCATATGCGTCAGGAAAAAAGGCCAGAAGATGAGAGTCATACAACAGTAACAAGGGCTGAGATAATTTGTTTTCATGTTTTCTGACTTCTCTGGAAAGGATGGCGTTATTTGGTAATTTAAAATTGTCTGTTGTCAGGCTTTGGATTAGGGGTAAATTTTGTTTTTCTTTTGTATCTATCTGGTTTTCTAAATATTCTCTGATGAATACTTGGAACTTCTCCTACCCCAGGAAGGGTGGCAAGGTGGAGGGGCGTGAAGCTGGGCCCTAGGCAGGGACTGCTCAACAGGAGAGCGCAGCCTTGGACAGAGGGGTACCTGTCCTAGGAAGAGGACATAGGCGTGGTGAGAAGGTTTCTAGGTACACTGTGAGCTGGGGGTGGTATGACGGCAGCGATACTCATGATGAGGCAGTGGTAGCGGCAGCGATAATGGCAATGGTGGTAGTGACAGTGACGATGATGGCGGTGACAATGGTGATGGTAATGATAATACTAATGGTAATGATAACAGTGATGATGATGGTGATGGTGGTGATGATGATGATGATGGTGATGATGGTGATGGTGATGATGGTGATGGGGATGATGATGATGGTGATGATGGTGATGATGATGGTGATGGTGATGGGGATGATGATGATGGTGATGGTGGTGATGGTGATGATGGTGATGATGATGGTGATGGTGATGGTGGTGATGGTGATGATGGTGATGATGATGGTGATGGTGATGGTGATGATGATGGTGATGATGGTGGTGATGATGGTGATGGTGATGGTGATGGTGATGATGATGGTGATAAGATGATGGTGATGATGGTGGTGATGGTGATGGTGGTGATGGTGATGGTGATGGTGATGATGGTGATGGTGGTGATGGTGATGATGGTGATGGGGATGATGATGATGGTGATGATGGTGATGATGATGGTGATGGTGATGGTGATGGTGATGGGGATGATGATGATGGTGATGGTGGTGATGGTGATGATGGTGATGATGATGGTGATGGTGATGGTGGTGATGGTGATGATGGTGATGATGATGGTGATGGTGATGATGATGGTGATGATGGTGGTGATGATGGTGATGGTGATGGTGATGGTGATGATGATGGTGATAAGATGATGGTGATGATGGTGGTGATGGTGATGGTGGTGATGGTGATGGTGATGGTGATGATGGTGATGGTGGTGATGGTGATGATGGTGATGGTGGTGATGATGATGGTGATGATGATGATGGTGATTATGATGGTGATGATGATGGTGATGATGATGGTGATGGTGATGGTGGTGATTGTGATGGTGATGATGATGGTGATTATGGTGATTATGATGATGATGATGGTGGCGATGATGGTGATGGTGATGATGATGGTGATGGTGGTTGTGCAGTGGTGATGATGGTAGTGATGATGATCACAGTGATGAAGGTAATAGTGATAATAATCATGGGGCTAGTGATGGTAATGCTGGCAATAACAATGATAATAGTGGTGGAGGTGATGGAGGTGATGGTAAATGATGGTGGATATGGTTGTCCAGGCCCTCTGCACCAGGCACCTTTAAGATAAACCCTATCATGCCTGGTGCCATTGTGCTCATTCTGTGGACTGGATTGACTTGCCCGGTTGACAAGCCTGACATTTGACTTCCAGCCTGTGAGATTCAGCACGAGGAGTAGGTTAGGTGTCTGTGCAGATGAACCCTATTCACCTGGCAGGAAAACAAGTGTGCTTGGTACAGAGCTGGTCCACACGGGTAACACCCTGGGACCAGTGGAGAGGCACAGACCAGCCTAAACTGGGGAATAAACGTGGAGTCTTGGGTGGAGATGATGGGGTTGGTAAATGACTCACCTGTTCTTGGTCCTTCCCAGATGGGAAGCTGAGGCCTGTAGAGGGTCAGACACAGGCTTCATGTTTTTATCTTCTATATTTTATGATGTGTGACACCTTGGAGCCTTGCCACCAGGGAGACACTGTCCTTCCCATGCCAATCGGTTCCTAGAGAGGGTCATGACTGTGTCTTCCCATGAGAACCACTAGTTCAACCCTGCATCTCCGGCCACCTCTTTTACGGGATTCGTTCTTAAGCCAAAGTTGTCCCTGCCCGAAATCACCCAGGACCAGGAACTGGGGACACACCGACATCACAGAACCACCATCACTCAGCTCTCAGCCTGCTCAGTATGGTCTCTACCTCACTGGTACCTCCGTGAGGTTTCTCCTCTGTCTCCTGCCCAGGCCATCGCTATGGGACCTGGTATGGTGTGGCCCAGCTCCATTCTGAGGAACCAGTGTGAGTTCTTTCTGTAAAAAGTAGGCATCTCTACCTGTCAACTCACTACTGTGTGATTTTTTTCCCCAGTAAGGAAAATCAATCCATCCCAGATGGAGAGGGAGCCAGTAGACCAAAGGAGAATTCCACCCAAGTCCAACTGGGCGAGTCAATGAATCTATCAGGGTTCCTGACAGAAGTACAGAAAACCCAGGAACCACCAGGAAGTCCCAGACAAGCAACTGGTTGTGTTTGTGCACGTGTGTGTGTGTGTGTGTGAGAGAGATGTACGTGGAGGCCTGAGGACAAACCCCAGTGTGTCTCAGGAGCCATCCACCTTGTTTTTTTTGTGACAGGGTCTCTTGATGGCCTGGAACTTCCCAAGTAGGCTAGTAGGCTAGGCTGGTCATCCTGAGCCTCAGGGATCCATCCTCCTGTCTCCACCTCCACTGCACTGGGATTACATGCATGTACCTGACATTTAAAAAAAATACTACATTATGTATTAGTTTGTGTAGGGTGGGGTAGTGAGTGATATAAACACCATGGCACACATATAGAGGTCAGAGGACAACTTGTGAGAATCAGTTCTCTACTGATTGAGCTCAGGTCATTAGTCTTGGCGGCAAGTACCTCTACTTACTGAATCGTCTCACCAGCGCCACACTAGGCATTTTAAAATTTTTTTTTATTTTATATTCATTGATGTTTTTGCCTTCACGTGTGTCTGTGTGAGGGTGCTGGATCCCCTGGAACTGGAGTTACAGATAGTTGAAAGCTGCCATGTGGGTGCAGGGAATTGAACCCAGGTCCTCCTGAAGAGCAGTCAGTCCTCTTAACTACTGAGCCATCCCTCCAGCCCCCTCGGCATTTTCGCATGGGTTCTGGGGCTTGACCTCAAGTCCTCACGCTTTGAGGCAAGTACTTTACTGACTGCACCATCTCTCCACCCACCCCCTTAGGATTTCTCAAGTCCTGTGTTGACAATTGATATCTCAGGGTAGGACAAGGCCTTGGGTCTTAAGAACTCCCCTAATCCCTCCACAAGGGAATGTTAACCGACACAGTCTCATGAAGGTCTCATGCAGGTGATTCCAGCCGCTCCTCTTCAAGATGCCAATGATCACATCCTACCTGGAGGAAACATCCACGCTAAGTGTGTCAACCCGGGTTTCAACCCATCCTGGATGTGAATTGCAAGATGGCAGGGGACCTCAGACTGCTCACTGTGGCCAGCCGGGATGCAGACGCCTCTTATTTCCTGCCCCCTGGGTAAGCTTGAAATAGGGGTAGCCAGGCAATCAGGGGTCACAAGGAGGGCCTTCGAGGTTCCTGTGGACATGTTGAGGGACATGAGTTTGTTTGTCTGTGTTCAGCTCCTGCCCACCTGTTGGAAGTCAGGTAGGTGCCTGCCCACCTGAGGGGCCTCCTCCCTCAGGGGTTGGAGAGGGGTTGCGCCACAAAGTCTGATGCTGGATATTGCAGGCTGGAAGCACTGGCTAAGAATGCCAAGCTTAGGGCTGGGGAGACGGCTCAGTAGTTTGATGCACTTGCTATTCTTCCAGAGGATCAGAGTTCGGTTCCCAGCACCCATGTCTGGCGACTCACAGCAGTCTGTAACTCCAGCTCCAGGGAGATCTGATACCCTCTACTGGCCTCTGTGGCCATTGCACTCATGGGTGCAAACACACACACACATACACACACACACACACACACACACACACACATACACACACAGTAAACAAATAAAAAATTTAAAGCCAGACATAGTGATTTGTGTTTGTAATATGCTTGGGAGGACAGACAGGAGGGTCCCTGGATCTCCAGCCCTGCCTAGATGATGAATTCCAATCCATTGAGAGACCTGTCTCAAAAAACACAAGGTGGACAGTGCTTGAGGTATGACCTCTAGGTTGTCTTCTGGTCTTCACTTGCATGTGCACACATGTGTAACAGCATGTACACAAACATGTATACAACACACACACACACACACACACACACACACACACACACACACAAGCACCTGAGTTCCAGAGCCCACACAGGCCTGGCATCCCCGCCTGCACCTGCCGCATCCTCATGAAGCCACCTAGGAACACTGGGCCTTGGGGTGTGTCCAAGAGCAGTAGCCAGAGCTGGGCCCTGGGCAGTGAGTTCCTCTGCCAGGCTGGCAGGGTGCCTGGCCTTGGCGGTTTGTCCCTGGGCCTGCTGGTGCAGCACATGGCCCCAGCCCAGCGACCCCCCTTCATCTGGACCAGCTCTCTCTGTCCGCTGGGCCATCCCCCTGATGGTGCTGGCCCCCGAGTGTGCGGCCACAGCCAGCCTGGCCTAAGCGACATTGAGGCCTCCCTCTGTAATTGGCAATTTTGTCATATTTATTCACAACAGATCGGATTGTCAGGAGCGCGCTGAGGCTCTCCGGAGGCCCGCCGTGAAATCGGTTTGAAATGGCGTGTCAGGTTTTTCTCTCCCCGCTGAAGCGACCATCTGGTTGATAGACCAGAGGCTGGGCTCATACGCTGACCCGGGGAATTGCAGCTAAGCCGCTCCCGGGGGTCCACACACAGGCTCTGCAGCACCTCACGCCACTCCCTGCCTGTCTCGTGGGTTCGGAGAGCTGGGCGGCAGGGAGAGACCAGAGCAGGCAGAGAAGATACAAGAGCCCCCCCTCCCAGGCTCCGAGCTGGCCTTTGGCTCTACCAGGGCCTGGTACCTTCCAACCAGCCTGGCCCAGCTGGGAGACAGCAGGATGAAGGACCAGAGATGACTCCTGCCAAACGGGTCCTTGGCCTGGCCATTGTTGGGCTTCTGTGTGTTTGGGCACGTATGACATTGAGCTGTGTTCACATGTGTGTACATGCATGCTTAGGCTGTGTGACCCAGGGCTACTTGAGCACCAGTGAATGAGGTTAAGAGATGTGAGCAGCTGTAGCTACCACCTCCACATCTCCGGGTGAGCAGAATCAGAATGCAACTTTTTTTTTTTTCTTTCAGTGCTAGGGATGGAACCAAGGGCTTTGCACAGGATAAGTAGATGCTCTATGTTGAGCCACACCCAACCCCTCACTGGGGGATTCTAGGCAGGTGCTCTACCACTGAGCCATACCCCAGCCCCTCACTGGGGGAGTCTAGGCAGGTGCTCTACCACTGAGTCACACCCAGCCCCTCACTGGGGGATTCTAGGCAGGTGCTCTACCACTGAGTCACACCCCAGCCCCTCACTGGGGGATTCTAGGCAGGTGCTGTACTGCTCAGCTACAATTTTATCCCCTGGATTTTTGGGATGTGGCAAGATTATATAGGTTATATAGCTCAGGCTTGCCTTGAACTTACAATCCTCCTGCTTCAACCTCTTTAATACTGGGATTACAGATGCACTTACCATACCCACTGAAAATCTAATTTCTTGGTTACTTGCATGTAGTCTCAGATCGCTCTACTCCCCTCTCCCTCATCCAGGCCTCAGGCTCCTTCCCGGTTAGCCTGTCCACTCCAGTGTATAGAGTGTCAAGGTAGGGGTGTGGAGGAGGGGTGGAGAGAGGGTCTGGGGGTGGAGAATGGGAGAAAGAAAAGGAAATGCCTTTGGCATCCTGTAACTGGTCGATTGTAATTGGTCACGTAGCCCCCCTCCACACATGGTGGGCCTCCTCATGTCACTGTAAGAAAAGAAAAGGCAGCTGGGGTCTTGCAAAGCAGCGCTGACATGTGTGCCATCTCACCAAAGCAACCCAGAGTGCTTTGGGGTGGACACGCTAGAGGCCCAGGCCGAGGCTTCACATTGGCCAGTGACTGGAATGGACCTGAAGACGAGTGGTCAGTGAAGAACACTGGGCAATTCTTAACACTGACAGCTGCATCCAGAAGGTCCTGCTAGGCCACAGCAGCAAGAAATCGATTGGTCTTGGAGCAAAGACCAAAAGTTGTAGCTCAGAAAGGTTGTGGGAACCTCAGGGAGATGGTTTGGTTAAGGGGCCTTTTCCCACCTGTCTCCTGGTTGGACTGCTGGGGAAGCTGGAGGGGAGGGGAGAGGAGGGCGGGTACAGGTGGCCTGACCCCCCCTTAAGGCTCCTGCTCACCCTCCAGGGGAACACTAGCAGTTCAGGGTCTCACCGAAGATTCTAGAGAGGGTCTGTCTCAAGACATCCAGGGACAGAGGCTGGGGAGATGGCTCAGTGGATAAGAGCATATTTTAAACAAGCATAAGGACCCAAGTTCGAATCCCTAGCACTCACATAAGAAGCTGGGCATAGATGCCTGTGCTGTAAACACTGAAGGCAAGAGGAACATGGGGCTTGCTGGACGCAGCACACTTCCAGGGTCCGTAAGTGACCCTGTCTCAAGGGAATATGGTGGAAAGTGATAGAGCAGGACCAGATATCCTTCCCTGGCACACATGCATGTGCACACACCACACACATAACACACACACACACACACCACACACACACACACACACACCACACACACACACACCACACACACACACACACACACACACACACACACACACACACACGAGCTAGGTGGACCATTTGAGGGTTCACTTCCCTTCTTCCGAATTCCCCCCTACCCCACTGGCTTTTGTCTCCTGTACATTTTTTGATACAGGGTCTCATAATGTAGCCCAGGCTGCCTTTGAACTCATAATCCTCCTTTTCTAGCCTCTCGAGTACTGGGATTAAAGGCATGTGCCATCACGCCCAGCTTGGCCTGGCTTCTGACAGCCTGAGATATAGTTGTCCACACCTGGCTTCTAGTGTCTCTTTGCCGGCCACATGACCCTCGGCCATGAAGTATCTCTTTGTGACCCTTGGTGTGTGTGTGTGTGTGTGTGTGTGTGTGTGTGTGTGTGTGTGTTTCTTTCTGTAAAGTCTGGGGGAATGGAGAAAGCCTCTGGGGTGCCCTGTGCATGTCACTATCCCTCCTTGAGCAAGCTGGCCATCTGTTCTGAGGCACTGAGATGGGCCGAGAGCCCTAGCCCTTGCTTGGGTGAGGACATGAGGAGAGGCCCTGCTGGCTTCTACCCACTGCCCGCCTGCCATGTCTGTCTGGCACCTGCCCCAGCTGCCTGGGTGCGCCGTGGGTGAGGCTCCAGCTAGATCCTGGGGACCTGGTGGCGAGGGAGGGCTGGGCTCTGGCTCTGCCTGCTAAGCGGGGTCTGCGTGTCTGGGGCTCTGAGCCGGCCTTGCTATTTTTCTAAGGATTAAACGCATCCACAGCTCTTTACTCTGTGCCGGCCCTGGCTGGGACTCCGGTGCTCACTCAGCATGCACCGTGGAGGCTGCTAGCAGGGGGGCACGTGGGGACAGCACTCCGGCACCCTGCCTCGTCCAAAGGGCTGTGGGTGGGGGCCTGGAGCAGATCAAGAAGGGACCCCTGACCTGTAGGCCGCGAGGCCAAGTTTTTAGCCAGAACCCTTTCCCAGATCAGCCCTGCTGGCCACTGGATGCCCTCCCTCCCTCCTGCTCTCCCCTCCGTCTATATTCTCATCTGTGATGTAGAGCCTCTACTCTGGAGGGCTGAGAGAGCGAGTGGAACACATAGCCAGGGGCTTCCCATCACCTGCCTTCTCTTGGGGGTCCTTGGTCACCCCCACACAGGTGCAGAGAGTAAGTAGGGCTGAGAGCTCTGAGCCACGCGTCTGAACCGGACCGCGCTGCGCCCGTGAAGCACATGCCAGTCACAGAGAGTATGAGGAGACGGGCAGCACAAGGCATCCCAGCAACAACTCTGCTACCTTGACGACATGTTGACATGACAACACGCCGGACATTTGGAGCAAAATCAAATTCGCGATTAAATTGTTGTCTTCAACTTTCTCTTTCTCTGTCGCTGTTCGGTGTTGGCTGTTCTTGCTGGGGTTGTCCTTTTCGGTGGTTTGAAAAAAATTGTGTGTGGAAGGGGAGGGGGTTGCGCGTGCACATGTGCGCGCATGCCCCTGTGAGTTTGTAGGCACCATGTGCATGCAGACGCCTGAGGGCAGCAGATTCCCCGGAGCTGGAGATACAGGTGGTTGTGAGCCACTTGGTGTGGGTGCTGGGAACGGAATCTAGGTCCTCTACAAAGACAGTGTGTGCTTTTCACTGCTGGGACACCTCCCCCGACCCTTGGTTTGTTTCTCTTTCTTCCCCACCCCACCTCTCTCTTTTTCTTTTTTGTCCTTCCCTTCCTTCCTTCCTTCTTCTTTCTTTCTTTCTTTCTTCTTTCTTTCTTTCTTTTTTTTTTTTTTTAATGGGATCTCATTATGCAGCCCTGGCTTTTCTGGAATTCTCTATGTAGACCAGGCTGGCCTCGAACTCACAGAGATCCGCCTGCCTCTACCTCCGGAATTCTGGGATTAAAGGGGTGTGCCACCACACCCAGCTCTTTCTTTGAGACAGGCCTGAAACTTGCTGCATAGACCAGCCTGGCCTGGAACTCAGAGATCCCCTTGCCTCTGGGTCCCACATCTCACTGAGACTGTCACTGAGATTGTCAGGCTGACATAAAGCCTCATCTTTCCCCAGTTCTTACTGGTAGTATATTATTTTATTCATTCTTAGAGAATTTCTTTCACACAATGTATTTTGATCCCGTTCACTCCCCACTCCTCCGCCTAGGTCTACCACATCCCACCCTTCCCCATGAAAGCGTCATGTCTGTTTTCTTAGAGCCCACCAAGTCCACTTCATACCGCTCACATACTCCTGCGTGTGGGGCCAGCCACTGGGCTGGGGCCACATTCTAAAGAAAACTGACTCACCTTCTCCCAGGAGCCAGGGGTGGAAGAGGCTCATGTCCCACCCTGCCCCATGCTGGAATGTTGCCTGGCCTGAGCTTCTGCAGGCCCTGTTCAGGCAGCCACAGCTGTTGAGTTCACAAGTGCAGTGGTGTGTCCAGAATTCACCGTCTCACTCTGGTCCTCAACTTCTGGCCCTTACAAACATTCTGGCCTCTTTTCCATGATATTCCCCGAGCCTTGGTGTGTGTGTGTGTGTGTGTGTGTGTGTGTGTGTGTGTGTGTGTGGTGTGTGTTATGTGTATGGAGTGTGTGCGAGTGCATATGTGTGATGTGTGTGTGTGTGTGTGTGGTGTGTGTTATGTGTATGGTGTGTGTGCGAGTGCATATGTGTGATGTGTGTGTGTGGTATGTATGTGGTGTGTGTGTGTGTGTGTGTGTGTGTATGTGTGATATGGATGTCCATTTGTGGCTGATCACTCCAGACACTTATCCTCTGCACTTTGACCAGTTCTAAGCTTCCAGTTAACCACTGTCCACTTTTTCAAGGTCTTGATGCCAATGGCCTATACATAAGCAATGCTTATGTATATACAAAACCAGGGACCACACATGCCCTTGTGGCTCGCTGTGGACAGCCAGGGAACACCTATGCCCTTGTGGCTTCCCATGGACAGCCAGGGACCATACATATCCTTGTGGCTCCCTGTGGACAGTCAGGGACCACACGTGCCCTTGTGGCTCCCCAAATGGACAGCCAGGGTTTCTGCTTCCTCTCCTGCATCTGGAAACTTGTTCTACCCTGAGGACATGGTGGAGTGAAGCTTCTGGAAGACTGAGAAGGCTTTGGCCTCTTGGTCTCTGGGACTCTCTCACAGGCACCTGGAGGCTCCATGAAAGAACTCTTGACACCTGGACTAAAGAGGCCCCATCTTATCTGAGACAGGGATTTCTCTTCTTTTCATTTTTAAATGTGTGGATCTGTGTGTGAGTGTGTGCATCTGTGTGTGCATCTGTTTGTGGGTGTTTGCATCTGTGTATGGGCGTGTACATCTGTGTGTGGGTGTGTTCATCTGTGTGTGAGTGTGTACATTGTGTAAGTGAAAGCCATGTGTTTGCAGTGCCAAAAGAGGCCAGAAGAGGGCGTCAGATCTCTCAGAGCTGGAGTTACAGGCAGGTGGGAGCTATCCAACATGTGTGCTGGGAACCGAACTTGGGTCCTCTGCAAGAGCAGTAATGGCTGAGCCATCTTTCCAGATACCCTTCTATTAATTTTTTAAAGTTAGTTCTTATTTATCTTATTTAGAAGGGGTCCAGAGGGAGGGGGATGGAGGGGGATGAGAGAAGGGAATGGGGTGTGTGTGTGTGTGTGTGTGTGTGTGTGTGTGTCCCATGGAGTTTAACTAGGATGGCTGGTATGAGTATGGACGGGATCGTTCACTGGCACACCAACAACTTAGCAGTGTTTACGTCACTGAAGAAAATGCCGCCTTCTCCCCCAGCAACCATTAACTGCCAACAGCACCTGAGGTAAGGAAGGGCTGGGTTTCACAGGCTCTCCCTGCTCCACGATGGACTGTCCACCGACCGGCTCGAACTTGTGCAGGTCTTGTGCAGGCCACACAACTATCGAGTTCACGCGTGCAACAGTCACATCAAGTCCAGAGGGCCACATTTCACGGCTCCCTCCCCACCCTCCAGCTCTTACATTCTTTCTGCCTTCTCTTCTGCAGTATTGCCTGGGCCTTGAGAGTGTAACGCCGATATCCTATTTAGTGATTTCATTTGTCCCCTGACTCACCCTGGGGCAACTGGGAACTGCTGGGTGACCTGAGTAGAGGCCATATGGAACTGATCCATCAGTGGCTGAGGCTAGGATTCCTAATGCCCAGGATCAGAAGGGATCGTGGCTGCTGAATCTGTGGGCAGCCTGTGGGGTAGTGGTGGTGGGTGACTGTGGCACACTGGTCCATCAACCCCACTTACTCTTTATCTCCAATGTCCAGCAGTGTCCTCCCTGGAAAGACGACACACTTACAGCCCCGGACTAGACTGATCATGGTAATTCCACGTCCTTCCATCTGGAGAGAGAATTCTTCTTGACCCTGGTACTTTTGAAGAATGTGGGCTCACATCACCTGCTGACTTAATAGTTTGGCGGGAGGAGAGAAGCAGTTTGGGAAGAACAACAGCATGAACCTCCATTCTGCCCCAGCTACACCCCACAGTTCAGAACCTGTCCGGAGACGGCTCACCCGCACCTGCCCTTGTACCTCTCATCAGGCTTGTAACCACCTGCTCTCACTGCTTCCAGGTGTGGGGCAAGGACACAGGGATGGCAAAGAAGGGGGTGACTTCTTCCCTGAAGAAGTGGAGGGAAGCCCCTGCAGTAGGAGGGGCTTATGGGAGGGTGGCACACCTATATGGTGGAGGGGCGGACCAGCCTTAACCTGGGTCAGACTTGGCCCCGCCCCCAGGGATGCTAGATAGTGGAGGAAGAAGTGACAGAGTCTCCACTACCAACCTCAGTCCGGCCCAGAGAGGTTCAAGTCTGGACCAAGGTTGCACAGCCTAGGGAATCTTGTTTGAGTCAGAAATACCTCTGCTCCTGTCCCTCTGGGCTCCTTGCAGCAAGGAGTAGGACCCAGTTATTCTGACCCCACCAAGAGTCTGGGTACCAGGGACAAATTCATACACCCCCTCAGAGCCTGGGCCTCCACTGCTGTAAAGTGGAATACAGGCTCCCACAAGGACATTCGTCCCTCAAGATGGAGATGAGCTAAAGACTGTGACATCATTGAGTCAGTTGCCCCGGCTCTGCCTACTCCGCACTCAGACACCTCTTCTTGCTCCTGGCCATGGACACTTTCTCCTGAGAGGTGCTCAGGACCCGCCTTGCCATAGTCTCACTTCCCATCCTAAAAACATGGCTAGCAGCTGCTCCATGCTCATTTTATAAGAGGAAACTGAGGCCCAGCAGAGAGGAAGAGATTCTTGGTAACCCCAGCCTGGTGGTGTGGAAAATGCTAGATGGTTCCTTACATCACTCCCCAGCTGGGTCTGGCCAGAGACAACCCTGGTGCCCACCAGTCCAGTCTTTCTGTTCCAGGACTGACTTGGGAATGAAGGGTCAGACCAGCTGGAGCCATAGTGGGCTGTTCCCTGTTCCTGAGGAGCCCTGCTTGGCCCAGCTCCTCAGGGCCTGGGATGTGGGGGGACCATTGATCTTCCAGGCAGGGGGCCATACACACCAGGCAAGCCATAGCCCCATCGACCGCCCAGTCTACACCCGCTCCTTCCATGCTCTGCTAACAAGCCTGATGGGCAGGGCAGCACGTGCATGTCTGTCTGGAAACCTGGGCTATGGTGCCTGCCCCACCCGGCTTATAGTGGGGACCAGTACCATGCTTGGAGGAGTCCTGAAGGAAACACTCAGAAGAGACATCAGCAAGACCCTGGAACCCAAGAATGGCATCCTAGGAAAGGATTGTCTCCAGATACATCAAGGAGCAGGTGGGAAGTCTCCCACAGGGGATGAGGGTGCACAGAGAGGGACCTGGCAGCAGCGGATGTGGTGAGGGATCAAGGGATCCTGGTCCAGGAGATAAAAGAGGATAGAAGGGTTCTCGGCAGGAAGAAAATGGATAGCCCTGCTTGGGGGTCATTTCCTTGTGGAAATATGGTACCTCTGCTTTCCAGAGGTGGAGGGGGCTGAACTGCCTGAGAGGCATCAGGTGGCCCATTTTGGGGGTACAGGAGGGTTCTAAAAGACCCCATCCTGCATGCAGCTGTTACAGCCAGCAGGTGGGGCTCAGGAATGTCCCTGAGGGCCAGTCAGACATGCTCAGGACCAAGAGTCGGGAAGGCCACCTTGCAGAGCATGCTCAGAAGCAGGAAGCTGGGCTCTCTCATGAACAGAGATTCCCCAGTATCCAACTGGACTCCCCACTCTCTGCAGCAATCCCTGCATCAGCCTGTCCTGTGACCTCCTCATCCCCAACCCTCAGAATGCAGCTGCCACCATCAAGCCCTCCACAGCCTGAGTAGGCCCAGTTACCACAGATGCAGATGTGTGCCCCAGCGCAGCGGGACTCAACTGCAGAGGTGACCATAGCTGCTCCTGCTCGCCCTCCCCCACACATCCCCACACCCCTGTCCCTAGCATTCCCTCGAGGCCCAGATTCTGCAGCCATCAGGGGCACTCACAGCCAGCTTAGAGACAGCCAGAATGACAGGGAGCCCCCACAAGGACATTTGGCCCTCAAGATGGAGGTGAACTAAAGCAGCTACTCCAGCCTATAACAGAATCGCGACAGTTGCCCCGCCTCTGCCTAGTCCGCACCCAGACACCCCTCCTTGCTCCTGGCCATGGACACTTTCTCCTGAGAGGTGCTCAGGGCCCGCCTTGCCATAGTCTCACTTCCCATCCTGAAAACATGGCTAGCAGCTGCTCCATGCTTATTTTCTAAGAGGAAACTGAGGCCCAGCAGGGAGGAAGAGATTCTTGGCAACCCCAGCCTGGTGGTGTGGAAAATGCTACTTGGTCATCAGAGGTTCCCTACGTCACTCCCCAGCCTGGGTCTGGCCAGGGGCACCCCCGGTGCCCACCAGCCCAGACAGGTGTGTGCGGCTGCCCTCTCCGATCGGGCCCCAATGGCCTATAAATCAAGGGCCTAATCTTTCACCGTCCGCTGGCCTCTCTCGGGGCGTGATGGATGAGCGCCCGGCCGGCCGACTGCCGCGAAATCACCGAGCGGGCTGACAGCTCCTAAATTTGCCTGCTCGGAGTGTTGAAAGGAAGAATGTGTGTTTTCATAACCTACCTCAGTTACAATAAATATTTAAAATGCGCATTAAACATCCTCTCGCGCGCACAATCGGCCTCTGTAGCCCCGGCCCGCGCAGATTTAATTAGCTTCGCTTCCCCCGCCGGCCGCGCTCGCCCGTGGACGGAAGGCCCCTGTTTTCTTAAACTCTCGGCCCCCCATAAATATCAGCCTTGCACAGCTGGGCCCAAACAGAAGCTTTTTGTCTGGCTTCTCTTCCCTCCGTCGGGCCTCTGGGTAGGCCTGGCCAGGGGCCTCTGGCTCTGGGGCAGCCCCCACCCCTACACCCAACACCAAGGGTCTGATGTGATTCTGGGTCCTGTGGGTGCGTGTGAGTGGGGCAGAGTCTGAGGGTGTCCTGGCTGTGACTTCCCCAGATCACCAAGGGTTTGGGAAGAGGAGACCCAGCTGGGCAGGAAGAAACTGGCCACTCTGGGATGGAGCAGTCATGTCGGGTTCTTTGTGCAAGGCCAGTGGTAGACCTGGGCTAGTGGGTGTACATTACATGGTCCTGACCTTCCCCACATGGCACTGTGGAAGCTCAGGATGGGGGTGATCCCAGGCAGAGACACTCACTGCCTTACCATTTTAGCAGGGCTGGAGAGATGGTTGAACGGTTAAGAGTACTGGCTGCTCTTCCAGAGGACCCAGTTTGATTTCCAGACCTATATGACTGCCCACAACCGTCTGTAACTCCAAACTCCAGTCCCAGGGGACCTGAGCACAGGCACCAGAGAAGCACATGGTGCTTAGACAGACAGACAGGCAAAACCCCATACACAGAAAATTAAAATAAAAAATACTTTTTAAGGACCCCTGTAGGCAGTGGGTGAAATGGTTGAGTGGGCAAAGGTGCTTGCAGCCAAGCCTGAGGACCTGAGTTCGAATCCTGGGGCTCACACCATGGAAGGAGAACTCCAACACCACAAGTTGTCCTCTGACCTCCACTTGTGCACCATGGCACACTTACACACACACACACACACACACACACACACACACACACAGAGTAAATAAATAAGAATGTAATAATGAAAAAAATTAAAGAAAAGAACTGAGGGAACTGAGCTGCAGAGGAGGGTAAAGCGGTTTTGAGGGTCAGATCCTGGATCTGCCTGGAGCCCAAGACCTTAGAGCATCGTTTATTCAGGCTGCCGTCAAGTGCTTGCCATGAAATCATGAGGACCTGAGTTCAGATCCCCAGAATCCACGCTTAAAACTGAGTGTGGTAGCATGGACTTGTAAGCCCAGTGCTGGGGTGGACACAGACAGACCCTGACCATTCAGCTTAGCCTGCTTGGTGATTTCCAGGTCAGAGAGCCCCTGTCTCAAGATAATAGTATAACATGGTGGGGGAGCACCTGAGGAATGATAGCAGAGGTTGTCTTTTGATCTCCACGCCCAGTCACAAGTGCACCAGCACACCACACACACACATCTCTCTCTCTCTCTCTCTCTCTCTCTCTCATACACACACACACACACACACACACACACACACACACACAGCACCTAACCATTCACCTTGTCTTTTCCACCTGGCTTTCCTCACTGAAGCTTCCAGAACCTCCACCTCCCAGGGTGTAGTTCTGGAGTCTCAGCACACTCCTTGGTTGGCCACAGAGGTGCCTGAGCAGATCCTTAGCTGACCAAAGGTCTAGAGACAGGAGGGTTTTGCTGGACCAGGCACCAGAGTGGAATGCATTGGCTGTGCCTCTGGAGGCTCCAGACTGAATGGAGCTGTCTCTTGTGGGACTGGACCAAGAGGCAGGGAGAGTTAAGAGAAGGGAAATTCAGGGTCAGATGGCAGGGGAAATCCAGGCATCTTCCATGGAGGGACTCTGTTTGCAAGGACTCCACACTCCACTGCATCTGAGAGGCCCAGGATGGAGTGAATATTGTGAGTTGTAAGTGTGGGGACCCCAAGCTCATGGCTGCAATCAGTGTTCCCAGCACATTTACAGGGCCCAAGAAGGGATCCAGGATCTACTTTCCACAAGTCTTCCAAGGTAGAGAAACTGAGGCTGGGGAGGGCAAGCCCAGAATACGGTGGCTGATATAGGCCAGGCTGGGTGACATACACCCATGATCCTAGCTTCTCTACCGGCTGAGGCAGGAGGATTGAAAGTTTAAGGCCAGCCTTGACTATATAGCTACATTGTGTTTCAAAAATAAAATTGCCAGACATAGTAATGTTTCCCACACTCAGGAAGTACTAAGGATTCAAGGATAGCCTGTGCTACATTGTAAGTCTCAGGACAACCTGGGCTACATAGCTAGACCCTTGTCTCAAAACAAAGCCCAAGATGTGTTCACATCCAAGCCCTGGCACTGTGGCTGTGACCCTGCTGGGGTGTAAAGTCTTAGCAGAGGCTAAATTAAAAGTCAGTCATGCACACAAATTAGTCGGAGAAGTTCTTGTGGGAACTGAGCAGTGGTCACCACAGAGACCCGCACCTGGTCAAAGTGCTGAGAGTAAGCGGCTGTGGAGTAAGTGCCTCCACCACAAATATCTCCATCGCTCCCTCCAAGGCTCCAGGAGCATGATGGGAGAGAGGGTGGGAAGAAGGGAAGGACCGAGGATGAGAAGGAGCGCTGTAAAATACTGGCTGCCGGACATGATGTGGTTGCGGCACTCATGACCTCAGCTGTGGTTCCTGAAGGTCGAGCCGTGGGCACTCCAGCAGGAAGTAGGGTGGACACATTCACTCGATCCCTGAGGTGAGGGGTTGGGGGCAGTTAACGGTTACTGGGAGAGGGGGAGTCATTTTCTTCCGTGCAAGCCTCTGGTAAGTTGCCCGTGCTTCTGTACATGACCCCTCCACTCATGCTCATGCAAGAAGCCTTAATAAAACTCAGTAGGTCACTTAAGAAGGCTGGGCATGGGGGAAGGGGAATGTGTACGGAAGGAAAAAGGTCCAGAGGTCACGGAAAACGGATAAAGAAGGGTAATGAGGTTGAATATGATCAAAATACATTCTAGAAGTGTCAAAGAATAAATAATTTTTAAAAGCCATTGGTAAGCCGGGCGGTGGTGGCGCGCACACCTTTAATCCCAGCACTCTGGAGGCAGAGCCAGGTGGATCTCTGTGAGTTTGAGGCCAGCCTGGTCTACAGAGTGAGATCCAGGACAGGCACCAAAACTACACAGAGAAACCCTGTCTCGAAAAACCAAAAAAACAAAAATCAAAAACAAAAACCATTGGTAAGTCTCCTGATCTACTGTCCTTGTAAGACTGGGAGACCTGGGGCCTGGAGAGAGGGCTCAATGGTTGGGAGCACCGGCTGCTCTTCCAGAGGATCCAGGTTCAATTCCTAGCACCCACAAAGCAGCTCACAACTGTCTGTAACTCTAGTTCCAGATGATCCAACACCCTCACACGGATGCACATGCAGGCAAAACACCAATGCACATACAATAAAAGTAAATACATTTTGAAAAAACAAAAAAAGACTGGGAGACCTGGGAGGTGAAATTTGGTGGTGGAGTGCTGGCCTGGCCTGCACGAGGCACTGCAAGAAGGTGAAGCCAGGCCGATCTGGAGGCAGGCAGAAGACACAGGGAAGAGAGCAGTGGGGAGGCAACGGAAAGATGGGGCCACAAGCCAAGGGATGCTAGGACAGTTAGCAGCGCAGACACTGGAAGGCAGCTGGATTGGTGGGCAGGAGGGGGCTCCCCAGTTCTTTGGACTGACAAGTAGGTAGCAGAGGCTGGGGTGGGGTCACGACCCTCTGGAGGGAAGACTAACCCTGAATCATTTGCATGGCCCTAGGATGTGGAAAGTCACAGCTTTGCAAGTTGTTTCTAGGATTCCAAGGTCTAGGATGTGGGCTCAGCCTGGGAACTGACTCTCAGTCCTCTATACCTGGGCTCGGTCATCCTCTGCCTCTCCTCTGATGGCTTCTAGGTGTCGGCTGACCTCCCTTCCCCTCTCCTCAGCCTTCCCTTCCCTTTGACTCTCCACCCCCTCCTCTTCTACCCTCTCTCCCTTTCCTTCTTCCCCTCCTTTATTGCAGTTCTAGGGATGGAAACCAAGGACTTGCACGTGATAGGCAGGGACTCTCCACTGAGGCACATCCCAGCCCCTCACTGGGGGATTCTAGTCAGGGGCTCTACCACTGAGCCACACCCCAGCCCCTCACTGGGGATTCTAGGCAGGTGCTCCACCACTGAACCACACCCCAGCCCCTCACTGGGGAATTCTAGGCAGGTGCTCTACCACTGAATCACACTCCAGCCCCTCACTGAAGGTTCTAGGCAGGTGCTCTACCACTGAGCCACAGCCCAGCCCCTGACTGGGGGATTCTAGGCAGGGGCTCTACCACTGAGCCATACAGTTTATCATATTGCTATATTGGTATTTGAGGAAAGCCTGACCCTTGTATTCCTTTTTGAATCCCTTAGGCTTCAGGCTTCAGCTCTGTAACCTGGATCTGGCTTGTCAGAGATGCTCAATTAATGTCTACTAACAGGGGGCTGGGGAGATGGCTTAGAAAATAAAGGGCTTGCCTTGCAAGCACAAGAACCTGAGTTCAATGATCAGAACTCACATTTTAAAAGAGCTGGGTATGATGTTGCACTCTTACATGCCAGCACTGGGAGGGTAATGACAAGCTGGTCCCTGGGGCTTGCTGGCCAGCCAGCCTAGCCTGCTTGGCAGATTCCAAGCCAGTGAGTGACCCTGTCCCAATAACAAAGTGAATGGTGCCTGAGAAACTACAGGTAAAGTTGACCTCTGGTCTGCACATGCAGGTGCATACACACAAACACACACCTGTGCACACAAATACAAAAGGATAGATGAAGAAACACACTAATGTAATTCCTATGGTGCTACAGTATGAATTTTTATGTATACATATAGTAACATCTATTTCGTGGATCAGCCTCATCTTCCCCTATCAGCCCCAATTGATACAAGTAACCCTTGTTCATCTCTTTACTTAGTGATTTGTGTGGGGCGAGTGTGTGTGTGTGTGTATGTGTGTGTGTGTGTGTGTGTGTGTATTTGCACATCTGCCTGTCTCTCTGGTGCTGGAATTACATGTGTACATTACCATGCCCAGTTTTTTGTTTGTTGGTTTGTTTGACACAGTTTCTGGGGATCAAACTCAGGCCCTGCAAGGCAAGGGCTTTACCAACTGAGTTTGATCCCCAGCCAACCTGACATGATCCATTTTATTCTACACTTCCAGCCATGTAGTATGCATGCACACACTTAAGTTGGGGGGCTTTGGCCTCCTAAGGGCAGCTGATACCCAAGTAGGAAGGGAGCAGCCACCCACAGACCAGATTACTCCTGCCTCAGGAAGCCCTGGGTCTGCTATTAAAATCTTCAACAGAGGACCGGGGAGGTTGCTCAGTTGGTAAAAGTGCCAGCTGCTCAAGCTTGATGACCTGAACCATGCAAAAAGCCAGATCCAGTGACACTCAGCTCTAATCTCAGTTTGCCCCTGGAGAGATGGGAGATGGAAGCAAGAGAATCACCCAGAACCTCACAGGCCTGACTAGGATATGCAGCACAGAAGAACAAACAAGAGAGACTCTGCCTCATGCAACAAGGTGCAAGGCAATAAGCAGCTCCCCAAAGTTGTCCTCTGAGCGTCACACATGCATTGTGGCATATGCATGCCCTTCCCAAAAATATTTTAGAAATATTCAGTTGATCAGAACTGGCCCATCAGACAGTGCTGTGGAACAATCCTGTTCTACACTATGAATATGTATGACTCTCAGTGGTTAGTAAAAAACTGACAGGCTGGTAGCTGGGCAGGAAGTTAGGTGGGAAGGGCAAACTGAGAATGATGGGAAGAAGGAGGGTGGAGTCAGTCAGGAGAGATGCCAGCCAGCTGCCAAACAAGCAGGATGTGTAAAAAATGAGGTAATAAGCCATGAGCCATGTGGCAAAGCATAAATAGAAATGTGGGTTAATTTAAGTTCAAGAGTTAGCTAGTAACAAGCCTGAGCTATTGGCCAAGCATTTATAATTAATATTCAGCCTCTGAGTTAGTTATTTGGGATTGGGCAGTCAGCATAGGAAATATCTGCTTACAAAACAGTCCAGGCATCTCACCAGTTAGTAGGTGTGGATCACATCTACAGAGCACTGCCCTAACAACATCTGGATTAACATCTGGTCAGCATGAGCATCTAAGACTCAGAGGTGCCCCTACCTGGTTCCTTGGAGGGCAGCACCTGGCCTGAGCAGTTGTCCTTCACCCCGGAAAGCCAGCAATCTTGGTGGCTGGAAGCTGAGGAGAGGCAGACCTTGCCTTAAGGAATCAGCCGGCAAGCACTGATGGTGTGCACACCTACTGGGACCCAGGCTCCTCACTGTGTCTTAGGAGTAATAGAGAAGAGCGTCATCTAAGTGTGGAAAGAGCTCAGTCTTCAGATACAGAAGCCTATGGGAAATCACAGAGCCAGGGGCAAACTGGACCTGCACCCCCATTGTCTCTACAGGTGTGTGTGTGTGTGTGTGTGTGTGTGTGTGTGTGTGTGTGTGTGTGTAAGCCTTGCACCTGGGATGGACAGAGAAAGGGACATCACAGTGAAGCCCATGAGCTGCCTGCTGGCTGGGGCATGCATGTATACATCTTTCTACCTGTCCTGGCTTCCCACCTCAGGTGCACGAGACACACTCTGCCTGGCCGCCAGGGGCCAACAAACCACTTCCTGCTATCCACACCTTTCTGGGTGCACAGCCCAGAAGCTCACAGAATCTTGGGGCAGCAGTGACCCCCAGTTGTGGCGGACTTCCCTAAAGGGTGGTGGAGCCTTGTGGGTCATTGTTCTCTGGTGTCTTGATGGGTCTGAGGCATGACCTTTGACCCTTCAACACTAACTTTCTTCCCCCCCCCCCCATAGGCATTCTTTGTGAAATGTATCTCTGGCATCCAGTAAGGACCGAATGGAGGCTTGTGCCTCAGGTGGGAGGCTGGTCCTAAACTGGACTGGGCCATGAGTAGGGTGCACACAGACCCCGTGTGAGTGGGTGTGCATGCGCAGTGACCTCCCAATGCACCATGGGCTTTGAGCTTTCAGCACCCAAGTTTTAGTAACACAGCTGAGGGCCCTCCTGTCTGGCCTAGGGGCTCAGGTGGCAATTTAAATCTTCTTGCTTAAGGCTACCACAGCCCAGGGAGATTCCAGGGAGCAGAGGAAGACATAGAGAGCCAGGATGAGAGGCAGCCAAAGTGGTACATACTTAATTAAGAACATGTTTTTAATTTCAATTTTATTTTGAGACAGGGTCTCTTGTAGCCCAGGATAGCCCTGAACTCACTATGTAGCCTAGGATGGCCTTGAACTTCTGATCATCTTGCCTCCTCCTCCCAAGTTCTGGGATCACAGGTGTGAGCCACCACACCCAGCTTAAGTGGTGCTTAGGGTAGAACCCAGGGCCTCGTGGATGCCAGTCAAGCATTCTGAGCTATACCCTGACCTCAGGAGCATGCTTATAAACCACCACAATGGCATGACCAGGTAAATCTTCCAGACCAAACACTGGCTTAGAGTGGGGAGTGGAAGCTGGTGCCAGCTCTGCCCTGGGTGGAACAGAGAAGATCCTATTGATGAATACTTGTGCCCAGAACAGGAGAACCACTCAGATTCATGGGTGACGGCTTAGAGCCAGAGCTGGGACAAAGACATTGTTCGTGGATGGAGGTCCTTGAGGTTGGGGTAAGCCAGGAGGGCTTCTTGGAGTAAAGAACTTCCAACAGGCTGAGGAGCCCGGACTACGACCCCGGGAAATGTGGATGGATCATTCAGCTCATCCGGATACCAGTCCCCTGCTTGTCTGACCACTGGCAGCTTGCCCACAGGGCAGCTGAAATCTGGCGTACACGTGAGTGTGTGCCCGTACGTGAATGCACGAGTGCACGCGTGGGCCTCCCTGACAGTCGATATTTCACAGGCGCCCGAGCCAACTCCAGCTCCCGCCCGCCCGCGCCTGTTTATGAAGCGGAGGGTAAGTATTTAATTAGTCGCCTAATTGCCTGGGTAATTGGGAGACGTACTCAGCTCTCCAAGTAATCAGTTGAAACAGGCCTCGAAAATATCTGGCCCGATATTCATTAGTGTGGCTCAGTCGCTAAACAGTTATTGTGTTCGCTTCAGGACAAGACCCAGCAAACAGCTGCGCGCCCCGCAGCCGCCCACCAGCCCCTGCTGGGCAGCGGGACCCTCACAGATAGACTGACAGACAGCGGACAGTGCTGGGCCCTGCTGGCTGCCCCCCTCCCTGACTGCCCTGTGTCCTCCTGAGTCAGAGGAAGGACCCCCATCAGCCTGCAGGAAGACAGCACGGGGCTGGAGGAAAAAGGAGGGAAGGTGGCCAAGCCTGAAGGAACGGGCTGCCTTCAGCAGCACACCCCTTCCCCTCCCCCAGCACCACACTGTACAGTTTGCAGATCGCTTGCACGTCTACAGATCTCTTGCTCACTGTACATACACAAGGACCATGAGGGTGTCTGTTTTACAGATGGGATTCTAGGCAGATGCTCTACCGCTGAGCCACACCCCAGCCCCTCACTGGGGGATTCTAGGCAGGTGCTCTACCACTGAGCCACACCCCAGCCCCTCACTGGGGGACTCTAGGCAGGTGCTCTACCACTGAGCCACACCCCAGGCCCTCACTGGAAGACTCTAGGCAGGGGCTCTACCACTGAGTCACACCTCAGCCCCTCACTGGGGGATTCTAGGCAGGTGCTCTACCACTGAGCCACACCCCAGCCCCTCACTGGGGGACTCTAGGCAGGTGCTCTACCACTGAGCCACACCCCAGCCCCTCACTGGGGGATTCTAGGCAGGTGCTCTATCACTGAGCCACACCCCTACTTCCAGAAGTGCAGAGCAGCTTGGGTCTCCCTGTGTTCAGAAACATCTCTTTACCTTCAACCCAGAACCCATTGCCCTGTGAGAGACAGGCCAGCAGTGGGGGACACAGCTAAGGCCAGGGTCATGTCAGCTGGCCCTGGGCCTCACATAGAGCAAGAATGTTCTTCTAGCTTTGTCCCACAGATGTTTGCTGTGGGGACTGAAAAGCTACCCCTGTCCCCAGAGACCCTTCACTCTCCTTCCTTCTCTGCATCTATCCCTTTATCCACCTGCCCATCCATCCTTCTGTACACCAGACCAAACATCTACCCTCTGCCTACACATCCTCCATCAACCTATCTACCACTCATCAACCCATCCATCCATCTACTTCTCCTCTCCCTCCCCTTCCCCTTCTCTCTATCCCCCTACCTCTCTCCCGTCCCTCTCCATCTCTCCATGCCTCCTTCCATTCACTGATTCCTGTTTCTCACAACCGCTCAAAGATCTTCTAGGCCAGCAAGGACTGGAGCTGGCACAGCCTTGAACAAATCAGATCTGCCTCCTCCCTGGTGCTGTCCCAGGACATTCTATGGAGGGAACTGTGCAGTGAAGGTCTAAGGAGACAGCAAACCCGGGGCCAGTAGACCAGATGCTCTAGAAAGCAACACTGAACTGGAGGAAGTCTTGACCTAGTGACTTAGTGGTTAACCCAGTGAGCATTAGTGGTATGTGATAGGTTCACAGTGTTGTGCAACCAACACCTCTATTTTTTTTAGTAACAAACATTTTCCTCTGAAGGAGACCTGGGGCCCAAAGTCAATGTCAGGGAGAAGTAACTATGGATGGAACAGCATGTGCAAAAGCCCTGAGGCAGAAGGAAAGGTGGGAAGTTGGGGCTTCAGTGAGTGTGGGGGGGTGTTTGGGTATGTGAGTAGGTCCAGGAATGCAGGTGCACACAGGGCAATTCCATCCTATCACGAAGCCTTCAGTGGGGTTAGGGGTAGATGAGACATTTAAAAAAACAACTTTTACAAGGAGGACAGTGAGCCCTAGGGGAAGTTCAGCTGCCTTCTAGAGAGGGAGATGCCAGCCTAAGGAAGGACATGATGTGCCCTCTCTTCACCAGTTGCTATAGGTGCCGACCTCTCTCCTCAGCTCTTAGAAGCCACCTGTGCCCTCATTGCTCGCATGGGTTTGCCTGTGCCAGGCACCCACCTGTGGAGTGGCAGAGTGGGAGGCTGTCTTCCACTCAGGTGACTGTGTTCCAGGTTAACCCACGTGGTTGGGTGCTGGGCTCTTTCCTGCCTTTACACATGCTATTCCATTCACGGGGGACTTTCCCTCTCCTCCCCACCAGGCTGACTCTGATGCCCATTCCAGGACTTTGATTCAATGTTGTGGGACAGTGCCCATACATGACCTTATTTCTCTGTGTGAAGCCCAGGAACCAAGTGGTATCATCTGCTGTGGCTGAGCCATATTCCGTAATATGGATGGCGTCCACTCATCCTTGTTTACCAGGACTGGAAACAGACTCAGAAAATCGCTTTGTGTTCCAAGACGATAGTGAGACCTGGAAGAGATGTGATCAAGGAAAGGGGGGTTTGTACTTTGTTCTCTCATTCTTTCCCTTAAGGGCCCATATTTAGCCAAGTATTGTGATGCTCGCCTTTAATCCCAGCACTATAGGGGCAGAAGCAGGCAGAGCTCTGTAAGTTTGAGGCCAGTCCGGTCTACAGAGTGAGTTCCAGGACAGACAAGAGCTGTATAGTAAGACAAAAAAACAAAACAAAACAAAACAAAACCCTATCTTTAGGCTTGCTATATAGCTTAGTATGACCTCATGCCTTCATCTCCTAAATGCTGAGATTACAGCCACTCATCACCATGCCAGGGTTAAGTGTGTGTGTGTGTGTGTGTGTGTGTGTGTGTGTGTGTGTGTGTATAGAATGTGTGTACATGTGTGTGCACACATGTGTGGAGGCCAAATGTCAACGTCCACTGTCTTCCTTAATCTCTCTCCACCTTATTTTTTTTGAGACAGAGTCTCTCACTGAACCCAGAGCTTGCTGATTCAGCTAAACTGACTTGCTAGCAAGCCCCAGGGACACCCTTGTCTACACTTCCCCAGTGTTGGGGTTACAGGCAAGCTCTGCCATGTCTGGCTTCATGTTGGTTCAAGGGATCGGTATTCGGGTCCTTAGGCTTGTGTGGCAAGCACTTTATCCACAGAGTCGTCTCCCCAGCTCGGGGCTTAGATTTTAACCCACACTGATAACAACTTCTTGATAGTCTTCATCAGTTACTTCCCCTTCTCTTCTCACAAGACACACAGTGTTGCTCTTACTCGCTTCACAGAGCCTCCAAATCCATGGTTACTATTTTGTTTAAATGTGTTGATTTCCACAAATTGAGACCATCTGGAGGGCTCTTCAATCTTTGGGCAAACTTACATTTCTGCTGCTGTTATTTCTCTGCATGGAGGACTCCTTCTAGCTGTTCTTAAAGCCCAGACCCACTAAGGAAAAATTCTCAATGGCTGCTTGTTGGTGTCTTTGCTTCGTTTGCAGGTTTAAAAGATAGTTTTGCTGGGTATAGAATCCAGGGTCAATGGATTCTCCAGTCCTTGCATACCACCTTTCTGCTGAGAAATCTGTTGTTAGTCTCACCTTTACCTGTATATTTGTCTTCTCTCTGCTCTTAAGATTTTTGTCTTCATGATGGGTTTTGAGTAATTGTTTCCCTAATGTTTCTTAAATTTGGGATATATTGAGATTTAGGAAGATTTTATTTATTTTTAATTATGTATATATGTGTGCATGGGAGGGTGTATTAGTCAGGGCTCTCTAGAGGATCATGACTAACTATATATATATATATATATATATATATATATATATATATATATATATATACACACACATATTTATATACATAATGTATAATATATATACATTAGAGGAGGGTGTTAGAATGGCTTATAGGCTATGGTCCAGCTAATCCAACAAGGGCCATCTACCAGTGAAAGGTTCAAGAATCCAGTAGTTGTTCAAATGAGGTTGGATGTCACAGGCAGTCTTCAATATATACCACAATACTGAAGGAAACTCTAATGCTAATGAAGGAATGGACTTGCTACAAGAATGAAAACGAGCAGGCAAAGAGATCATGCTTCCTTCTTCCACATCCTTTATATAGATTGCCAGCAGAAGGTGTGGCCCAGATTAAAGGTGGATCTTCCCACCAAAAAATATCTATATTAAGGGTGGATCTTTCCACCTCAAAGATCGAGATGAGAAGTGGGTCTTCCAACTTCAAATTATTTAATTAAGAAAAAAAATCCTTCACAGGTGTGCCCAGCCATTTGAGTTTTAGTTTAATTCTAGATGTAGTCAAGTTGACAGCCAAGAACAGCCATCACAGAGGGTATGTACACATGTAACTGAAGGTCTCCTCAGAGGCCAGAAGAGGGTATATGACCTGGAGCTGGAGTTAGAGGTGGTTGTGAGCCACTCAACATGGATGCTGGGAATTGACCTCTGGAGAATCAGTACATGCTTTTAACCATTAAGCCATCTCTCCAATCCTTATATTGAGATTTAAAAAAAATTTTGTGCACATGTGTGTGTTTGGTGCATGCATGTATATATGTTCATGTGTGTGCACACAGGTGTGGAAGCCAGAGGTTCATGGCAGGGGTCCTCCTCTACTGCTCTCCACCTTTTATTTTGAAACAGGATTTCTCCCTAAACCTGGAGCTCACCAGATTGGCTAGACTTGCTAACCAGAGAGCACCGGGGATTCTCCTATCTCTGCCTTCCCTGAACTGGGAGCCCCAAAGCCAGGAGCCCCAAAGCCAGGTTTTCCTTTTTAAACTTTGTGTGTATGGCTATTTTGCCTGCATATGTGTCTGTGCACCACACGCATGCAGTACTCACAGAAGCCAGAAGATGGTGATGGATGCCCCTGGGACCAGAGTCACAGGTGATTAGCCACCTGTGGGTGCTGGGAACTGAATCAGGGTCCTCAGGGAAAAGGAGCCGGTGCTTTTAACTGCTGAGCCAGCTCTCCTGTCCCACAAGCCCAGCTTTTTACGTGGATTCTGGGGATCTGAACTCGGGTCAACATAGCAAGCACTTTACTGACTGAAAAATCGCCTCCACCTACTGAGATTTCTGTTTAAGAACTGTTAGTTTTCATCACGTTTTGTACATTTCCCACTATTAATCATCAATAAAAATTTATCTGCCCACTGCCCTCTAGGAACTTCTCAAAGTTGTTCCACAGGTAGTGGATGCTCTCTTTCCTTTTTAAAAAATGCCATTGTGCTGGGCAGTGATGCACGCCTTTAATCCCAGCACTTGAGGCAGAGACAGGCGAATCTCTGTGAGTCTGAGGTCAGCCTGGTCTACAGAGTGAGTTCCAGGACAGGCACCAAAACTACACAGAGAAACCCAGTCTCTGCACATACACACCCCCAAAGGCATTGTTGTATCGTTTGATTCTGAAGTGTTCCCCACTTGTATTTGAAACACTTGGTCCCTAGCATGTGGCACCATTTTGGAAGGCTGTAGAGCCTTTAGGAAGAGGGGCCTGGTTGGCAGAAGGAGGTCACTAGGGGTGGGCTTTTGTCTGTGATACTGACCTCCGGCTCTTGCCTCTCTCCCTGCTTCCTGCCCCACCCTGATGTGAGCCACCCCCACCACACACTCCTGCTGCCATGAACTGCATTGTTCCAACCCTGGCTTCCCGCCATGCTAGACTGAAACCCTTTGAAATCCAGGAGCCAAAACAAACCCTCCTTTCCAGAAATTGTCTCTTTCAGGTGTTTTGGTCACGGTGACACAAAAGTAGCTAGCATAACGGTTCTCAGTCTTCTGGTGGCTTCTTTGTGGAGGCCCACAAAGGTTTCCTAGTGAGATCTGAGCTTGCTTTACCCAGCAGGGCTGCATTAGAGGATTGCTTGACCATGTATGTGGTTACCAGAAGATTGGAAGTGTCCGCACTTGGCTGTGCTAGGGGGAGGTCTTTTGCTCCACCACTTGGCATTCCTATAAAAGGCCCTTTAGAAGATACAGGAGGGGCCGGTGGATATTGATCCAGGCCCTCCCTAGGCTGTCCTGTGTTTCTATCTGTTTCTCTCCCATCTATCTTTCTACCTAATATCTCTTTTTTTTTTTTTTTTTTTTGGTTTTTCGAGACAGGGTTTCTCTGTGTAGCTTTGCACCTTTTCCTGGAACTCACTTGGTAGCCCAGGCTGGCCTCGAACTCACAGAGATCCGCCTGGCTCTGCCTCCCGAGTGCTGGGATTAAAGGCGTGCGCCACCAACGCCCGGCCTCTACCTAATATCTCTTATCTCTCTCTCCTCGAGTACCCTAGGGGAAAAGTGGGAGCGGGTTCCCTCACACTTTTTCTGACATGTCTCCCATGCTATTGATAAATGATGCCTAAGGTCATTCTTTTCCTAAGACATTGCAGTTTTCATACTCACAGGTTAGTTCGGGTCTTTTTTTCTGTGCTCTCTGTGTGTTGTATACATGTGTGCAAGTGTGTGTGGGGTGTGCTTGCACCTACAGGTGCATGTGGGAGCCAGAGGTCAACGTCTGGTGTCCTCCTCAATCACTCCTCATCTTATTTTTTGAGGCAGAGCCTCTCACTGAACCTAGAACTCTCTGATTCAACTAGACTGGCTAGACAGTGAGCCCTGGGGACCCATTTGTCCTGGAATCACAGGATCACTGGAATCACAGGCACATGCCACCAACCCTGTTTTTTAAAATGGGGTCTGGGGATCTGAACTCAGGTCCTCATGTTCGTGTACTCCACTGAGCCCCTTGCTCTCTTTTTTCCAATCTTTTCTGTCTTCCATTAGCTTTCTGAATGGTATCTTTGTTTAATCACTTTCGCATAGCTGTGACCCAAGTCTCTAATAGAAACAGCTGATGGAGGAAGTCTTTATTTGGGCTCAGGGTTTCGGAGGGCTCCACTCACAATCATTGTTTTAGTTTGTCTTCTGTTGCTGAGATAAATACCATGACCAAAAACAACTTGGGGAGGGGAGGACTCATTTCATCTCCTAGGCTACAGTTCATTATCAAGGGAAGCAAGGGTTGGAACACAAGGCAAGAGCTGAAGCAGAGACCATGGAGAAAAACTGATTACTAGCTGCTCCCAGGCTCACGCTCAGCCTCTCTCTCTCTCTCTCTCTCTCTCTCTCTCTCTCTCTCTCTCTCTCTCCTCTCTCTCTCTCTCTCTCTCTCTCTCTCTCTCTCTCTCTCTCTCTCTCTTTCCTTTTGGTTTTTTTGAGACAGATTTTCTTCTGTGTAGCCCTAGCTATCCTGGAACTAGCTCTGTAGACCAGGCTGGCCTCAAACTCAGAATTCTGCCTGCCTCTGCCTCCCAAGTGCTGGAATTAAAGGCATGCACCACCACTGCCCACTTCAGCTACCTTTTTAAAAAGCTCAGACCCCCCCTGCCTAAGTCACTGCCCACAGTGGGATGCCCCTCCTACATCAACTAGCAGCCAAGAAAATGCCCCATAGACACGCCCACAGGCCACTGATGGGGGAAATTCCTCGTGTCAAGTAGATGAGAGTTAGCCTCTTCCCCACTCATTTCCCCCTATCTGTTTGGGTGGAACATCATATGGCAGTGTGTAGCCGCGTGCCTCTTCACATCATTGCTGACCGGTAGCATAGACAGAGAGGCAGAACAAAACCGGAGGAAAATATCCCAGGGACTTCCTACCTCAAGCCAAACCTTGCCTCTTAAGAGTTCCAGAACCTCTCCAGCAGTGCCACCAGCCGGGACCAAGCTCCCAACACAAGCCTCTTGGAGGTACTTCACTTCCAATGTAACAAGCATAGGACAGTTAGAGGTTAGGAACACTGGCTGCTCTTGCAGAGGGTGGGGGTTTGAGTGAGAAAAGTCCCCCACAGGTTCAAGTGTATGGGATACCAGAACCACCGTGTGGGGAGGTGGGGAAGCCTTGATGGAGGAGGAATGTCACTGAAGGCGAGCTTTGAGACTTGATACCCTTACCCTAGTTCATGCTCTGCTTCATGCTTCCGTTTGAAGACGTGACTCCCTCCGCTTCCTGCTTCTCCCCTACATGCCTGCTGCTTGCTGGACCCCTCAGTCCTGATGGACGCTACCTTTGAAGCTGTAAACTAAAATGAACTCGTCCTTCCACAAGTTGTTTTCAGTCAGGGTGTTTTGTGGCAGCAACAGAAAAGTAACTAACTCAGAAAAGCCTGAGTTCAGTTCCCAGCATCCACCACAGGCAGATCCCCACCACCTGTGATTCCAGTTCCAGGGACTCAGATGGCTTCTTCTGGACTCCACAGGTATCCACAGGCATCTACACTCATGTAGTTTTAACACACACACACATACACACGCCCATAAATAAATAAAATTAAAGATTAAAAAGAATAGTCACAATGATTCAATGTCCCTGCCTGCATTTTCTAACATCTATGTCAGGTCAGTTCTAGGCTGGTTTACTTGTGTGTGTGTGTGTGTGTGTGTGTGTGTGTGTGTGTGTGTGTGTGTGAATGAGGAGACCATGTCTTCCTCAGTTTCTCTCCACCTTGTTTTTTTATTATAATTTAATTTAATTTTACATATCAGCCACGGATTCCTCTGTCCTCCCTCCTCCCCCCCCCCCCGCCCTCCCCTCAACCCACCCCCCATTCCCATCTCCTCCAGGGCAAAGACTCCCCTAGGGATTCAGCTCAGCCTGGTAGATTCAGTTGAGGCAGGCCCAGTCCCCTCCTCCCTTCACCCAGCTTGAGCAAAGTGTTCCTGCATAGGCTCCAGGCTCCAAACAGCCAGCTCATGCACTAAGAATTGTTGAGACCATGATTGGAAAAAATCCACCTTGTTTTTTGAGAAAGGGCCTCTCACCGCATCTGAAGCTCATTGATTCTGCTAGTCTGCCTGGCCAGAAAATCCTAGGCATCTTTGTGGCTCCGCCTTCCAACCCCGGGGTTACAGGCATGTGCAACCACACCCAGCTTTTAACATGGGTCCTGGGGATCCAAACCCAGGTCCCCAAGCTTGTGAGGCAAGCACTCACCCACCAAGCCATCTCCCAGCCCTGCAGTTTCTGATGACTGAGTCCTTCTCACTGTGGCTCTGGCTCTCCTTTCTAAAAAAAAAAAAGTAACAACTGATTGGATGATGCCAGTCATTGAGCGTTTTACATCATTGGTTGCTAGGTAACTTCGTGTTCCTGTGACTACATGCAAGGTGCTTAGATTCCATGATCCTTTCAGATCTCTCTGATTTGAATGGCGTTGTGCACCTGGGACAGATCTTAGTCTGGTGGGAATTATTCCTTCCAGAATATTCTTCCTGAGGCCTTGTGCATAGTGAATTTTTCCAGCATTAGTCTATTGAGAGAGACCAGACGCTTCAGAGTCCCATGTCAGCAGTGGGCATTGTTCTCCAGCCCTTCCAGATGGTTCTTTTCCAGTTGAGTACTGAGCATTCAAGCTATGGACCCACAGAATCTCCAAGGGACTCTCTGCTCAACTTCCTGCTCATATGCATGCTCATTGTGTGTGGCTTTTCCTAGGAAGACATGAAAAACCATATATTGACCCCAGGGAGGCCACCAATGGACCAAAGAAAGGATTCCACCCAGCTCCAGCCTAGTGGACCAGTGAGGTCATTGGGGTGACTCACAGGAGCGTGGGGGGACTCCAGGGAGCTAGCTGTCTACTTGAACACACCCACCCTGGAGTGGGTGATTATGCATAAAGGTGGCAGCCCTGGAGGCCCCACCCCGGTCACCCTTCCTCTTCCTGTGTTCTCCAGCATCTTCAAGATCCTGGGCAGCTGGGCAGGAGGGAGTGGGGGCTGGGGTCCCAGGTAAAGGTCTAATGGGCCTCCCCCTCCTTCCACAAGGAAATGTTGGCAGCCTTATTGTCAATCACTCGTCTTAGTTAGAGTTTCTATTGCTGTGAAAAGACATCATGACCACGGCAACTCTTATAAAGGAAAACATTTAACTGAGTGAGGTGGCGGCTTACAGTTTCAGAGGTTTAGTCCATTATCATCATGACGGGAAGCATGGCTGCTGGGAGTATGGTGGCATGCAGGCAGACATGGTGCTGGAGAGGTAGCTGAGAGTTCCACATCTTGCACAGACAACAGGAAGTGGTCTCAGATGCTGGGTGTGGCTTGAGCATATACGAGATCTCAAAGCCTGTCTCCATAGTGACACACTTCCTCCAACAAGGCCACACCTACTCCAAATAGTGCCACTCCCGTTGGGGGCCATTTTCTTTCAAGCCACCACATCACCTTAGAGATGGCTTCTTAAACTCTTCCCATTTATGACAACTTTCACTTCCTGACACTCTTATACAGTCACAGGTGTGTAAGGTAGGTACATAGATCAGATATTGCTAGTAATAAATATTAAGAAATTTATTTTAAAACAGTCCTCTGGCATGAACACAACATTTATCAATTATTAGAGAAAAAAAACATAATTTCATACTGATAAGCTGGACATAGTTGGTTTATATGGAGAATTCGGTCATAGGGCTGGAGAGACAGCTCACAGAGTTTGGAGTTCGGTTCCTAGCACCTACATCTGGCATGTCATGACTATTGATTACTCCAGTACCAGGAAAATCTGACTCCTTTTGCTGGCTTCTGACAGCAATTACACTCATGTGCACATACACACACACACACACACACACACACACACACACACACACGTAAGTATAATTCAAAATTTAATCAGTAAAAATTACATCTTGACTAATATTTAATACTGCAGAACACAGAGCATCTTGGACCCTTTTCGGAATTGGTGATATTTTGATTTTATAATCATCAGTGCTGAGAACAACACTTCACATAAGCACACAGCACAGGCTGTCAGAAGCTTGTTTAGAGCTGTTAGGAATTTATTAGAGAGTCTGTCCTCACCCCAAGTCAAAGTTCATTCAGTGATTTTTATTATGAAACTCAAGTCAGCAGCTCAAATTTTTTAAATAAAAAGTTAAAGATTAAGGTTTAGGGGTTGGGGATTTAGCTCAGTGGCAGAGCGCTTGCCTAGCAAGCGCAAGGCTCTGGTTTCGGTCCTCAGCTCCGGGAAGAAAAAAAAAAAAGATTAAGGTTTAATGTGTGTGTGTGTGTGTGTGTGTGTGTGTGTGTGTGTGTGTGTGTGCAGGGTAAAGGTCAACTTTGGGTGTCTTCCTCAGTACTGTCATCATCATCATCATCATCATCATCATCATTATTTTGAGAGAGGGTCTCTCACTGCCCCAGAGCTCACCAAGCGGGCTATGCTGGCCAGCCGTCGAGTCCCAAGGGTCCGCTTATCCTCACCTCCCCAGCTTGGTACGTGTCGCCATGCCTGGCTGTTTCATGTGAGGTCTGGGAATCGAACCCAGGTCCTCATGTCTGTGCAGCAGTTTATCACCTGTACCATCTCCCCAGCCTGAGCTTTGCCGTTTTGACACTGTGATCCGACCAGGTGAAAAGGGGGAGTGGATTCCGTGGTCTGCACTCCTTAGCCTCAAGATGTCTCTAAATGCTTAGAACAAAGTCCTGAGGTCCAAGTCATGGCCACACCTCTGTTCTCCCCCGTACCCATCAAATTGTCTTACTTCCCTTGTCAAAGCCCAGGGCCTTTGCTCTTGCTCTACCAGCAGCCTAGGTCACTTTGTCTTTGACTTTAACCAGTCTAGCTCCAATAGTCTACCCCGAGGTGCCCAAGAATCCCAGAAGGGCCTGGATTCACAGGGAGATCAAGCCTGTTTTCCTAGGGACCCTCAACTAGGGAGTGGACAAAAAGCAGGGTAATAGAAGAGAAAGAGCCACACAGTTTCCCCAAGGATCCCCATGACTCTGCATCTTCCCAGCCAAGGCTGGACTGTGGGCCCACCTGCCTTAGGATGGAGAACTCCAGATCGCCAACCAGCTTCATGCAAAATGCCCCCTTTAAACAGCAAAACTGGGGGGGGGGGCAGAGAGGAAGGAAAAATAATTACTTCTCAGCCCCTAACCTTTCCGGCAAGTGACTCGGTAATAAATAACCAACGCGTCCCTCCAGTGTGATCCATCAGCGGGAACCCCTAATTACTCTGGACTCGCAAGCAGCCGCGTCTAGGCTGCTTCAGATAAATAAAAGATTAACATGGCCGGAACACAGACCCAGGTGTCAGGGCCCCCTGACCCACCTCTAGAGAGGTTGGTCTGACATGGGGCACAGAGCCCTGGGGGCAACCGTGGTCCAAGAAGCACACTAAAGTCATCACAACTGTCTCCCACCCAAGGATGTGTCATGGTGTCTTGGTGATGCCCCTGCCCTTGCAAGACCCCATTCTTTATCATGGGTAGTGTGGCCTCTGGCTCAGCGACCCAGGCCCAGCATGAGCAGAGTGCTGGATACAGCATCTGCCCCTTCCCGCCAGCTCCCGTCCCCACTACAGCCTCAGAGTGACCTTCCTGAGTTAGCCTGGGAGTTCACATGCAGACCTGCTGTTGTGACTGCTCCTCTTGGTGGTCTGACAACCTTGCTGCCCAGCTGGATCTTTAGTACTCCACTAAGTCTTGAGGGACCCTGCTGAGCAGCCTAGCTGCCCCCAGGACCAGGTCAGCCCTAGAGGTGATAGGAGTAGGCAGGACCTTCTCTAATGGTCACCAGATGGTACATGAGGAGGCTGGGGCCAGACATTTGCCCCTCCCATCCTTCCAGCTCTGCTCAGAGTATGCCAATAATTCTTTCATTTTAGGGGAGGGTGAAACTAAGAGCTTCACACATGCTAGGCAGGTGCTCTACCACTGAACCACACCCCAGCCCCTCACTGGGGGATTCTAGGCAGATGCTCTACCACTGAGCCACCCCCCAGCCCCTCACTGGGGAATTCTAGGCAGATGCTCTACCACTGAGCCACACCCCAGCCCCTCACTGGGGGATTCTAGGCAGGTGCTCTACCACTGAGCCACACCCCAGTCCCTCACTAGGGGATTCTAGGCAGGTGCTCTACCACTGAGCCACAACCCCAGCCCCTCATTGAGGAATTCTAGGGAGGTGCTCTACCTGTGAGCTGTATCTCCAGCCTTCTTTTTACTTTTTTATTTCAAGACAGAATCTGGCTAAGTTGCTCAGGACAGCCTTGAACTTACTCTGTAGACCAGGCTAGCCTTGAACTTGTAATCCTCTTGCCTTAGCCTCGGAAGTGTGTGTGTGGGGGGGGGGATGACAGGCCTGCACCAACAGGCTAAGCTTTATCAACAGTTCCACACCTGGCCTGTCAGGTCCACAGTCTAGCACCTCTCAGCCTTGGCTCTGAGAATCCCACCCTGAGCTGATGGGCTGGTGGAATTCCCGTGCATGAGCAGGGTCCAAACAAGGAAGTAATCTGGGCTGAGGGTGATTCCAGAGGTGACCTTTCCCCGCCCACACACTTCCTTTCCTGGCCTTGTAAGATGGGAGCAGACAGGGTACAAGCAGCCAACAGGCTTAACAGAAGCCTGGGCCCGTGTGGACAGCTTCCTGGGTGGGGTGGGACAGAGAGTGGCAGGGTGGGGCCCCCTGCCAGACCCTCCACAGGAGAATTAATTAAAGGCCTCTCACTCTGCTGCTGCCGAGCGATTTCTGCTGACCACACCAGGCTGATTAATATTGCATTAGCCTTTAGGAGGAAGGCATGCACTTATTAACCTGCTGTGCCAATCTGTCAGCACCCGGCTCCGACACACAGCATTCCCAGAGCGCAGAGCAGCGACCGGTGTGGCTCTGTCCCTTAAGGGCTTTGAGGATGCATCAGCTGCCCCTTCTGCTGAAACCTGGCCCCACATGTCTCCCCCAGGCCTTGGGACTTCCAGGGGCAATAGTGATGTGTTCCCATCCCAGGATGCAGCTGAGGCCTCTGGAGTGAGCTTTAGACCATTCATCCATCCTGAGCATCCATCTAAGCTGAGGCCTAGAGCTTTGCGCTACAATGTCATCTGAGCCATACACGGTTGACTTGTACCCAGGCCTTACAGCTGCTCATAGCCCATGCCTATGCTGACTTGGGGTCGGTGGAGGGGAGTGAACGGGGATAGCTCCATGTCGAGGCTCTAGAACACCTCAGGATATGACCAAATTGGAGTGCTGTTGACCTGTGCAGCATGGTGTAGAACAGGCTGAGTGTGTAACCTAGACAGCCTGACCTGGAAGCCTGAGATGCAGAATCCAGACCCCAGGCATGGACAGTTCTGACCCTCACCACCAGCTGATGTTGCCTGTGGGGATCTGTCAGTGTTTTACAGGAAACCCAGCAGCATGTTCTATGTGAGACTGCCTGTTGTTTGTTTGTTTGTTTTTTTTTTTTTCAATTCCATGTTTGCACAGGTTGTATGTGGAGTGAGCAACTTCATACATAGCATGCCATCAGCAAACTCTCATGGGATGGGTCCTCAAGAGGGGGTAGTGACAGAGGATGGGGCTGCTGAAGGGAAAGGCAGGGCCTCTGTTATACACGCACAGAGCCCTCCAGCAGATCTCAGCCACAGAACCCAAGCACACTGCCCACAGCTTCCAAGAGACCACAGCACCTTTGCACACACTGCCGCAGTCCCTGAAGTCAATGGTTGTGTGAGAGGTTCCTTGTCAGTCTCCACTCACGGAGCTGTGAGGGTGGAGGAGAGACCCTGACACTCTGCCAGCTGTGCAGAGAAGTGGGGTAGATGGTGCCACAGTTGGGCACAAGGTGGGCACTAACATTCCCTACAGTGGTGATGATCAGGCCAACTGGGAACCTATGAAGGTGTTCTGCTGGTGCCTCAGTGGACCCAGGACTCCTTAGGAGGCCAGAGCCGGGAACACTGGACAGTTGGCAGGCAGTTGATGGAACTTTTAACTAAGGTGAAAAACGAAGACTTTCCAGAGCCTTATCATGGGGGCGGGGTGTGACTGGGTAATTATAAATGGGCTGAATTGAAATCTACCCTTCTTTGTGTGCTTGTGTATATGTGTGTGTGCAGGTGCTTGTGTGCAGGTACCTGTGTGTATGTGTGTATATGCATGCATGCGTGTGTGTGTGTGTGTGTGTGTGTGTGTGTGTGTGTGTGTGTGTGTGTGTGTTTATGAGTGCTGTGGCCAAAGGTCAGCTTTGGGAGTTCTATCTCAGGTACCTTCCACCTTATTTGTGAGACAGGTTCTTACTGCCCTAGAGTGGATCAATTCAACTAGGCTGGCTGACCAGCAAGCCCCAGGGGTCCACCAGTCTTCACATCCCCAGAGCTGAGATTCCAAGAGAGCGCCATCACGCCTGGGTTTTTTAAGCATGTTTTTGCAATGGAAGTCAGATCCTTATAGTTGTGTGGCAAATGCTACTGAGTGATCTGTCTGCCCAGCCCAGATCTGCTCTCTTTAGAAGCTTCTAGGCAGGTGGTCTCAGCTGCAAAGGGAACAGAAGAGGGAGGGGCTTGCTTACATCAGCCCTGTTTCTCTAGCTACACAGTAAGGAGTAGCGGGAGTTGACCCAGAGCGTCATCGGAAGCCTTACATGCAGAGTTTGCACGTGAAGGAGCCCTGTCACAGCAGTCATGGCCAGAGCCGGACCCTTGGTGCTGGTCTGACTCTGGTGGGGTGGGGAGTCCTGGATCCCGCACGTGTCGTGTCGTCTGTGAGGGAGTAGACTGGTCCCAGCCAGGTGGCAAGGCCCACACCATGCGGTCAGGCCAGGAGCTGGGCCTGTAGAACACGTCAGCCCAACTGGGTCTTGCTTCTGGAGAAAGTGGCAGCGGGCAGGACTTTGTAGGTTCCTTGGCTAGAGAGAGAACCTGCCTGGAGAAGGCAGCATCGGCACAAGGGCCTGGCAGTGAGAAAGGTCAGTGGTCCAGAGAGGACCAGCTGTGGGGAGGGATGAGGGAGGAGGGTGCTGCTCTTGGCTCTAGGACTGGGGTCAGCCTTAGGGAGGGATAGTGGATAGGGACTCCAGGGCTTTCTTCTGGGTACCTCATGCAAGGCTTTGGGTCTGTCTCCACCTTTTCTCCTAACTGGGCAGCCTCAAACAGCCCCCCAGGAATGGCTGGAGGGTCCAGAGTATATGGGCTGCAGTGTTGGAAGGGACACCATAGGAGCTCATGACCGGGGACCCTCGGGGTGAAGGTCTCAGGGGCCTGTCACTCCTGCCTGCACAGCGGGGGTCCTGGTGCAAGCAGGACTAACAAGAGGCCTGAGCCCAGAGTGGGAAGCTGTGCCTGGGGTCAGGAGGGCGTGCTGTGGAGACGCAGTGGTTGAGAAGGACTGGAGGATGGAGGAGAGGGTTCGGTGGGAGTGACAGCGTGGGAAGAGAGAAGAGGGGAGAGGAAGAGAAAGGAGAAAGTGAGGGCCGAAGTGGGGCCGTGGTGGTGCACGAGTTTAATGCCAGCACTTGGGAGCCAGAGTCAGGCGAATCTCTGTGAGTTCGAGATCAGCCTGGTCTACAGAGTGAGTTCCAGGACAGCCAGGGCTGTTACACAGAGAAACTGTCTCAGGAAGGAAGGAAGGAAGGAAGGAAGGAAGGAAGGAAGGAAGGAAGGAAGGAAGGAAGAAGGAAAAGAAGGAGAGGGGATGGAGTGAGAAAGGCAGAGGAGAGGAAGAGAAAGAGAGAAAGGGGGAGATAGAAGATACGCAAAAAAGAGAAAGAGGAGGAAGAGAAGAGGAAGGTGGAGAAGGGGGGTCTCCTAGCACTGTTCTCCCCACACACACACACAACTCCCAACCGGGTCGTCTGTGAATCCAGCTCTCAGGCTGGGGTAAGGGGCAGAGAGAACCTGCTGGAAGCCCAGGCCCGGGGCTCCCCTGGGTCCCCTGCACAGCAAGGTTAAACTGCTTACACCCTGGCCCTGTCTGTATGTGACATGACCCCAGCTTGGGGCCCCAGTTGTCCCCACTTCCCCTTGCAAACGGCCCTGCCCTCTGCGGGCCACTGGCAGGGTGGCAGCCCTAGCTGGCTATGGGCTACTCCTGGCTTGCCCTTAAATGAGTCGTCTAAGTCTGTCTTATTTTCTCCATCTGTCAAAGTGGCTCTGCGGACCTAGAACTCCCAGCCATACCTGGCACCTCAGCGGTACCCTCACCCCAAACCTGGTACAGGTTCTGAGCTCTCTTCTCAGCCTCCCCTCCAATGGTCCCCCACCCCTAGGCACAGAAGAGGGTCTGTGGATCCCAGAACCATTTCGCAGCCCACTCCGGCCTGTTCCGGCAGCTGCCCAGCTCGGATCATAAACTCCGACTTTGATCTGGCTTTATTCCCCTGACCGGAAGAGACAGGGGCTCCTCCCATGTCCGGTGTGGACTCAGCTCAGGACAATTGGCTCACTCCACGGCTCCCCACAGACACCTAGATTCTGGGTCAAAATGTCCAGATGCCCAAGATAGGACCTAACCCTCAGCCCAAGGGTGGAGCTCTGAGGGAGGTTGGGACCAGCCTAGGAGAAAGACCCTCCTGGGGAGAGGACAGTGCCAGACACTCCTGACCCTGGTCTCAAGGCCTGGGCTGAGCACAGATGCAGGAGGATCCTGGGCAATGATGGCCCCAGTCTGTTGCTCCAGCTTGGCTGGAACTCCACCAAGGCTCCACCTGTGGGCCCTCGGGTAGGTGCCAGGGGATGGACTCCCACCAGGTAGTTTTATCACCCACCTCACAATCCCCTCTGCTTTTGTGAGGTCTGTCCCACCTCTGACTGGGAATGGTGACCCTTCAGTCTTTGTTTGGATGTGAACTGTCCCTTACAGGCTCCTGTTGAACCCTGGATGCCCAGCTGGTAGCGCTGTTTTGGAAGTTGCAGAGCCTTCAGGAGGTGGGGCCTGGTGAGAGGAAGTGGGTCACCAGGGGCAGGCCTTTGAGAGTTATAGCCCCATCCCTGGTTCCTGCTAGTCTCTGCTTGCTGGTCCACCATGGTGTGGAGACACTTAGCCAGACTCTCACTACCATGAGCTGGGCCACTCTGTCATGCCTTCCCTGCCATGGTGGACTGAAAACCCCAGAAACTGTGAGTCAAAATGTGTTGGTATGACGAGGTTATGTGCGCGTGCGTGCGTGCGTGCGTGCGTGCGTGTGTGTTCATGCACTTGCCCATGTGCCAGGATATGCATGTGGAGGTCAGAGAATGACTTTTAGGAGCTGCTTTGGCTCAGGTTTCTAGAGAGTTTCTATCCATGGGATGAAGGCATGGCAGGGCTGCTGGATGTGTGTGAGACTGGACAGGCTGTTCCCATTACGGTGGATGGAGACGTAGAGAGTGGCAGGAGAGTGTGTCTGGGGCCTCAAGGCAGGCAGCGGCAGTCTCCCTCCTCTCCTGCATAGCCATGTAGTTCAGGAGGTGGTCACATGTCCCTGTGAGCAGGACAAGAGCACTAGATGAAGGAAGACAGGCAGGGACGAGGCAGGTGTGTCACTGCAGTGGCCCGAGAGGCCCTTTAGCAGGAGCCTGGGTGCAGCTCCCCAACCTAGAGAGCAGGAGTCGCAGGGCTCAGGAGGTATCAAGGTATTAAAGGAGGTATCAAGATTGCATTGGGAGCCAGGCTTGGTAGTGCACGCCTTTAATCCCAGCACTCCAGAGGCAGAGGCGGGCAGATCTCTGTGAGTTCGAGGGCAGCCTGGTCTACCTAGGGAATTCCAGGCTAGTTGCAACTACAGAGAGAGACCTTGTCTCAGAGAGAGAGAGAGAGAGAGAGAGAGAGAGAGAGAGAGAGAGAGAGAGAGAGAGAGAGAAGGAGGAAGGAAAGAAGAAAGGAAGAAAGGAAGGAAGGAAGGAAGGAAGGAAGGAAGGAAGGAAGGAAGGAAGGAAGGAAGGGAGGGAGGGAGGCAGACCGCATTGGATACATTTCAGTTTCCCTGATAGACTGCTTGAAGGAACAGCTTGAAGAAGGAAAGATTTATTTGGGGAGCAGGCCGGGGAGATGGCTCGGTCAGTAAATTTTTGTCACACAAGCATGAGGACTCAAGTTTGGACCCCCACCACCCAACCAAGGGTGTCAGCATATGCTCACATCCCAGCACTGGGGAGGCAGAGACAGGAGGACTTGGAGTTTGCTGGCCAGCTAACCTGGACACATTGGCAAGTCCCAGATTCAGTGAGAAACCCTGCCTCAAAGAAATAAGGTGGTCGGGGGGATGGCTTCATTGGCAAAGGCCACACAAGCCTGTTGACCTGGTTTGCCCCTCAGAAGCCACAGAAGGAGAGAACAGGGGCACGTGACCGCCTCCTGAACTACATGGCTATGCAGGAGAGGAGGGAGACTGCCGCTGCCTGCCTTGAGGCCCCAGACACACTCTCCTGCCACTCTCTACTTCTCCATCCACCGTAATGGGAACAGCCTGTCCAGTCTCGCATGCATCCAGCAGCCCTGCCATGCCCTCCCCCCATGGATAGAAGCCCTCTGAGAACTTGGGCCAAACACACCTTTCCTCCCTGCTGACTTCATCCCTGCACCCCACCATGTGACCCTGGGCAGCCTTGTCACATTTCTGATATCCAGACTCCATACCTGGAACCTGGGGGCATTCTCAGAGGAGGGGCATGAAGCCCCCAGCAGGAGGCCACCAGCCTGGACTGGAACCTTTCCCCACACATCCTTGGTCAGTTGTGGGGTCCACAGTTCATGGGCACCAAGTGGAGTGATGCCTGAAGTAACAAGGTCTCGGGACTTCGGGGGTTCACTCATCATAACAGAAGCTGGGATGGCACAGGTTAGGAGACACTGGCTGCTGGACGGTTCTTTTTGTTTTTGATAAGGTCTTGCTACATAGCCCAAGCCTGCCTAGGACTCATGATCCTCCTGCCTCAGCCTCCCCAGGCCAAGGATGAAAGCCTGTATCACCATACCTGATTCTCGGGGCATTCGGAGTCACCCCCAGCTCTGACCTAGGCTCAGAGAACAGAGGTGAGGAAGAGCCTGGTGCAGGGAAGGCAGGAAGGAGCTGGGCTGGGGGTTTGAGCAGGGAGTATAGGTATGTGTGCCCTGGCTGGGAGGTCACACAAGCCAAACAGCATATGAAAGACCTCCAAGGGTAGCCTAAGGAGCTGGCTTCAATCTCCAGCCGGCATGCTGTGTGACTATAAGAAAAGCTCTATGCTCTCTGGGCTCTTGCTACACCTGAAGCCGTGAGCTCTGCGAAACAGGGCTTTGACCCACATTTCCTGCAGACTTCTCCCCCCCAGATTTCCTGGCTTCCCTCCTCCCAGTCCCCCACAGCTCCAGCTCCGTCTGAAATCGACATACTTCCTTCCGAGACACGATGCGTGTTTTCTCTGTCGGGCTTACAAATAACTTCAAATCTTACTGTTTTCTTTCCCTAATGAATTCTGCGAAAGCTATTACAGGCTCTGCAGTAATGAAGGAGGGTGGAAGCCGGCCGCAGCTCTGCTGGGCTGCATTAGTGCTGGGCCCGCCGCCACCGTGTGAGTGTGATGGCTGAGAATCCATTTTATTGACAGTATCCACCTGGGCGACGCCTGCGTCAGGACTTCGTGCTAAACTGGGTTTGAAAGGCGTTCCTGACCTTCATTACCTCTCTAATTGTGCTTAAGAATCCAGATTATTTCAGACACAAAGTGAGTGCCCCGGGGAAGGACATTACATACCCGGTCATTGATGGCGCCTGGATCTCTGGAGTTGGCCTGGGTCCAGAGGGTGATCGCTCTGTCCCATACTCCGAGCCTCAAGATGATTCATTTGGAGCTGATGGGTCCCTCCGGATCTGGTGTGGGGGGACAGAGCAGGACATATATGTGTCCAGATTGCCATTTTTGCCTACGAGAAAGTTGAGGTCCCGAGGTCGGGTAGACGGCTTGCTGTGCAAATAGGAGGACTTAAGTTCAAGACTCCCCCACCCCGGTAAAAAGCAGGCGTGGTCTCTGGTGTGTCTGTAACTTCAGTACTTTGAGGGGTGGAGACAGGAGGATCACCGGGGCTTGCTGGCTGCCAGTTCAGCTCCAGGTTCAGCGAGAGACTTTGTCTCAAGGGGACAAGATGGAGGACATTCGTAAGACACTTGATGGCCTCCTCCATCCTCTTTCTGAATGCACTCGCACACATATACCACATACACAACGCACATATATGTCACACATAGCCCATGCAAACACACCTCTGCCATCATATACATATACCACAACCACACACATATATGCATACAGAGAGAGAGAGAGAGAGAGAGAGAGAGAGAGAGAGAGAGAGAGAGCTGAGGCACAGAGTCTCACAAAAGCTCAGTTAGTAAGACTCAAGGTGAGTGTTGGGGGGCCCGGTTAGCCGTTGTACCATCCACGGAAGCCCCATGAGCAGCAGAGCAAAGGTTTGTGTGGCCTGCAGCCCCTTTGGCCTCCATTAAACATGAAATGGGTGGAGGGTCCTCTGTCCTACTCTCCTGGGTCCAGGTGACAGAGGCTGAGCACTGTTTCTAGGCCATGCAGCGAGGGAACACTCCCAGCCCAAGGCCCTCAGGAAGCCGTACCTTCACCATACACTCTTGACTCTGACAACCTGCAGATTGTGGGGGTGTCTGTCATAGTGGGGGACAGTCATTACGGAGGGAAATCAACCCAGTGCTTGCCTAGGATTAGTCAGGCTCCTGGCACTGACCAAGCTGGTCTGGATCCTGGCTGCTCCCCGACTTGTTTGGACAAGTCCTTTCCCCTTTCTGGGCCTCAATTTCTCCACCTCAACTCTGCATTCCTGATACTGAGCTAGCAGGCCTGCTAGAAGACCAGACCTTCAGGACATTGTTGGTGTCTGTGCCTAGCATTGGGGACTCATGGTGGCCATTCCTGATACTATGAATCTCTCCCACCCTGCACATCCTAGGTAGTGTGCCCGACATCACTGTCAGTGAAGCCAGTGAGGTATCCAAACGTCTACACCAGATGTCCTTGGTGTGTTAGAATTGGGGTTATATCCTCTGACCCCCAAAAGCTTCTCATCCATTTCTATGTCATCCCTGAAGAAGTGTCCCTTCAGACCCTTGGCTCATTTAAAACATTGTGTCAAGTGTTTGGTTTTGAGACAGGGGCTCAGATGCCCAGCTTGGCCTCAAATTCCCTGTGTAGCTGAAGATGACCCTGAACTTCTGATCCATCTTCCTCCACCTCCTGAGTGCTGGGATTACAGGTGTGCACCACCATGCCTGGTTTGTGAGAGGCTGGGGATGGAACCCAGGGTCTGGCACATATGAGACGAGGACCTCTACAAACTGAGCCACATCTCCAGCCCTGGTATCACAGTTCCAATGACTTGTAGGCTTGTTTCTTCCCAGGTACAATGGGAACTACTGAGCCAGCAGAGTGGGGCCCCACAGAAGCAGACCGCTATCGGCTCTGCAATGCACCCAACTCAGAGTAAACCCTCCCTCAAACAAACTCCCTCTGTACATCCCAGAGGGAGGGAGGGTTTCCAGGGGATCCTCAAGTTTGCCCTTAACCCATAAAGCTCTTCTCATATTAATTATCCTCCTCCATCATCATCATCATCATCATCATTTGTAGTGCTGCTGAGCCACACCCCAGTCCCTCATTGGGGATTCTAGGCAGGTGCTCTACCACTGAGCCACACCCCAGCCCCTCACTGGGGGATTCTAGGCAGGTGCTCTACCACTGAGCCACACCCCAGCCCCTCACTGGGGGATTCTAGGCAGGTGCTCTACCACTGAGCCACATCATCAGGACTCTTCACTTTTTATTTTGAGACAGGACTTTATTAAATTTCCCAGGATTGCCTTGAACTTGCAATCCTCCTGCCTTGGCCTCTAGAGTAGCTAAAATGACTTTTCTATACCACCAGGTCAGGCTCCAGGCCGTATTTAGAGTCATTCTATCCCATCCCTTCCTCCAATGGCTAACTAAATGAAGAGTCCTGTGCTTGACACACACACACACACACACACACACACACACACACACACACACACACACACACCTCTGGGTTCCAGGCTTTAGCCACCACCCAGGGTCCAGGATAGTACACCCCCTCCCCAACTGAGTTATTTACTTTCCTTCATAACCAGTTATGAGGGTCCTTGAGTGGCTTGGAGGGGACAGAAAGCAAGCTGGGAGAGCACCCACTGGATGTGATTTTATTAATTTAAGGTCAGGCCTACCTCAGGCAAGTTAAGAAGTGACCCCGCCCCCTCAGGCTGCACCAACCCCTCACCTCTCCCTCCTGCCCCAGGTGGAGGTGGCCAGCCTGGTTTAATTAAATCCTCCACCCTACCTTGGAGGACAGGTGGCAGCCTCGGGCAGGAAAAGCTCTCAGCAGCTGACACAGGGGCATTCCCAGAGTCCACCCTGCTACACTCCCTGCCTGCCTGGCTCTGAACAGAAGCCTGGATTTCCTTCTCTTCTTCCTCCCTCTCCCTCCTCCTCTTCCTCTTCTCTTGTTCCATTCTTCCTCCTCTGTCCCCTCCTTTATTTTTAGTGTGTGTGTGTGTGTGTGTGTGTGTGTGTGTGTGTGTGTGTGTGTTGGGGTGTGTGCGTGTAGGTCACTCAGGTGTCATTATTCAGAAGTTGTCTTAGTTCTGAGACAGGGCCACTCACTGGCCTGGAGCTCACTGACTTGGCTAGGCTGACTGACCGGCGAGCGCCAGACCCAGGGGTCCACCTTGTCCACTCTCTCCAACCCCCACCGCTGGAACTACAAGTGTGGGCCTCCACCTGTGGCCTTTTTTTTTTTTTAACATGGGTTCTGGGGATTGAACCCAGGTTCTCAGACTTGAGCAACAAGTGCTTTACCAACAGAACCGTCTCCTCAGCCTTTGTTTTATTTGAGGGGCAGGATGGCATGTAGCCCAGGCTAGCCTTGGGCTCCTGCTATTCCTGCTGTGGTTACAGGTGTGAACCTTTGGATTTTTTTTAAATCAGTTTTTCTGGGACTAGGGAGACAGCTAAGTGGATAAAGCTTTGCTAGGCAAGTGTGAGGACCAGAATGATCCCCAGCACCCACGTAAGTGGCAGGTAGCAACGGCAGCTCACCTGTATGGTGAAAACTCAGAAGGCAGAGACAGGATCTCCAGAGAAAGCTGCCTTCTAGACTAGCAAAATGCACAGGCTCTGAGTTCATTTGAGAGCTGGAGTTCAATTCACCTGCCTTGGTGAATAAGATGGAGAGTGGCCAAGGAAGAGCCTGTGAGCCCACAGACATGAACATGCGTCCGCACATATACACACTCAGACACACTCAAAACATCATTTTCTGTTTAACCAATCAAAACAGATCCATTTTATTTAAATTGAGGGTTATTCAACTGCATGAAGTACAGTTTATATGGGATATAGTTTATATAGACAGTGACATTCACCCTCCCAGGACACCACCATAGCCAAGAAGGGGATGGCTTGTGGAGTCACATGCTGTGGCTCAAAGCCACAGTTACCAAGCATGTGTGCTGTGACTTGTCTGACTGGGGGAAAGCTGGGCGTGAGAAGGATGTGTGGCGTTTCCAAGACGTGGGCCTTGAGCTCTCTACCAGACCTCGAAATACTCCTGCCTCATCCCTGAGTCGCGGACACAGGCAAGGATGTGAGAAAGTGGTGAACCGGTATCTACAGTAAAACCAGCCAGACTGCCGGACGTGCCTGGTTCTGCTTACGTGAAATTGCACAAGCGATTTGAAAACTTTCATTTTGGAGGACAAGAAGAGACGCCGAGAACTAAGGGGACCAAAGAGATATGTGGTTGGGGACCATGTGAAGGATCAGGGGACACGCTGTGACAGCCCTGGGGCAAGTGGCAGCATTTGAGCCATGGGTTACATGCAGGGTGGCCCTGGAGCTGGGGAGAGGCTCAGTGTCCTTGTTCGCTCTCTCGTGCTGTGATAAACACTGTGATTGGAAGCAATTCGGACAGGGAAAGGGTTTATTTTCTTTATAGGTTACACTCCATCACGGAGGGAAGCCAGAGCAAGAACTCAGGGAAGAAACTCCTGGAGATGGGAACCGATGCAGAGGCCAGGAGGAAACGCTGCTTACTGGCTTGCTCCTCATGGCTTGTTCACCTGCTTTGTTATAGAACCCAGGACCAGCAGCCCAGGGACGGCACCACCCAGAGTGGGCTGGGCCCTCCCACGTTAATCATTAATCAAGAAAGTGCCCAGGACCCATGGGGATGGTTCAGCCAGTAAAGAGCACGAGGACCCGAGTTCGATTCCCACTGCCCATGTTTTTGTTTTGTTTGGTTTGGTTTGGTTTGGTTTTTCGAGACAGGGTTTCTCTGTGCAGCTTTGCGCCTTTCCTGGAACTCACTTGGTAGCCTAGGCTGGCCTCGAACTCACAGAGATCCTCCTGGCTCTGCCTCCCGAGTGCTGGGATTAAAGGCGTGTGCCACCACTGCCCGGCTTTTGTTTTGTTTTTAAAAAGTCGAACACAGCCATGAGCACCTATAGTCTCCAGCCCTGGGGGGTGGAGATAGGAGATCCCTACAGCCTGCTGGCCAGCCAGTCTAGCCAAATCGGCAAGCTCCACGTTCAGGAAGAGACTCTGCCTCAAAATATGAGGGGCCACTCTCCTAAACCAGCATTATCGCCTAACTGCATTCTAAACACTTACCCTCATATCCACAGATACCTGTAGCTCTCACCCCTCATCAAAGATGCTTCTTGCCCCTCATGGTGGGTGGTGCATGCCCTTAATTCCTGGACTTGGCAGGCACCGGCATGTGAATCTCTGTGAGTTCCAGGCCAGTCTGATATAGCGAGTTCCAAGACAGCCAGGGCTATGTAGAGAGACCCTGGCTCAAAAAGCCAAAAAGTGAAGAAGAAAAAGAAGGAGGAGGAGCAGGAGGAGGAGGGAGAAGGAGGAGGAGGAGGAGGAGAGAGAGAGAGAGAGAGAGAGAGAGAGAGAGAGAGAGAGAGAGAGAGAGAGGGAAGGAAGGAAGGAAGGAAGGAAGGAAGGAAGGAAGGAAGGAAGAAGGAAGGAAGGAAAGGCGAGCCCTATAAACTTGTCTATAGTCCAAATGAAGGCCTTTTCTCAGTTGAAGATCCCTCTTCCTAGATGACTGTAGCCTATGTCAAGTTAACAAACAAACTAACCAGCACATCGTGTGCACATGACGACATGAGTTCAGATAGCGTGTCCCTGGAACCCCCGAGCTCCTGTGGCAGACGTGAGTTGGTGACAGAGAAATCTCAGGAAGCTAGGACCACAGCTAGCCCCGTGTACGTTTCAAACAAAGGCAAGATGAGCACCGACAGCTGGGGTTGACCTCTGACCTCCACGCGGGTACTGTGGCAGGCGCACCTCACAAGCACACCTCCACAGAGGGGCAGACGGATAGAGAGAGGAAGAGGTGGGGGGATCTCAGACCACCCCAGCTCTCTGTACCACAATCAGCTTTCTTCCTTCCTTTCTTTTTATTATTGTTGTTGTTGTTGTTTGTGTTTTTGAGACAGGTTCTCTCTGTGTAGCCCTGGCTGTCCTGGAACTCGCTCTGTAGACCAGGCTAGCCTCGAACTCACAGAGATCTGCCTGCCTCTGCCTCCTGAGTATGCCACCACTATTGGCTCATATTATATTATATTATATTATATTATATTATATTATATTATATTATATTATATCATATCATATCATATCATATCATATCATATCATATCATATCATATCATACCATACCATACCATATCATATCATATCATATTATTAATCATTGTGTGTGTGCAAATGTATGTGGTGTGTTATATATGGGCACATGCACAGCACAGCACAGATGTGGAGGTCAGGGGACAACCTTGTGGGGTCACTCTTCTCCTTTCTCCTCTGTGTGGGTGCTCAGGATGGAACTCAGGCTGTGAGGAACCACCTCACCATTTCTGGAATGGAACCCGGATATTGTGCTTTGACAAAAGAATGTCCTGGACAGGCAGGGTGGTGCATGTCTTTAATCCCAGCAGCCGAGAGGCAGAGGCAGTGGGTCTCTGCGAGTTTGAGGGTAGCCTGGTCTCCATGTGGAGTCGCAGGCTAGACAGGACTATGTAGTTAGAGTAGTCTTAAAGAAAAAGGTGAAGGGTGGAGGGAGGAGAAACTGTGGTTGGGATGTAACGTATGAGAGAAGAACAAAAAATAAGTAAATAACTAAAAAAGGAAGAAAAAGGAAAAGAGATTGTCCTTGCTTTAGGAGAATATTTGTTGGGCTTCTCGTGGTGGCTATTCTACCTGAAGCTTAATCTTAAAGGAGGTGATGGTAATGACGATGATGGTGGTGGTGGTGATGGTGATGATGATGGTGATGATGGTGGTGGTGGTGATAGTGATGATGATGGTGACGATGATGACAATGGTGGTGATGGTGGTGGTGGTGGTGATGATGGTGGTGGTGATGGTGGTGGTGGTGGTGGTGATGATGATGGTGGTGATGGTGATGTGGTGATGATGATGATGGTGGTGGTGGTGGCGGCGGCGGCGGCAGCGGCGGCAATAAAGTATCCCAGAGAGAATTAAAACATGAATGGCAAAGCACGCCCCGCCCTGAAAATCTAGATAAGCATTAGCCATTATACCAGTCTTGTCATTTTTTTTTTGGTCAGTTTTTAATTTTTCAGCATTGTGGAAAGAATGTCAGAGTAGGGCTGGAGAGAGACATGGTCAGAAAATCTGATCTTGCAGGTGCAAGGCTGTGAATAAAGCCTCATGTAAAATAAGTCAGAACGCACGTAAAATAAGCCAGGTAATGGAGCACACCAGACGTCTCAAAACAAGGTTGAGACAGATGGATCCCAGGGTCTCACTGGCCAGCCAGACAAGCCTGAGCTGTGAGCTCCAGGTCAGGGAGACCCCATCTCAAAAAAGAAAAAAAAGATGGCCCAAAGTTATCCTCTAGACTCAACACACACAAGCCCTGTACAGACACACACACCACCACCTCCACCACCTCCTCCACCTCCACCACCACCACCACCACCTCCACCATCACTACCACCACCACCTCCACCTCCACCTCCACCACCACCTCCACCACCTCCACCACCACCACCACCACCACCTCCACCTCCACCACCACCTCCACCACCTCCACCACCTCCACCACCACCACCACCACCACCACCACCACCACCACCACCTCCACCACCTCCACCTCCACCACCACCACCTCCACCACCACCACCATCACCACCACCACCTCCACCTCCACCTCCACCACCTCCACCACCACCACCACCACCACCACCACCACCACCACCTCCACCACCTCCACCTCCACCACCACCACCACCACCACCACCACCACCACCACCACCACCACCTCCACCTCCACCTCCACCACCACCACCTCCACCACCACGACCACCACCACCACCACCACCACCACCACCTCCACCTCCACCTCCACCACCTCCACCTCCACCACCACCTCCACCACCTCCACCTCCACCTCCACCACCTCCACCTCCACCACCTCCACCTCCACCACCTCCACCTCCACCACCTCCACCTCCACCTCCACCACCACCACCACCACCTCCACCACCTCCACCTCCACCACCACCACCACCTCCACCTCCACCTCCACCACCTCCACCTCCACCACCTCCACCACCACCTCCACCACCTCCCCCTCCACCACCACCACCTCCACCTCCACCACCTCCACCTCCACCTCCACCACCTCCACCTCCACCACCTCCACCTCCACCACCTCCACTTCCACCACCTCCACCACCACCACCACCTCCACCACCATCACCACCACCTCCACCTCCACCACCTCCACCACCTCCACCACCACACCACCTCCACCACCTCCACCTCCACCACCACCACCACCACACCACCTCCACCTCCACACACAGAATACTGATGAGAACCCTAGGGGATGGTGCTCAGAGCAACCACTATGGGCTGACCAGCCCCTTTCCCGACATTCATACTCTCCGGGCTCCGGGAACATCTTGTGCCCAGACTCATCACCTCTTGTTGTCTCTGTTTCCCCTTCCTTGCTCACTCTCCCCCACAGCCCTCTGAGCAAGGCAGAGTTATGTCATTGTGCCAAAGGCCCAGAGAGATGTCTGCACTTGCTTACGGCTGCTCAGCATGCGAGGGGAGTTGAGGGAGGTCTTCTGGCTCTGCCCCTGACGAGGCTACCTCAGGGATGTGAGTTTGGGCTCCTGTTGGCCCCCCGGACCTCTCACTCTCGCCCTCTGCTCACTGTTCTGCACGAGTACCCCGGGGGAGCTGCTTCCCGCCATCTGCAGTGTCCCCGCCCTAGAAAGAGACACCAGCTATTTACCACGGACTCACTTATGTCGGTTAATTTTTAATAATATTGAAGTTTCCATGTGAGTAATTCAGGTAAATTATTTATTAAAGTGCAAGAGAGAGGGACCAAGACAATTATCAGTTGCCGGTGTTGGCTGCAGTGTGGAAAGGCATGCCCCAGAAGTGTGTCCACACACCTCAGGGCAGTGCTGACGCCCTGTCTTCCATCCTGGTGGCCCCTGCTTTCCCTCCTAAGTCCTGTGTGTCCACCCTCTGTGGTCTCGTGGTAACTCGGCTCCTCCAGTCCATCCCCACGTCACCCAAGCTAAGCCCCATGGCCGTGACTTCCCACAGCTTCAATACAGCACATAGAAGAAGCCTTTGAAACAACTTCACCACCCCCTCCACAACCTCGTCATGTTTAATGTGTCCAGTTCCAACCACTCCTGTCCCCCAGTTACCTGGGTCAGCCCCAGCCTCCTGCTGTTCCCAAGAGACCCTGGAGAACACCTTCCATGTGTGGCCCTCAGAGATGAATATTATATTCCTACCCAGTGCAACCCCCAAGGAGATGTCCCCAGCATTCAGTGAGAGTGTCCTCAGGACTCGGAGGGAGTTCCCCTGTATCAGTGGGAGCGTCTCAGCATCAATGCACGGTCCCATCACACAGTCATTGTGACACCAGCACTCAGTGGGTGTGTCCCAGGAGAGGTGAGCATGTATTCATCCCTTGTGTATCCCCAGCACTCTAAGTATGCCGCTCAGGCAGGAATAGGGTTGTGGGGCCTGAGTTATGAGTAAGGGACCCAGAGGGGCAGGCTGGTGGCACAGGGCATGCAGAGTGGAGGAGGGACTTAAAGAACTGAAGCCCAGGAGAGGGTCTAGGTACTTTGGCCTTGGCTGAGTGGGAGGGTCGAGCTGAGATGCAAGGCGATGAGTGGAGGGGGTTGTCCCACCCCTTTGTAGACCTTTGGTCCTTGGCCGCCACTGGGCCCCTCGGGCCCTCCCCCCTTCTCATCATCATACATTTCTGAGGACCATGAATACAGGAAACCATCCCCAAATGCTGCTTACATTCTGGCCCTCTAGGGAGAGGTCGCTCTCATTTACTCAATTCCGACCCATGCACCCCACCTGCTCCTCCTGCCGTCCGGGGACTGCAGCTCTCCAGCGCCAGGCTGTGCCTGCAATCACCACATCGGCACCCCACCCAGCTAGTGGCTTGATGCCCTTAATCACCAGCATCCAGGCAGCTGGGCGCACCAGGTGGCTTTACACTAATTAAAGCGGAGGGGGCGTCACCAGCCCCCACACAGGCCCATCAGGCAAGCCGGAAACTCTCAGCCCCGGCAGTTCCGGGTCATTCCTGAACTACAGAAGTGACCAGGTTGATGACAGACTGTGACAAGGAGGGGGCTTCTCAGCCAGGAAGGTGATGGAGCGTGGTGTCACCCGGAGAAAGAGACCCAACACTCTTCTAAGGAAAAAATGTGAGCCCTCTTAAGGGAATATTCAAGGCTTAGGCGAACAAAGTAACAACCAATAGTGAAGCAGCTTTGGCCCTCCTGGCTCCCAACATCTGGCAGATATTGTGAGGTATGAGGAAACTGAGGCATGGGGGTCCCTGAAGACCCCTGTTTGGGTCCCTTCTATATGATCCCAGACCATCAATCAGACCCAGAATAGAAGCCAACAATAAAGACATCCCTGGACCCCAGACCTGGCTGGAGCCTAGGAATCTCTCATCACCCAGTCCAGGCCTGATGGCCAGGGGGATACTGGGTGGCTGAGCTGGCATCTGCAATTTTAGATGGGGGGGGGGATTCCCAGTGCCACACCCCCAGAAGAGCTGCTGAGATAACAGCCAGCTGAAGAAGGGTCTGGAAGCCATCGGGGAAGCCTGGGTGAGGACCTGGTTCCCCTGGGTGTTAGGAGCAACTCACAGGAACCTCTTCCTGGGACTCCTGCCTCCCTGCCTGGTCCCTGGGACAGCTAGTGACTAGTCCCTCAGCTGGATACAGGCTTCCCTGCACCTGCTAAGCCCTGAGGCCTCTCTGAACACCTGCAAGTTGGGACTTAAGCTAGAGTTTACTTCTAGCCTCCCTGGGTTTCACAGATCCATGGCCACTGGTGGTCTTATCCACGAGGTTCATGTGGTGCAGAGTTCAAGTGTGTGTTCAGAGTCCAGCCCAGGCAATCCAATTCCGCTCCATGAAGTGCACTAGGGGACCCAGAGTCCTTCCACCCTGTAGCTGAGGGAAGAGAGCCTGGAGGATGATCAACAAGGCCCTGTCACCAACAAAGCGCCCCCACTCAGAGAGGAAGTGTGGGTGGTCACAGATATGCCCATGATCCATTCATCCCCAGTACCCACCTGCTACCTCCCAACACATCTTTTGGGGAGCCTTGGCTGGCCTCTCCTTCAAGAAACGTCGCTGTGAAAAGTCGGCTTATGTGTTTGATTTAATCGTGAACCAATGATTTTTGCAAAGCGGGGCATGACCCTGGTCATTTTGTGAAAATGAATTGCCTGGGAAATGGAAATTGTCACTTTATTACAGGATTTAAAAAATTCAATCCCAATTGAATAACGATGTGAGGAAGGCCAGCCTGTGTCCTTCCTTCTCCCTCTTATTAATGAATTAGGATCCACGGAGAGGTGGGTAGGATTGCTAAACAGTATTCACTTGCCTGCCCTAGTCAGGGTGGTCTCTGGTGGAGGGGCATCTCACCTCCCTACCTTCCCTTCCCCTCCAGAGAGCATCTCAGACCTCAGACCTCTTCAAGATCCTGGGACACAGTACCACAAATCCTATCTCCATGCCTTTGCCCAGGCTGTCCCTGCCCAGAAAGACAATCCCATGGAAGCCACTGGCGTCTTTCCCTCAGGCATGCTCTGGGTAGAGCCCAGCCCTTGGGGCTGAGTGTGCAGCCCTGTTCTGGGCAGGGTTAGGTTTAATGGTCAGACAGTGAGGCCCCCACCATCATCACATTGGGGAGCTGGGCTCTCAGACCTGCTCCATCCCGTGGGGCTGGGCACAAGGAGAGTGGTGGAGCCACAAGCTGGTTCCCATGTCACCAGTGATGATGCCACAGGCTGGTTCCCATGTCACCAGTGATGATGCCACAGGCTGGTTCCCATGTCACCAGTGATGATGCCACAGGCTGGTTCCCATGTCACCAATGATGCCACAGGCTGGTTCCCATGTCACCAGTGATGATACCACAAGCTGGTTCCCATGTCACCAGTGATGATGCCACAAGCTGGTTCCCATGTCACCAGTGATGATGCCACAGGCTGGTTTCCATGTCACCAATGATGCCACAGGCAGGTTCCCATGTCACCAGTGATGATGCCACAGGCTGGTTCCCAAGTCACCAGTGATGCCACAGGCTGGTTCTCATGTCACCAGTGATGATGCCACAGGCTGGTTCCCATGTCACCAGTGATGCCACAGGCTGGTTCCCATGTCACCAGTGATGATGCCACAAGCTGGTTCCCAACTCACCAATGATAATGCCACAGGCTGGTTTCCATGTCACCAGTGATGACACAGGCTGGTTCTCATGTCACCAGTGATGGATGCTACAGGCTGGTTCCCATGTCACCAGTGATGCCACAGGCTGGTTCCCATGTCACCAGTGATGATGCCACAGGCTGATTCCCATGTCACCAGTGATGATGCCACAGGCTGGTTCCCATGTCACCAGTGATGACACAGGCTGATTCCCATGTCACCAGTGATGACACAGGCTGGTTCCCATGTCACCAATGATGCCACAAGCTGGTTCCCATGTCACCAGTGATGCTTCTCTATTCAATCCTCCTCACCTGTAGTTGAGGGCCCCAATTCCAAGTGCCAACCAGCTGCAAGCAACAAGTCTTGGAGGGGGCATGATAGGCATGTTTGTCAATCCTCAGGTGAAGAGGAAAGAGATCAGTAGTTCAAAGCTACCCTGGGTTACAGAGGAAGACACTGTTTCAACACAAGAAGGAAGGGGGGAGGGGAGGAAGAGAGAAAAGGAGAGGAAGGGAAAATTAAAAAAAAACATGTGTATTAAATATATATGGCCTTTCTTTTCCTTCCCTCTCTCCCTCCTTTCTCTTTCTTTCTTTCTTTCTTTCTTTCTTCCTTCCTTCCTTCCTTCCTTTCTTCCATCCTTCCTCCCTTCCTCCCTCCCTTTCTTTCTTTCTTTCTTTCTTTCTTTTTTTCTTTCTTTCTTCTTCCTTCCTTCTTTCCTTCCTTCCTTCCTTCCTTCCTTCCTTCCTTCCTTCCTTCCTTCCTTTGTGAGACAAGGTCTTATGTAGCCCAGACTGGCCATAAAATTCACCAGGTAGCTAAGGATGATCCTGAATCCCCTGGTCATCTTGCTTCCAGTCCCCTGAGCACTGGGATTACAGGCATGCACCATCACACCCGGGTTTCGTGGTGCTGGAGATGAAGGCCAAGGCTTGTGCACGTAAGGTCATCACTCTACCCACTGAACCACATTCCCAGCCCCAGACTCATCTTTTTTTCTTGTCATATTCCCTAAACCACACAGAACGACAGCTACTTACATGTCAAGCTTACTATGTGGGGGATTATAAATTATCAGGGATTATTTAAAATCTGAGGAGGGACAGGCAGGAGTTATATGCAGATACAATGTCATCATGTATGAGGGCCTGAAGTATCTGTACCCAAGGGGATTCTAGAACCATCCCACAATGGCATCAAGTACTGATGTATATATATGCATACATGCAGGCATGCCTGGCATGGGTGCATGTGTGCGTGTGTGTGTGTGTGTGTGTGTGTGTGTGTGTGTGTGTGTGTGTGTGTACAGTGTGATAAAAGTATAGAGCACAAGCTTGGAGAGATGGCTTAGCAGTTAAGAGCACTTGCTGCTGTTGAAGAAAACCTAAGTTTGGTTCCCAGCACGCATGTCTAACAGTTCACAGCAGCCTGTAACTCCAGTTACAGGAGACTCCTATGCCCTCCTCGACCCCTGTGGGTACTACACTCATGTACGTATATAGACCAACACAACCAAAAATAATGTTTTAAACACAGGTTCTGCCTCCCCCTATTGTATTTTTATCTACCTTGGAGATGATCACATAGGACATCCTTCCCTGTGCTGTGTCCCCCTGTGAGATGACTGTCACATTATGCACTTGGACGGGGTCCCCAGCCTGGATTCCCAGTCTACAGCACAGATTCCCGAGGAATCTGATTGGCCACGGGAGAAAGGGCTCAGTGCGGGGTGGGGGTGGGGGATTGCTGCACAAGCATGAAGACCTGAGTTTAATCCCCAGCACCCACATAAAAAATATGGACACAGTGGCCCTCGCTTGTTATCCCAGCCTTGGAGAGGTGGAGACAGGACACCCGAGGCTCACTGGCCAGGTTATAGTAAGTAGCACTGCCTCAAAAAACATGGTGGATGATGCTGAGAGACCACCAAGGTTGCCTTCTGGCCTTCTCTCTCTCTCTCTCCTTCTCTTCCTCCCTCCCTCTCTGTCTCTGTTTCTCTCTCTCTCTCTCTCTCTCTCTTTCTCTCTCTCTCTCTCTCTCTCCCTCCCTCTCTGTCTGTCTCTCTGTCTCTCTCTGTTTGTCTCTGTCTGTCTCTCTCTCTCTGATTAGCACTGGCCCACTGGGAAAAACAGTAAACGTTCTCAATGAAGAAAATGGGAGACGGGGGCTGGAGAGACAGCTGGGCAATTAAGAGCTCTGGCTACTCTTGCAGAGGACCCATGTTTGGTTCCCATCTCCCAGGGGCTCACAACCATCTCTAACTCCATTTCCAGGTTGATCTGATGCCCTCTCCTGACCTCTACAGGCATGAGGCATACATACAGTGAAGAGACATACACGACGGCAAAACACGCATATCCATAAAACAAAATAAACCTTTTTAAAAAAATCTCTAAAAAGAGAGTAGGGGTCTCCCCAGCTGTAAGGATGCAGGATGAAGACACCCCCCCCCAGACATCACCCTGTGATCTCCAAGTTAGAGAACTGTGTCTCTTTGGGGGTGGTCCTGGTGGCAGAGGATGAGGCTGGCCTGTGGGAGTTGGGACCGGATGGGGGGGTAGGGTTGACTGGAGAGTTGGGCACCCTATCCTCAAGGTTGCAAAGTAAAGCTGTCCCTTTCTGTGGGGACTGCAAACACATGTGCTCTGTGGGAGAAAACGACACCTTATTTACTTCTGGGTGGGACACCCCCAAACAGCTGCCCAGCTCCCCTGGTACTGATGGTAGTTGACGCTGATTTTGCCCCCTCCTGGCATCAGCTCTTGCATCTGTAAAATGGGCTTGACTCTCAGCTTCCTCCCTCCTCTGCTGCATTCTGTCCCCCACCGATACACATTCACCACTGCCCCCTGTCACTGTGCCCAGTTGCCAAGGACTGGCATTTACAAGGATGTCCTGGCCAGGCCAAGTTGCCAGGGCCCCTCTGGGCAGGAAGTGGGGCCTCATTTATTGTTTTCCTGAGCGAGATATTCACAGGGTCCCAGCAGTGCATACCAAGCAGAGCAGGTGCGGGCGGGCGGGAGGTGTTGCCATCAGCAGAACAAAATAATTAAAAGAGGATTCGGGGATCAGACAGACTGTGGCGAGGGGCGGCCGGCACTTAACTCTTCCCAGGCCGGGCTGCAGAAGGACCAGGCTACGGGCAGGAAGGCTGGGCAGCAGCTGGGCAGGATCGTGCACTGAGTATCCAGGCCCCGTGGGAAGATGAGTAGGAAGCCCCTCCTGTCATGTCCTCACTTTGGCCGGTGTCCTGTGGGGTTGGTGCTTAACCCCAGCATTTCCTCTGAGCTGCCTAGCCACTGCGGGCTTCTCTGTGTTTGTTTGTTTGTTTGTTTGAGAACTGGGAATTGAACCCAAGGCTTGACACATGCTATGCAGGCCCTCTGTCACAGAGCCATGCCCTCCAACTTTTTTCGGGGGGATTCTAGGCAGGCACTCCTGATGTGTCACATCCTCGGGCATCTACCAGGGTGTTCTAGGGAAGTCCTCTACCACTGTCTTCCATCCTCAGACATCCTTTTGCTTTTATTTGACATAGGTCCTTACTCCAGGCAGGCCTTGAACTTCTAATACTCAGCCCCGAGAGGCCTGAGATGGCAGGCCTGCACATCACCCATCCCCACCCACCCCCACCCACCCCCCGGCTCTGACCGCTCTTGACTTCTGTTCCATCTGCTTCACCTCCCACCCAGGGTGGGTCTCTGTCCAGCTATAGATCAGACAAGACAAGAGAGCATCCACCAGCCCAGTTAGTAACAACCTTTCCTGGGACTCCTAATGGGGGACTGACGGAGTCCCCAACAGGTCCTAACGAGATAACTAGCATCAGCCCTCTTAGACAATGGCCCATGGCTGGCTTGAGCCAGCTCCCCAGGCTTTGCCTCTAGCTGGCCTCAGAGGGATGGAAGGGGACAAAGACCTCAGTTTGAGCAGTGTGGTGTCCAAGCCTACCCAGCCTGTCCCTATGGAAACCTCCATGAACTCAGGCCTACCCTGTCCCTCCAGCACACACCAGGGTCTCCAGCATCTTCTGGAGCCCGCAAGGACATGTGCAGGCCACCACTGTATAAGGCAATACAAAATACTGGGGGGAAAGACCAATGGGAAAATGTGTTCCCGTGAAGACTTCTGGCTGTCACATCTCACCGAACAGCGTCCTTCCAGTGTGCGTGAGTTCCAACCAAGCGCAGAGTGGGTGGTTCCTCTCTGTGCCACACTATTGGAGACTCAGTAACGAGCCGGGACAGCCAGAGGCTGGTCACCTGCTGGTATTTCCCTCTATATCCTGGGAGTTGACGTGGGACCTCACAGAGCCGTCGGCCTGGTGTCTGCTTACGGCACGTGGCAGAGCTCTGTGTACAAGCGTCCAGGGAGGGCCCAGTGTAAGCTTCTTCTGCCCTAACCATGGAGGTCACTAGGCTGCTAAGCCACAGTCTACCCAGGCTTGGTTGTGTGTGTGTGTGAATGCATGTGCGTGTGTGTATGTGTGTGTGTGTGTGTGTGTGTGTGTGTGTGTGTGTGTCCGTGTCCCCCTCATCTAAGGAAGCAAGCCCAAGTCACAGACAAAGGAGGCTGTGAAGAGATGGTAGGACGGGAGCCTGCTATGAGTCTCCATGAAAGGACCTCCAGAGGGGTAACAGATGAGTAGAGGGACAGCTGAGGGTCCAAGGGAAGGAAGTACCCCAATGGCAAAGGCCTGAAGGGGTTCTGGGTTGGTGAACCCCACAAGCCAGCATGGCTGGAGAAGTGAGTACCAGGGATGGGAGTGGCCAGAAGAAGATGCAGGGGAGTTACAGCTTATATGCTGTGGCATGGAGGTCTCCTGGATGCCCACCACAAGCCAGCAAGAAGATCTGTCCCCAACTTCAGCATAATGAGGCACCAAGACCAACCTCTGGCTTCACGTCAGCTGCTCTGTGCTGCAAGGAGCAGGACGCCTCCAGCTGAGTTCACTCACATCTGGAGCCCCAAAGAGGCAGTAGTGAGCTGGGCCCATGTGCACGTGGGTCACCAGGACAGTTGCGACTTCCATCTGCCCCCCTCTCAGAGACGAAGAGAGGAGTACATGCCTGAACGCCTGGCTCCAAGCTTGTGCCTAATCAGCCCTGGGGGAAAGTGGCCAGACATCCCTGTCCTCACATGTAGTCTCCATGGGTGTGGGTCCACTTAAGCAGGACGTGCCTCATGGTCCTTGAAACTCTTCACCACCAGTGTGCTCAACAAGTGAGCCTCCCTGGGGACCAGAGAAGGGTAAACAAGCTGAGGAGGCCCCTTGGGAGCTGAGCCATAGCAGAGTATCCGGGCCCTGCCTCCCACCTGCCCACTGGGGATACCCACAGGTGCTGGAGCTCAGAGGCACTCCCTCACTTCCCTATGGCTGTTTCTCCTCCTGTCCAGGTACTGGGGCTTACAAAGCCTGGGACTGGAGCCTGGTCCTGATGCTTGACCTGGAAGCCTGACCTGGAAGCCTGGACCTGCCTTGTGGGCCTGTCCTTCCACAAGACCTACCCACACCCCCCCCCATTTCATCCCAGATAAGTGGGCTAATTGACCATGCTGCAGAACAAGACTAAAACCTAGGACACCCATCTCCAGGTGGGGCCACAGGGAGGATATTATTACTTGTTCTTGCTGCCCCTTCCCCCACCCAGACCTGGTGCAAGTACTCCACTACACAGTACAGTGTGTGTGTGTGTGTGTGTGTGTGTGTGTGTGTGTGTGTGTGTGTGCAAACTTCCTTGTTAATTGCCCTAGTAATGCAGTAACACATCTGGAGTTAGTTTTAAAACAAATCCCAGCCTCCGTATCATCTCGCTCATAAATACTGCAGTATACAAGAGGGGCTTTCAATAATTTTCCATTTAAATGATGTTGGCTTCTCCTACGATCAACAGAACACAAGCTCACAGGGTAAAGAGTCGGGGGGTGGGGTGGGGGGAGGAGCTGATTAAGCCTCCCTGGGTGGGTTCTCCACGGCACCCAGCTCGATGCACGGATTCAACCTGGCACCTTCTCCTTCTCTCTATACACCCCAACATTAAAAAGAAAAAAGAAAAAAAAAAAAAAAGAAAACCCCAGTGCCAACACCAGCTCAAGACGTATGGGTCCCCAATGGCTCTGGGGACACACCACTGGTAGCCGCAATTTTCCATGGTTATAAACACCGCGCTGAACATCTTTGTGCGGGAGACAAGGCGTGGTTTTCGAATCATCCTCCAAGGAAGGTTCCCAGACCTGGATTCCATCATCAAAGAGCCCAGCCCAGATTGCTTTCCAAGGAGATACAAACACCATTCAGTTGCTCGTAAATCATGGTGCCATGTGCCCCAACACAGAGGTCACTGAGCACAGAGAATGGGGGTGGGAGGGAGACAGCCCTCTTGCCCCCTGGGCTGTGGAAGTGTGGGAAGACTTTTCTCGCAGGCCATCATGCCTGCCTTGACTCAGTTTCCCCATCTGGAAAGTGGACCAGCATGACTCGCGCCGTGGGTCCACTGATGGTTCCTGTCACCTCTACAGATAAGGCTGTTCCTCACGCCGTGGGATCAGTCAGTGATGCCCAGCCACTTTACTGTGAACAGGATTTCTTTTGAAGAATTCATTCCCCTTCCAGGAAGACGGTCACCCATCTCTGGATGGATTAAGGTGTTTGTTGGCCTTACTCCTTCAGAGTCTCAGTTTGCCTCCCCACCCCACCCCACCCCACCCCCCGGGGGGAGGGAGGCGGTTTGGCAGATCCAAGCAGCAGTCTCTCCTCTATCTACTCCTTCCTGGACTCAGAGAGGGAACACAACTTGACCAAGAATGAACGGCTTCAGGTGTCCTCAGATCCCAGATCCAGCACATTAGGTATGAGCTAAGCCACAACCGGTGACCTTTGTCCTCGCCTAGACAGTTGCACGCAGTATCCCTGTCGCACAGATGGGGAAACTGAGGTAGGCTATACCTAACCTTGCACAAAGTTACCCAGCCAGCCCAGCTGGTCTTGGGGCCGCCCCTTGCCCTGCCCGGCCACGACCCGGATTTCCGTCTCTCTCTCAGCCTCTCTGATCCAACCCGGTTTGCTCCACAGGCCAGATGGGACCGAATGAAGCTAGGGGAGAAATCCGGGCACGGGGACCAGGGGCCGGGGTGCAGATGAAAGGAACCTTCCCTGGGGACACCTAAGCACGCACCGGTCTGCAGCCCGGCAGCGCCTCCAGGCAGGCGCAGGTGCCCTTGCGGCTCCGCTGTGGCCTGGGCGGAGGCTCCGCGCGCAGAGCCAAGACCTGGCGCAGCGACGCGCAAGGGGCGCCCCCTGCCGACAGCGGAAGGGAGCGCATACCCCAGACCCCGCCATGATCCCTCCAGAGTAGTTCTGCTAAGGCCCCCTGACCATGAGTGACCCCTACCCAACAATGACTCTGCCACAAGTGACCCGGCCCAATAATGACTTCACCCACCGAGGACCCTTGACCACCCCCCAATGAGCTCTCAATACCAATAGCCCTATCAATAAACTCTCCATTTAGACCCTTTTCAGTCAATGACCCTGCCCATCAACAACCCCACCCACCAGCGACCCTGACCACAGCAGATCCCTACCTAATGACCCCTCCCACTGTGGACTCCTTCCCACAATGACTGCCCACCAACAGCCCCACCTATTAGTGATTTCACCCACCTGAGAGCCTATTTACCTATTCGCCTAGACTCCACCTACAAATGAGACCTCAGGTCCACCTATACTCTACCTTCTAGGGACCCCAGCCCACCAATGATGGGGCCCACTACAGAAACCTGACAACCAATGACCACCAGGCCACCATGGCTGGCCCACTACCACCTGTCCTTGTGGCTGGCCCTACCCCTCAGGGCTTCGTGGAGTACCTGGACAATGAGGGTACTAATCAGCTGAGTACTCCGCTCCCGGGATCCCTGTTTTTCTGAACGCTTGTGGCTTTTAGTCCCATCTTACAGACAGGCAACTGAGACCCATGGTGGTTACGTGATTTGCCCTGTTTGCTTGGGTTGAGTGGGCCATTGACTCCAACAGCATGGCATGTGATTGCCAGTGAGGAATCCTCGCTCAGGGGCTTCATTTGTGGGGTTCTAGGGCAGAGGGATGCTGGACTGGCTTGATGAGGCAAGCAATGAGGATGGGCTGGCGGTAGGTGGGCTCAGGGGCTTGAGCGCCCTCCGGTGGCCGTCCTCCTGGACGCCCTCCCCACTTCTGTCTGAGAACTATCCTTCTGTTGGGAATGAAGGGGTCCTGGGATGCTGGGAGGGAATAAACATGCCTCAGAGATGGGAGGAACAAGAAAGACTGGACAATGCTGGGTACCTGTCCACCTGTATTAGCCTCCACCACTCCAGGGAGACAGACAGAGAGATGCACTGACAGAAACAGCAGCCAGGATACCTGAGCAGGAAGGAGGAACAGACAGGAGAGACAGGAAGAAAGAAACTCGGGGCAGATGCGAAGAGCCCAAATCAGAGAGGACCAGTGGACAAAGAGATGTTGGAGAAAGGTGTCTGCTTCCCCCTGGTGATTTACACAGATGTTTACCGGCCCCTCTCTAAACCTGCCCATGGCTAAGCCCGTGGGGCCAGCAGGGACCACCATGTGACCAACATGGGGTCGGCAGGCCCTGCTGTGAACATCAGAGCCTGAATCTGAGTGTGTCTGTTGTATGCCAGGCTGACACATTGGGAGGGGCCAAGGCTGCAGTCCAGGCTTGGGGACCTGCAGAGCCAGGCTACACACAGCCCAGCCTTGCTCAGCCTGAGGTACAAAGGCACAGAGTCCCAGCAAGGATTTTGGAGGTGACTTTGGCCTCTGAATGAAAGTTCCCACTTGTGGGGAGCTCACTTCCCCCAGGGGTATCTCAGTTTGTTCCTGGGTAGTTCAGTGACTTCAGAGGAGTTTGTTTTCTTTTGTAGTAGCAGGGATGGAACCCAGGGTCTTGTACAAAAATGCTGTTGCTGTCCTGCTTGGTCACATCCCCGGCCCCTCACTGGGGGATTCTAGGCAGGTGCTCTACCACTGAGCCACACCCCAGCCCCTCACTGGGGGATTCTAGGCAGGTGCTCTACCACTGAGCCACACCCCAGCCCCTCACTGGGGGATTCTAGGCAGGTGCTCTACCACTGAGCCACACCCCAGCCCCTCACTGGGGGATTCTAGGCAGGGCCTCTACCATTGAGCCACACCCCAGCCCCTCACTGGAGGATTCTAGGCAGGGGCTCTACCACTGAGCCACACTCCAGCCCCTCACTGGGGGATTCTAGGCAGGTGCTCTACCACTGAGCCACACCCCAGCCCCTCACTGGAGGATTCTAGGCAGGTGCTCTACCACTGAGCCACACCCCAGCCCCTCACTGGGGGATTCTAGGCAGGGGCTCTACCACTGAAACACACCCCAGCCCCTCACTGGGGGACTCTAGGCAGGGGCTCTATCTCCAAGCTGTGCTTTCAGTCCTATTTTTACTCTTTATCTTGAGACAGGGTTTCCCTAGGTTGTCAAGGCTAAACTTGAGTTCACTCATTAGCCCAGACAGGCTTTGAATTTTTAATCTTTCTGCCTCAGCCTCCCAAGTGTTGAGAGAGCAGCAGTACATCATCATAACTAGTATGAACATTACAGATAAAAAAAACCAGGCAGTTAGATAAATAGGTAGGTTATAAGTAATAGATCAATAGATAGATAGTAGATGATAGATAATTAGATGATAGATACATAGATAGAGAGATAGATAGTTACATAGATAGATAGATATATACATAGATAGATACATAGATAGATATGTATATACATAGATAGATACATAGACAGATACACAGATAGATAATGAAAGACAGATGATGGATGGATGGATAGACAAAGGGATAGATATGACTGACAGTTTGTCTCTGACTGTGCTGGCCTCTGGTTACAGCATGGAGTCCTGGGGTTATTGTGATGCTCAGTGCAAAGGATTCAGAATACAGAGGAAGAGTGGTGTTCTTGCCCATAGGGGATAAGGGGACAGTGGACAGAGAGGGGCAAGACCAGTGCCTGTGGCCTGCACAGTGGCAGGAGAAGGAAGGCCACAGGGAGGCCACAGGGAGGTAACTTCTGAGGGGAGACAGATCTGAGGGATGGCGGCTACACCTCCTCTCTTGCTTATTTGTGTGTCTGTCTGTCTATCTGTCTGCAGGTGGAATTTGAAGGCCAAAGGTTGAAGTTGGGAGTCTTTCTCAATTTTTCTCCATCTTGCTTTCTCCCTAAACCTGGAGTTCACCGTTTCAGCTAAACTGGCTGACCAGCAAGCCCCGAGGACTCATCTGTCTCCACCTGCTAGCCCTGGGGTTACGGACTCAAAATGCCATGGCTAGCTTTAGAAAAATTTTTAGTATCTGAACCTGCTTATTAGGGCAGTTGGCACATGTGCCGAGGCATTGCGTGTGGAGGTCGGGGGAGTCGATTCTCTCCTTTTACCTATGGGGTCCCAGGACTCAAACTCAGGTTGTCATCTTGGGAGCAAGCACCTTTATCTGCTGGATCCCCTCACTGGTTGTCACATCTGGCTCCTCTTGTGGGCTCTAGGGATCTGAATTCAGGCTCTTACGCTTCCTCAGCAAGCATTTTACCAACCGGGTCACCTGCTCTGTCCTCCTGCCCATTTTCATCTGTTTGTTTTTGAGACAAGGTCTCACACTCCAACCCAGTCTGCCTTCGTACTCCTCATGGATAGCCCAGGTTGGCCTCAAACTCTCACAATGATCCTCCTGCCTCAGGCTCCTGAATGCTAGACTGGTTCTCTCTCTCTCTCTCTCTCTCTCTCTCTCTCTCTCTCTCTCTCTCTCTCTCTCTCTCTCTCTCCATCTCTGTCACATCTATACTGACACAAAAGACTGAAAGAACGGTACAGCTGAGTCTCATTCAGCTCCACCCAGCCAGGAAAGACCAACCATGAGAGGAACCAGCCAGTTCACAGCTCTCCCAAAGAAGGTGACTGCTGGGGCACACAGGGTCCCCCAAGTCAGGCACAGGAATGAGACAAAGACATCGTCCAATACCGAGAAGTCCTCCAAGAAGCATGAGGTACATTGGGGCAGCCTCCACCATACAGCTGATGCCCGGGCCTTCCCAGCCCGGATAGCTCAAGGAGGTAGAGGAAGAGCCCTGGACGTGAGGTCCAGGCCCTGCTCCCTGGAATTTCAGAATACTGCTAGGGGAGGAGCCCCATTTGTCAGGGATTCAATTAGTTGGAGAGTCGCTGTTAATTTTACAGGCTGTCCTGGTCAGAGAGGCTGCACAGGTGCCGATCCAGGGCGGCTCTTCCCTCGCAGCTTGGGGTCAGCCTGAGTGGAGGCGGCGATGATGCTGGCCGGGGCATTAATGAGATGCCTCTAGGTGCAAATGCGAGTTTAATAGGTGTTACTTAACGCAGTATGGCCTCCCGCACACCCGAACCTGCTGCACCGGCCTCCTGCCTCGTTAGAATAAGTAATTAGAGTGTAGGAACACCGGCCCTGACACTTTAATAAAGTGTCAGCCATCACTGATTTGGTATTTAATAAAATAAAATTAAATATTTATTGTATTTTGGGGCTGCGGCGTATTTAAGACACACTCGACCCCCGCGAGTCCCCTACCCACCTCTGAAGAAAATGGGATGTGTGTGTGGCAGGAAGAGACCCAGGGGCAAGGGACAGAAAGGGAGGGAGGTGGTGGGGACTGGTGACTGCCCTGGGGATGGGAGGGGCACAGCACTCCAGCTAGGGGCCCCGTCTTTGTGTCCCTCTCCTGCTTTGTGTACCCTGTCCCACCTCACCAACTTCCACGGTCACTTGCAAATTGTCCTCCAAGCGCCCATCAACCCAGCGGGCAGTGTCGGCCCAGCTCAGCTGTCCCCAGGCCTGCGTCCCCAGAATGACACCACAGGAGACCCCAGTACAGCCCAGCCCCACCCCCAGCCACCAATAAACACAGGCTGCAGGCTCGACATAGGAGCTGGGACTGGCAGTGTGTCCCCAGGGGACAGCATCATGAAAAGACCACCAAACTCCACTGGGCCTTGATATGTCTCCACCTGCCGTAGCTACCTCCCCTCCCCCACCATGTGGGAGCCTTGGTCTCTCTTTTCTCCCCTGTGCTCCCAGATCCCCCAGCTAGCTTGTCTTTCTGATTCCAAAGGTGATATGCAGGAATTTGGAGAAAAAGATACGTGTGTGTGTGTGTGTGTGTGTGTGTGTGTGTGTGTGTGTGTGTATGTGTGTGTCAGGCAGGGTACCAGGGCAGAGAACAGCGTTGAGAGGCAGCCAGTGATGGCGAGGCAGGCCTGTCATCCCAGCGCTGGGGAGGCTGCGGCAGGAGGATCACAGTTTCAGAATAGCTTGTGCTACAAAGTGAGTCCATCTCTCTAAAGGGAAGGGGGCCATGATGACATCTACACCCGAGGATGGAACTCGAAGAAGTGTTGTGAACAGGGAGAGGAGCACAGGAAGAGTAGTCAACGCCAGCCACCCCGGGAGTCACTCAGCCTGGAGTGTCTTCACTCAGTCTTCAGGCCACAGAAGACATCTCTCTGCACCAATCAGGGGAGGGGGCAGCTGTCTGGGCAGGAAATGTTCATGGTGCAAAGCATCCTTTTGATGTACAACCATTGGAGATATGTACTAGAACATTCTTCCTGTATCAGCCAGAGTGCTCAGAATTGGGAAGAAGTCAAACACCACAGGATAGTGATGAAACACCTTCGAGTAGAATACTATGCAGCCATGAAAAAGCACAGCTCCACCCGCACGTGGGTTCTATGAACACATCCCCAGTGAGGTGCCAGTGCTGGCCTGTCCAAATATTCTCTGTCCTCTCCTTTATCTCTCTTCCTCCTCCACTCTTTTTCCCTTTCATCAATGACCCCCCAGTCTGTACCAGAAAACTCCAGAACTGTGGACTCCAAGGACAACCCTTGCTCAGAGGCGGGAGCCGGGTCTCAGATTCTGGGGTCTTTCATGGTCTTGACCTTGACAGCACTGAAGCTAGAGCTTCCTGCTCCTTCCCCATCCCTGTCCTCTGGGAGCTGGTCCCCTGAGAAGCCAGATCTGCTTGTGGGGATGCCCCTGAGTCCCAGTTGCCAGGCAACTGCCTGGTGTACCCGGGCAACGGCGGCCTTGAGCCTCACCCCGGAGAGAGTGTTTCCACTGCATCAGGGAAGGTCCCTGGAGTCACCTTCTGCCCTTGTCTCCAGGGCAGGCTGGACCCCGGTCATCACAGACTCATAGCCAGATGTCTAAGCAGGAGCCCAGCAGTGACATGGTGGAAGTACTCTCTTCCCAGGCCACAGGGCAATTGTCACCTGTAGGGGGTGTCATCACATCTGAGATGGGGCCAGCCCCACATGGGCCACCACCACACCATCTTCCAGCTCTGCTTTTCAACCCATCTATGGGGACATGACGGGACCCTGAAAGCGGTCGGGTGCCCCACGGTCCTGTCCCCAGTCCAGGGCCCTGGTCTCAACAGCTGTGGAAGCCCGTGCTAGAAAACCCATCCCAACTGCCAGACAGCATCACGTGGAAACTGGTTGCAGAGAGCAATTAACACTTCATTAATAATCGATGAGTTGCCAATTTGCACATCGCCCAGGAACAAATGGCAGATCGGGTTCGGCTGTGACATGAGGGCTCTGGAGCCAGCAGCCAGGGGGCAGCCAGAGTTCCAGAAGTGATGGGGAGGGGGGCTGGCTGGGGGCAGGACACATAGGCATCTATGGGGGGGGGCAAGAAAGGCTCCCACTTGCGTGGGGCCGGTGTGGGTGGGAACCCTGTCCCATGCACCTCACAGCGTGAGATGAAGAAGAAAGTCCCTCCCACAGGGACAGCTGTGAACCATACCAGGAGCAGAGGCCATGTAATCCAGCTTGTCGTGGAGGCCTGGGCCTAGGAGACAAGACCCACCTTTTCCCCTGGGCAGTTCTGGGGCAAGTGAGCCTTTGTGGAGGACCTACTGTATACACACTTCATCTACACATCAAGCGGGTTTCCCCACTTGAAAGGCAAGGGCATCCGGTACAGTGCAGGGAGTTGGGCTTGAACTTGGACCTCCCAGCTCTGCCCTATCCCCTACCCCCACCCTGCTCCAGAGTCTCCGCCGATTAACCCTTTGCTAGCCTCCAGCAGCTGCAACCTCAACAGCCAAGGAGCAGGAACTCAAGTCCACAGGCTGCTTTGGCTTCCTTAGCAGTACAGACCAAACTCTGCCCTGTCACTTCCCAATCTCAGCTCTAGCCAGCAGGTGCTCAAGAAGGCGTCCTGTAGCCGAAAGCCCTGCAGGGGAGATAGAGGCACAGGAATGTCCCAGAAAAACTTCAAGAACAGTCATGGCCACCAAAGTGTACTGTCCCATGGCTGAGGCCCTAGTGAGCATGGTCCAAGAGGTTCCCGGGATGTAAGGGATCAGCCACACCAGCATGTGCAAAGGTCCTGGGGTATAGTGTGCAACTGGGAGAGGAGCCCATTGGCAGGTGGATCAAAGAGCAAGTAAGTGAGCCGAGAAACCACAGGAGATGGGGGCCACTGTGCCAAGAGTCTGGATTCTATTTCAAAGTTTTAGACAAGGCTGGGGTTCCTGGCCCCGCACTACCTGGCTGTAGAAGGGTCTCAGTGTCCCTGGGAACTGAGGGTGGCACTAGACCAGGGAGGATCTGGCTGTGGGTGGAACAGGCGTGAAGTGAGTGACGATCAGGTCCTCAGAGTCTCAAGTGCTGTTGGCAGGTGTAAGGTGACTCCCACTTGGAACCACACAGGACTTCTCGATTTCCAGCCCTGGGGCCCCTGATCCCCTCTTACCTCCCGTCTGCACCCAGCACCCTCGCCGTGAGATTGAATTTACAACGGACGCCAACACATTTAAATCCATTTATTGCAAAATTACTTTTCAATAATTACATCACTGTGCCGACTGTGTTGCATAATGAAATTAGCATGAGAGACATTAGAGACAATATAAAATTATAAGAAATATTGAAATACCGCTTTCCCGTCTGTCTTCACGAGGCCCTGTAGCTTAACTGGGGAGCTGGTGAACTTCATCCACGGAACTGGAATGCACTGAGGGTAATTACATAATGCCTTCTGTATAAATTAATTATAACTGTTATTGCAGATTTGTGTTATCGGATTGAAATGTCCCTCCACCCGAGCCTATTAGCGGAGAATGGGACCCCAGTAGCCAGTGGTCCTGAGCTCCCAAGGGGCCCACGGTGTAGAGTGAGCAGAAGAGGGACAGAAAAAAAAGACCCAAGCTATGGGTCAGGTAGACCAGAGTTCAACTTCTTTCCCTGCTGTGTGTTTCCAATAAAGCCACTCAACATCTCTGAACCTAGGTTTTCCTCAAGCGTGATACCAATGGAAGATCCTTTATCCAAAGTGCTGGAGACCAGCAGTGTTTCAGACTTCAGAGGTTTTTGTTTGTTTGCTTTTGGGGGGGTGGGGGAGGTGGGGATTTGGGAATGTTTGTGTAGATTTTACCAATGTTCAGCATCCTGAATCAGGAAGTCCAAAATGCTTTGAAATCCGGAAGTTTTGAGCACTGGTGTGAGATTGTAAACATTTTCTGATCCAAGGTGGGCCTGAATAGATGGCTCAGCCCATGAAGTGCTTGACATGTCAGCATGAGGGACAGCATGGGTTCAGTCCCCGGAACCAGTGTAAACAAGCCGTACCTGGTGGTGTGCACTTGTGATCCCAGCACTGGGGAGGCAGAAACAGGAGGATGCCTGGGGCTCACTGGCCGGCCAGCCTGGCTGCATCTGTGAGTTCCAGGCCAGTGACAGACTTGCCTTAAAAAAGAAGGGGGCTGGAGAGATGTTTCAGCGGTTAAGAGCACGGGCTGTTCTTACAGAGGTCCTGAGCTCAATTCCCGGCAACCACATGGTGGCTCACAACCTTCTGTAATGAGAACTGGCGTCCTCTTCTGACCTGCAGGCAGAACACTGTATGCAAAATAAATAAATCTGAAAAAAAGGAAGTTATAAAAAAAAAAAGAAGAAGAAGAAGAAAAGGGGGCGGGGTAGGGGGTGACTGGAGAGATGGCTCAGCGGTTAAGAGCACTGTTTGCTTGTGCAGAGGTCCTGAGTTCAATTCCCAGCAACCACATGGTGACTCACAACCATCTAGAGTGGGATGCCGTCTTCCGGCATCAAGTCATACATGCAGATAGAGCACTCATATACGTAAAATAAATAAATAAATCTCTGGAAAAATAAATACACACACACACACACACACACACACACATATACACACACACACGGAAAAAAAGGGGGGAAATGCTCCTGAGTAATGACACCAGAGGTCGGCCAGAAGGTTGGCCTCTGGCAGGCAAGTGCGCATGTCCATGCACACATGAACACATACACACACTTGCTCTGGTTGAGCCACGAATGGTCCCATAGCTTAGTATTTTCAAGTGAGTTAACAGTGGTGGCCAACCAGAAGCTTCTGGGCTGATGAATTTAGAGGCTTGGGGAGGTACTGGGGCCTAGGAATTCTCAAGGCTGTATACTGGGAGGATGTCCCAAGCTAGGCATGTCCCCAAGCTAGGCAGATGGGCACAGGGCACTCAGGACAGTGCCATGCCAGCTTGCCAGCTGAAACCTAGACAGAAAGTTCTGCAGACCTGGTGCCCACAGGCCTCTCTCTGTGTGATCGCCCCAAACCCTAGAGATGTCCCAAGACCCGGGCTGGGCCTTGGAGGTGTCAAGATTGTTCAGTCCTGCTTCCCCCAACCAGCCAAGAACCCTGGTCACTGTGGCTGATGGGGTGGGACAATCCTGGAGACTTCCCAGAGGAGGTGATTTTTCAGTTGAGATGATCAGTGGCAGGTGTGGCCACTAAGGAACCCAACTTATAGAAGATAAACAGTGGCGAGTTCCTAAGGATGAGAGCAGCTGGTTGCTAATCCTGCCCAGCAGACCACACCCCCACTCTCCCTGACACAGTCACTGTGGATCAGAGACCAGGCAAGGCTCAGCCAGGTCCTCTGCTCGGAGGAAGGGACACTACAGGCCAGTCACAACAGCTCTCAGCAGGGGAAGGAGCTGCCTCCAGGTTGGTGTGGCTGGGACTAGGTGCCTGTCCTTGCAGCTGGAGAAGAGGACTGGGGACCCGTCTCTTTCACTGGACAGTCCCACAGCTTCCTGGGCTCTCCTAAGACAAGAAAGTCACCTCTCAGTGCCAGTACATGTGTGCTTGCAGAGAGTCTCTCAAAACACCAATGAATCCGGCAGTCACACGACACAGTGGTCCCACATCCTCCGGTTTAGGGGCGAAGCAGGCATCCTGCCCACACCTGAGAGGAGGGCATCTTGTATGATGTGAACTCTGAGAAGCTGGATCCTGGGAGCCCTTGAGATCTGTCTGCTACAGGGAATGGGCCCAAAGTCACACAGCACAACAGAGCTGGGTTTGCAAGTCTCCGGCTGTGTTTTCTGCCCCCTGGTCAGGGAAGAGGTGAGCCACACACTCAAGAGCTGGAAGGTAAGAGGTGGTGGGTCTAGGGATTAGCCGGGTGTGAGTCTATCAGGCCCCACGCAGGCCTACCACAGTCTACTGGAAGTCTGGGATGGCCTGGGCTGAGCTGAGGCCTCATCCATGCTCAAAGTCCCAGAAGACAGACCAGAGAGAAGACAGTGTCCCGTCACAGGACCTGTAATAGGTTTGTGCCATGTATTCTTGCCTCGCAGGACAATCTAGAGTGTCTCGTTTATTAATGAAGGCGGAGGCTGAAGTGGCATAGATGGGCCTCCAACTGTGTGTGTGCGTTTTCAATGCTCCCCCATCACCATAGCCAACCACACTTGAAGGAAGTTTGTGAATTAAATGGTGTAACTGGTTGATACTGTCCACAGGAACCTGGGACAGAGCTTCCCAGGTTGTTGCTGACTGAGGTGTTGGATAAAATTCTAAAGATGCCATTTCCAGGGGCTGGAGAGGCAGCTTAATGGTTACAAATGCGTACTGCTCTTTCAGAAGGCCCAAGTTCGGTTCTCAGCACCCACGTTGGGCATACCCACGCACCAACACACACAATTAAAAACTGGAATTAGCCAGGCATGAGGGCTCATCCCTTTAATCCCAGCACTCTGGAGGCAGAGGCAGGCAGATCTCTGTGAGTTCCAGGCCAGCCTGGTCAGCATAGTGAGTTCCAAGACAGCCAGGGCTATGTAGAGAGGCCCTGACTCAAAAATAATAAGTAACCAATAAAATAAATAATCAATAAAAAACTGGAAATAATCTTAAGTTGTTTGTTTGTTTGTTTGTTTGTTTTTAAAGAGGCCATTTCCAGGCAGCACTCCCAGAAACTATAAATAGGTCTGGGGTTCAACTCAGCTGAGGACAACATCAGCCCTCTGGGGCAGAAGGGACCCACATAGAGGTACAGACAGGAAAGCACTCTCCACAGACCAGCCAGGTACTACATGGACAAGCCTGTGACCCCTACCTGGGGCACACTCATCTTCTCCCCCATCTTCTCCCTCCAGGCTCGGTCCCAGGTGGGATCCAGTGGGCAGGAGTGAGTCCAGGGGACCCAGCAGCTCAGAGCTGTGACTAGAGGAATCTGCCTTTACCTGGGTCCACGCTGACCAATCCAAAAAGTGCATACCAGAACCTGGTTGCCACAGCAGCAGATTCCTGGACCCAAAGCTAGCCTCTGACCTCCAAACCTAGAAGCCAGGGCGTCAGCATTCATTTTCAAAGTATTTGTTAAACAGTAACTATGGTCCCAACCCTTCAAGATTTTAAAAGTAGAAAGGGTTAGAGGCATGGCTTAGTGGTAAAACCCCTGCCTAGAATCCCCCAGTGAAGGGCTGGTGTGTGTGACTCAGTGGTAGAGCACCTGCCTAGAATCCCCCAGTGAGGGGCTGAGGTGTGGCTCAGTGGTAGAGCTCCTGCCTAGAATCCCCCAGTGAGGGGCTGAGGTGTGGCTCAGTGGTAGAGCACCTGCCTAGAATCCCCCAGTGAGGGGCTGGGGTGTGGCTCAGTGTTAAAACACCTGCCTAGAATCCCCCAGTGAGGGGCTGGATTGTGGCTCAGTGGTAGAGCACCTGCCTAGAATGCTGCAGTGTGGGGCCGGAGACATCACTCATTCATTGGTGGATTCCAACACCAGTACTGAATAAAAGAAAAACAGCTGATGTGATGGTGAACCGAACTTGCGTCCTCTGGAAGAGCAGCATGCACTCCTGACTTCTGAGCCACCTCTTCGTCATCCTATAAAGCAGCACTTGGAAGTCTGAGGTAGGGGGATTGTTGTGTGATTTAGAGATTAACCTGAGCTACAGAGCGAGAGACCTTGTCTCAAATAATCCATAAGGCAAAAATCACAGTGTCTGCTTCTGTGCTGGCCTGTGAGGCTCAGGACATTTTGTCACACAGTGGGTCTGACCTTCATTCCAATGACGTTGGGAAACCCAGATCCCAGGTTACCACCTGTCACCTTAAGGGTAGACCACCGCAAGCTACACCGTTCTGGATCCTAGCCATCCCAACCACTCTTGGCCACAGGGGAGGCAGTTGCCAAGGTCAGGCTCACAGATCCTGCCTCACTCCTCTGTCTGTGTATCCATGTTATATATGCTACCTGCCCACTAGTTACTCAGTTCTGGGGCACAGCTATGTGCACAACAAGTCCAAGTAGTGTCCTCATTCAGCCGAGCAGATAGCTCAGAAATGGGGCTGTTTCCAGGGATAGACAGACAGACATCGACTGAGCCTTTGCTATATGCTTGGAACTGGGTGAGGGCCCAGAATCTGACCATAAACAAACATCTCTTTAACCCTCAAAGTCCAGTCCAGGAGTCACCTCCTCCGTGAAGCCTACCCTGACTCAATTCCCAGAGAAGAGTAGCCAGCTCACCACTCTGCCTGACCTGCTCTCTTGAGTGCCTGTCACTCACCTCAGGGCTCTGATGAAGAAGGGACAGGAAGAAAGGTCTTCCCTTGAAAGCTCCTGAAGACCTGCTAACCTCTGTGCCTGAGTCTCACGATGTAGCCCAGGCTGGTCCCAAACTTAACCCTCCTGTTCAAGCTAGCCCTATGATCCTGAACCTGCACCAATGCCTGTCACCTCCTTCTTCCACACCCAGCCTCAGTTTCCCCAGATGTTCAACAAACCTTCCCAGTGTCCCTCAGGTAGGTTTGGACCTCGTTCCCCAGCCTCTGCCACCCATGGAGCTGACCTTGACTTGGGCTTGCCGGAAACCCCCAGAGCGCAGGGGAGCAGGCCAGGGTGGGGTGCAGCCTGGCACTGGCTCCTGCAGCCCCGTCTGTTTGTTTATATAAGCAATTCAATATTTAAGAGCCGGCCAGCCGCAAGCTCTCCACTTCCCCCTTCTTTGTCTCCACTCCCTCCGCCTGCCTTGCGCCCCCTCTGCCACACTGGGAGATCCTGATGGAAAATTCATTAGTGGCCCCGTCCCCCTCCCCTCCCTTCCCCGCCTTCCCAAGCAGCTCAGCGCGTCAGCCTCTCCATCCCCATTATCTAGAGACGCCAATTTCAAAGAGACATCTTAATAGTGATGTCAACGAATTAATTAGATGTGTTAATGAGCTAAAAGCAACCCAAATTAAATTAATGCAGTAATAAGCGCAGACAGCAAAATTAGCTCCAATTTCTCTAAATGGTTCTGAACTGTACACAACACCTCATCTCGCTAGAACATTACCACCCCCAAGCTAATCAAGAACCGGCACAATTAGCTGCTTAATTACAAACAGGCGCGTGCGCAGGCAGGCACACACACACACACACACACACACACACACACACACACACACATGCTCATACTCAATAAGATGAGAGTGTAGGGAAGGCTGGGCCTGGGGGGCGGTGTAGAAAGCTGGGAATGCAGATCCCCTGAAAATAGCTTGGTCACTGTCTCCTCCTCCTGCATTTTCACTAATATGCATAGTGGAGAGCTAGGCCCGCAGAGGATGGCCGCGGTCCAAGCACAGTCCCGTCTGCTTTGGGCCAGGCCTGGGAGGAAGGAGGGTGGAGGGAGGATGGAGGATGGAGGAGTGCTGCCTGGCATCTGGGTGGGGTTGGTCCAGGTGGAGGAGCAGGAGAAGGAGGAGGAGGGAAGGAACTGGAGAGAGGTGGGGGGCAGGGAGCGCTTGAGTTGTTTACGCATCAGAATCCGACTTGGAACTAAAAAGCTAATTGTCCGGCCCGGTTGATTTCCCACTGGACAGGGAGAGCTGCTAATAGCTTCGTGAGCGGCTCAGGTATCTGATTAGCTGTAATTGCAGAGCCTGAGACAGAGGGGGAGGGGAGGAGGGAAGGGAGGAAGTGAAGGGGGAGAAGAGAGAGGAGGAATGGGGAGGGGAGGAGGGAGGGGCAGAGGAAAGAGCTGGAGGGAGAAGGGGAGGAGGAAGAGGAGGATGGGGTAAGGGAGGGGTAGGAAGGAGGAGGAGGGAGGGGAGGAGGGAGTGCACAAACATCAGTCACAGGTCTCCCAAGAAGCTGGGGCTGAGGTGGGGGCAGGTATCAGGCAGCAATGAAGAAGAGCATCAGTGAGCAGAGAGAATATGGGGACAGGTCATAGGTGACCAGCCGTCCTCCCCGAGGCCTGTTCATCCCCAGGAGCCTCACTCTCTAGGTCCATCTGGACTTGGGAACCCAGCCTGTCAGGAGCCAGCCAGAGGTACCCCACCATCAGGACTAAGGTTGGTTGGTGGCAGGGCTGAGCAGCTGCCCCTGGGGACATGAGTCCAGCAGGGAGTGAGGACCAGGAAGTTCCAAGGATGGAGCACCCTCAGGACCCTGCAAACTGTCCTGTCTCCTAAGTCAAAGATGGGTCTATCCCTTCTAGGTGTAAGTTATTGATGCTGGAGAAAAGGGGGGAGGGGCCGGCTTGTCCCTCCTGCACAGCCCCCAGGACCCCAACCTCTGGGATGGAGCGTGGAATAGGGAGGCACAGGCTGTCCAGCATCAATCTAGGAGCATGCTCATATCCTCGAGGCCTCCCACACCCTCCCCTGGACCTTTCCTGGTCTTTCCTTCTGCAGTTTCTGCTCACGTGAGCGTTCCCACATCTTCTGTTGAACTTACGACTCAGTGAACACGGACTGTCTGTTCCTTATTCCAAGCTAGAAGCAACATGAGGCCCCTCAAGATCCCACCGGCCAAAGCCTGCTGCTGGTGGACAGTCTGCTCCCACCCCTGGGCCCCAAAATGACCGGCTGCTTTTCCCGCCTTGCAGACAGGGCTCCTGGATGCTGGGAGAGCCCCGTGACACTGTACTGGTGGTGGGGGACCCGCAACACTCAAGCAATGTAAGAGACTCTGATGAGAGTCCGTGGGGAAGCAGCCTTGCCATGCCCAGCTAAGCAGATGGAGGTGGGGTACGGGGACATCACGAGGTGGGAGGCCCGGGGATGACCAAGAAACTGTCATAGACTGGAGTGCTCTGAGTCTTCCTGCATTGCAGTCCAGGTCAGATACCCTTTGCTCTTGTGAGTACTGGAGGGTTGGTTGAGGTCACAGGGTCCTGCGTTGAAGGGCTTGAGACTCAAGGCCCACTCCAGTCTACCCCACATGCCAGGGCCAGCTGTGAGCTCCGTGGGACCTCCAGGGTCATACCCACCAAATGGGGAAGACATCAGCCCTCATGCCACCTAAGGCTACCCAGATCACTTGGACAGAGCCTCATGCAGCATCCATCATGTGTTAGAAGGGCCAGCCTGTCTCTGGATCTGAATGACTCCATTTCACAGAGGCAAAGAGTGAGGCTGAGACTCCAGGCTGGTGTGACTCAGAATGCCCGGCCCAGTACAGGCCTTTCTCATACTCTCTTGAATGCCAGGCTGGGGTGCTCTGAATGTGTCACATGGTTTTAGTCTCTGAGAATGGAAGGATTGTTTTGCTCAGGAAGTGCTCCGGGGAGCTGGGCCCTGGGGACAAGCTCTGGACTCCTAAGCTGGGAGTGGGCTCAGAGCCTTTGTCTGTCAGAGCCGGACACAGGGTCCTTGGCTCATGGAAAGAGCCCAGGCCCATCACTTATGGGCAGGATGTGTGAAGCCCGCGGGCAGGTCCATGTGTAGGGTCACGGGACCCAGAAAATGGAGGGCCATGCCACAGGGAGCCCTGTCAGGCTCACACCTGGAGATCCCCAGGCTCTCATGGCCCACGCCAATTACAAACTCACTTTACAGTACTTTAATTTGTCTCTGGGGCTTTGGAAGGAAAATCATACGATTATCATTATTATTATTATTTTGGCTGGAAACTCCGGCGGCTATTATATAAATTACATGTAATTGAATACGTCGGAGGCAGTTCCCTTTAAACAGTCATCTCCCCCCCCCCCGCCAACATGGGGGCCAATCGCACCTAACAACTCCATCAGCGCTTCCTCTAAGAACATCCTGGCACTGAGAAGAAGAGAGAGGGAGACCTCGGGGCTGCCCAGTCCACTCCACCCAAGGGAAGAACCAAGAGGCTTTGAGCGCAATTCATCATGGGTGCCACTGTTGTGCTGTGTGACATCCAGTGGGTGGCATAACCTCTCTGAGCTTCAGGTTTTTTCATCTATTATAGCCCCTCTCTCAGATAACCTGATACAGCCTCTCGGCCTTAAGGATTTCAAACTGTCCTGTGCCTGCTAGGGACCGTGTGCAAGGTGCTAGCTGCATCGGATCCCTCACACATCAAAAAGACACTCCAAGGGAGTCCTCGGCTCCAGGATCCAACCAGGCCAACTTTTAGTGTCAGCTGATGTGACTTGAACCCAGCGGGTACCAGCAACTGGCCCTGTGGGCACCCAGGCCTCTCAGGCAGTACCAAGATTGACACCCACCATCACCCCAAGATGAGCGTTCACACCTGGGAAGTGAGTGTAGAAGAGAAAACCTAGGTCCAGAGGGGGAGACAACATGCCTGAGGTCACACAGGAAACGGAACGGGAGGAGTAGGCAGCCCACCTACCGCAGGACCTGGGTCAGAGGCTGCAAGTATCGGGGACAAGGGCTAGTTGTGGAGGTGAACGCTGAGGACACCTGGGTCAAACAAGGTTGCATGTGGGGAGCACATCCCCTACATGGTATCAGAAATTGTCACATTCTGTGTGAGCTTGGACAAGCTCCGGGGCCTCTCCTGGCCTCAGTTTCCCTGTCTGTACTTGGAGAGGTGTCCTGGCAACTTTGTTTGGGGGTACTTTCCCCACCCATACCCTCAAGTTCATGTCCAAAGCCTTCTGTCAATACCAGGGGACAGCCAATGCCTAGAGACCTTCCCTAGTCTGGGGTGGTAGCTTGTAGTGCGGGTGTGGGGGTCCCCCTAAGGCTGGTCATAACAAGAGTCCTTCCATTGCGGGATGGCAGGCTAATGCCGCTGGGTGCTCTGCGGTCACTGTGGAGGGGTGCTGAGATGGGACTCCCCAGGCCTCCTGTCACATGCCCCAGTCCCAGCAGCCACAGCCCCCAGACTGATGGGTGCTGACATCCAATGGGAAGGAAACACACTTTTCAATTTAAGCCCCGCCCTCATTTGAGACAGGGTCTCACTATGTAGTCTTGACTGGGCTGGAACTTCCTATGTAGACCAGGCCAGTCTTGAACTCACAGAGATCCTCCTGCCTCTACCTCCAGAGTGCTGGGATTAAAGACGTGTACCATCACACCCCACAATCAATCTCTTTTGTACTGTCTTAAAGTAACTTTTTTTTTTTGCTATGTACCTATATTGCTTTCTTTCTAAAAACTGAAGGCAGATGTAGTGCTACAGCCCTGTCATCCCAGCATTTGGGAGGCGGAGGCAGAGGGATCGGGAGTTCTGTGCCAGCCTGGACTACAGACCAAGACCTTGTCTCAAAAAGACAAAAATGAGGCTGTGTTTGTGGCTCAGATGGTAGAGTTCTTGCCTCATACACCTGGAGCCCTGGATTCCATGCCCAGCATGGTATAAACCAGGCATGGTGGTGCACACCACAACCTCAGCATTCAAGAGAAGGCAGGAGGATCAGGAGTTCAAGGTTGTCCTTGGCTTCATAGCCACTTTGAGGCCAGCCTGGGCTGTATGAGGTTTTATCTCTAAAAGAAAAAAAGAAAAAAGAAAAACAAATAAATAAATTGAAAATAAGGTCACACTCACTGGTTATTAGGGTTCAGACTTTACTGCAGTTACTGTGAATTGCTTAGACTTACAACCCCTCCCCGAGTGGCACAGGCCTCTGTGGCAGCCAGGCCCTGTCACAGCCTTGCCCTCCTCCCCAGCCAGTCTCAGCTCCAGCCATCCAGTCCTTCTCAGAGTAGCTGCAGCCGGGCCTGCCACGCGTCCTCCGCCCCCAACTTGTAAAGTAACAACCTGTCACGCTACAACCTCTTTGCGCCCAATCCACTCTCTGATCTGTGTAAACTGCGATTGATGCGGCGCCGCTTGATATTAATATCTTTTGTTTGTGTGTCTGGTTCCCAGAATCTAATTAAGGAGCGTCGCTGCGGAGCCGGGTGCTCCAACAGTCCCCTGCACACACCCAGCTGCTGTGCGCACACGCGGCTCTTTTTCCGGCCTGCGTCCCCCCTGTGCACTTGGGGTGCGCTCCGGGGTCACATTCTGCAAGTCTGGGCCAGTTCTTGCGGGCCTTGCAAGTCCGGAGTACTGGGCGGGGCTGTCCTGCGCGGTGGGCGGGCTATCCTTGCACTGGGCGGGGCTGTCCTGTGCAATGGGCGGCTCCTCTCTTTGGTGGGGTTGTGTGGAGCCTGCTTGGGAGGTAAGGAGGTCTAGATTAGGCTCAGTCCAGTCAGATAACAACACAGGGACAGAGCCTGCCATCTGTCCTCTGGGAAAGCCAAGGTAATCTGCCACCCCAGTGGACAGGTAAAGACAATGAGACCAGGGGATGGTCGCCTCCCTACACGCAACGGAGTAGTTCTGGGCTCTTCCCTGGCTCTCCAGGACCCACCTTACACCCCTTAGGAGGAAATCACTTATCCCCAGAGGGACTAAGGAGGACCAAGATCCAGTCCTTCTGTCTGAGGCCACCAACAGTTCAGTACCTAGGTGAGCACCCACCCCTCTAACCTAGTTACTGGACATAATGTCACCGTGTACCTTCTGAAGTCACCGCTCGAGCCAGCCAGAGATCTCATTGCCCTGTTGGCCTCATCTGTGGACAAGCTAGCCAGTGCCCTCCTGCCAGGCCTCAGGGCAAGCATGCAGCTCTCTCCTGATGCCTTTGGTGCCCAGGACAGCAGCTCACTAGCTTGCCCCCGGACGAGGCATGCCAAGCCTGGGGCACAGCAGCCTGAAGCAGGTCTTCAGGGTGGCTCAGCCAGGTGGCCCTGGACCGTCGTGCAGACATCCGCGGGTGTGTGGCTTAGGGGAGCGTGCATCTTGCACCGCCCCTGGGACACAGCCGGGCCACCACCTCCGCAGAGGCCCGCGCTCTTAGAAACGCCGCAGCGCCACCTGCCGGCCGCGCTCGGCGGTGCTCAGCGGGCCGGACTTGGGGGCGGCTCAGTTAGCCTTTCATTCTTTGGACTCCATTTTTCTGATGAAGAAACCGAGGCGAGAAAAAGGTAGCTTAAGATGACCTCAGTTGAAAGCAACCAAGTGGGTTCACCCTGCCACCCAGCTGCAGAGTCTAACTTGCCACCCACCAGTTAATTAATACTTATTTGCAATGTTACACTCATGCCAACCTCATACCCTGGCAGTATCAGTATCCAGGAAATGGCACAGACAGGTCTCAGTACCCAAGATCCGGAGCTGTACCAAGAACCTTCCAAGTCTGGGTATTTAGGGGAGGGTTGTAAGAACCTCGGCGTCAGGATACTGAAGGACTAAAGCAAGTGGACGGTCCCAGGCACCACATTATGGTATCGACCTTGCTGAGTGGCATTCTAAAAGGTCTAGGCATGTGTGCCTCAGTTTCCCCACCTCCACTATGTATAGGATAGAGACTACCATGTCTATTTTCCCATATTCTTCCCACACCTTGGATGTGTTAGCAGAAACCTCGACAGTGCCACGCTGGGGCAAGGCTGGGTTTGAGGGGACCCTGCCCCTCACAGGGTCCCCCAAAGCTTACGGCTGTCACTGGAGGAAGTCTAGTGCGCCCATCTAATGCTGCCCACAGCCCTTCTATGCCCCTCTAGCCTCACTTGAGGGGGGATCTCAGATGGAGGGTAAGGGACAGATGGTGCTGGTCCGGGTGCCAACCCAGCTGGATCCAGGCAGAGTCTGCTGCTGTTGAGAGCAAGTGCCAAGTACCGTGGCAGGACTGAACTCTGGCTGCACCTGGTGGGGGGGGGGGTCGTGTGGGGACCTGGCTTGGTGCTGTGTCTGACAAGCATGACCTTGGACAGGCCTCCCTCTCCTCTTCTGGCCCCCCAGATCTCCGCTGTCACAACCCTCCTATTCACCTTGCACCCCATCATCTCAGAACCCTATTACACATGGCTCCTGTCACACCCAGACAGTGCCACCAACAGACTCTGTGAGCTTAGGCAAGTTGCTGAACTTCTCTGAGCCTTGTGATCTAGGTTTTCGTCTGGAAAACCCAGGCCTGGGGCAGGACAATGGAAGGGGTAGCCTCTGGACCTGTTCCCAGCAAAGCCTCAGAGGTCCACAGTATGCTGACATTGTGTTTATCTTGTGCCATTCCCTCCTCACAGCCAGCCTTCATATACCCATTTTAAAGACAGGAAAATGGAGGCTTCTGTGAAGACAGTTGGGAAGTGGCTTCAAATCCATGCGTCAGCATAGGCAGGGATTTAAACATGGATCAGCCACACCTCATCCTCAGGTCCAGGACCTGGTCATACACTGGGGGGAGGGGGGCAGAGCACACACCCCACAGAGGCTTAACACTTGGCTGTGCTACCTCTGAAGGGAGTGGTTTGGCTGGACCCCTCAGTGCATTTGTAGGTCAGCAGTTGAGGCTGAAATGAATCTGGGAGAGCCCTGTGCACCCCAAAGAACCCAAGAGGCTGCACACATCATGGTAGATGAACCACAACATATCAACACCAGCCACACCCCAATACGACGTAAGGACACAGGTCATAGAAAGATCAGGGGTCGGGCTTGCTCTTCTCCAGCTCTAGGTGAGTGTGGTCAGCTCTGTTCACAACTGAGTGTGACGTCCCTGCAGGCTGTGACCATTTACCTGACAATGTCCATACACACACAGAGATGTGCAGGCTCACGCTTGCCCACCTGGCCTGCTGGGTGCAGGTGTGTTTGCTGGCTGAGCTCAGTCACACACCTGCACTTGTGTGTTCAGATGCCAGATGACCTATATACAGCTGCTGATGAGTGGATAGGAAGATGGAGGAAGAAGGAGGGAGGAAGGATGGAGGACCAGTGGATGACTAGGTGGATGGATGAGTACTGATGGATAGACTGGTGGGCAGATGTGCAGGTAGATGGGTGATTGGATGGATAGTCGGAAGATGAGCAAGTAGGTGGATGGATGGGTGGATGAATGAATGACGGGTGGGCAGATGGAAGGAAGGATGGATAGATAATGGATAGGTGATGGATGAGTGGATGGTTGGATAGGTGGATGGATAGAAAATAGATGATAGATGCATGAATGGATAATAGATGATGAATGAGTAGTTGGATGGGTAGGTGAGTGGGAAGAGGAGCAAGCGGATGGGTGGATGGATGGATGAATGGGTGGATGGATAGATGGACGGACTGGTATATATATATGTATGGATGGATGTATGGATGGATGTATGGATGGATGGGTGGATGGATGGATGGATGGATGGGTGGTTGACATCTGAGTGAGAGGATAATGAAATATAATCCTTGAAGGATGTTGTGTGGCTGCACTCGTGACTATTGTTTGCTAGTGAAAATGGGTTCCTCTTGTTCTTACGGAGCCCCATCATGTAAATGAGAAAATTGAGGCAGAAGGGAGGAAGAGACTGTCATTGAGCTCCTGGAGGGTCCCAGGACTCTGTCCTCAGAGAGGCACCCGCCTGGACCAGGTCAATGGACTGCAGTCATACAGACCTTGGACTTCACACCTTCAAGAAGGCTGTTGGGGCCCTCCTCTCCCAAAATCCCTCCAGGGAGCCTCCCCCAATCTCTTGCTGCCCTCTTGCCCTCCATCACTGTCCTCCAGCACCTTAACGAGCCAGGTGTTCTGCCCAATTCACTTCAATCCCTCCCGACTCTGTGGGGCCAGAGAGTGCGCACTGTGGATGGCACTGTGAAGAACTTTTTTTTTCTTTTCTTTTTTTTTGTTAAAAAACATGTTTATTTTACAGTATGTACAATCATTCTTTTTTTTTAATGATCAAACAGGGGCCTCCTTAGACGTTCCAGCAGGGTCCTGATGACTTCATGGCCAGGCCCTGGGTGATGGCACAGGGGGTGGAGCTAGAGATACCAGTCCCCAGGATTGGCCTGTTTCTGGTGATGTCACCGGGGGTGGAGCCACAGGAACCAGCTTTGCCGATTGGCCAGGCTCCTCGTGATGTCAGAGCAGGATGGACTGTGAACTGAACAAGAAGAACTGAGGCTGAAAGGTACCACACAGAAGTGAAACACAGGGTCCCGGCCAGCTTGCTTCTGAACAGGTGGAAACTTTCAAACCCAGAGAAGCGAGGAGACGCTACGGCAGATGCTTGTGCACCACTAAGATGAAAAGCAAGACCTTTGCCACACTTCGATTGACGTTGAAATGACGTCTTGCTATGTAGCCCAGGCAGCATGAGGCAGGTTGAGAACCGTTGGTCTAAGGATTTTTGTCATGGTTAGACTGAGGGTCTGGATGGAGGGGACCCAAGAGAAAAACTTACCTTGTGGCCTCACTGGGGCTCTGAGATGAACCTGGAGCAGCAGGGGGTAGGAGATGGGACAGGAGTGACGGGCACATTCCAGCATTTTAGGGGGGGGAGGGAGGAAGGACCTGCGGAGGTGGGAGGTGATTCAAGGGCTGGAGAGGAGCAGACGTGAGGTGCGAGTGTGAGATGCAGGTAACCCGTCTTAGACCTCCTGGGTTGTACTCTGCAGTTGTCGGGGTGTAGGACAGATATGAAGAGGACAGGGGGACCTCCACTTCTGGTTTGGGTTGGCGGAGCTGACCAGGAGAAAGGAGCAGACCTGACTGCAGATAGAGGAGGCTGGGCGCTGTATCTGTTCCTTCTCCTGGTGTGGCTCCCCGACATGGAGCTAGGTGAGGACACAGACCTGAAGGTCACTCCTGCATTCTGAACACTGTCCCCCACCCTGGGCCAGGGTCCAGAGGCCTCTGTGGAGAGCTGAGGTTCAGTCTATTACCCAGCAGGGTCTAGGCTGAAGTCCCCTCCCCATGTGCCCACTTACCCCCACCCCCACCCCTCCCTGTAATCCCTGCATCTGCCTGTGCACCCAGCCTGAGTGGAATACATTCTCACAGCTGTTTACACTAATCCCATCACTGACTGCTGGACCCCACTGTAGTACTTACCTGGAGAAGCCTTGGCAGGTAGTAAGCTTCCCATCCCCAGGAGGAACCAAATAAAGGCTGTGCTGGGCCTAGTGGTGGGCATGTTGGGAGCAGAGCTTCCTCTAGCCAATGTAGGGATCAGGTTCTCGGTCAAACTGACTAGGTGCCCACTCTCTGCCCTACATCCCAGAACTCATCGACTGCTGTCCTGCCAACTCCACCAGGCCACAGAAGCCCCCATCCCTCCTCATCCTGCTCCATGTGACCCTGGAGGCCCCACATAACCCAAGTGTCAGCTTCCTCCTCTCACAGTGCTGACATCTTATCCCCAGCCCAGGCTTGTGGTGGGGACAGGCCCAGGGACATTGCTGCCCTTGCTTGACACTTCAGGACAGACGGTGACCCTGAGGCAGGGAAACTGAGACCCGGCAAGAACGATGGACAGGGCCTCAGGGACAACATAGCTCTCGGCATCTCTTGAAAGCGCATTCTCATCCATAAAGCCCACATACCAGAACATGTAGCATGTGTGCACACATACATACTCACGGGTTTGCATACACGAGGACTGGAGAGTCCCAGGCTCCTTCTGGGTCTCTTTTGCTTGTGACACACAAGTACACGTGGTGTGGCAAATGTGTGACATGCCCCATGGATGCCCTGTGTCTGCCACAGAAAATGCACTTTAATACACGTAAGTGACATGCCCTTTGCCGCATGGTGCATGATGGCAGGCCATGCAGATGTGTGGCTGCTGAGACATGCCTTGCTGAGCCCAGGGACCAGGGGCTGTGGCAGATCTACCAGTCTGGGAACACGGAAAACATCACGTCAGTCCATGAGTTTGCCGAGACCTACTGAGTACCAGGCACCAGAACGGAGCAGCAGATAGAAGGGGTGGACCCACTGTGTGGCTGGGACTCATGTTCTGGGGAAGGCCAATGACAACTAGTAGCCAAATGTCCAGGTGACTGAGGGGAGGCAAATAAGAGGAGAGGGGACTGGACTCTAGGGTAGAGCCGAGCAGGACCACGGGAGAACGGACAGCCAGGGTGGCAGGAGAACTGAATGGCAGCCCCAGGCAACACAACCAGCCAGTGTGAAGGCCCAGGGGCAGGAGGCCACTGGCCTATTTGAAACCTGTGCTGCTGGATCAAGGGAGGGAGAGGAGAGAGAGCCTTTGGGCCCTTGTGGCTTCATACGCCCTGACTCAACCTGGGCCTCCAGGTAGCAAGTAACCCAGTTAGACACTCAAGGTCCCAGGTCATGGGAAGCTGGGCTTCTGGAATAGGGGGGATGTCGTGGTTTGAAATAGGAACGGCCCCCCCATAGACTCAGATGTTTGAATGTTTGGTCACCAGGGAGTGGCACTATTAAGAGGTGTGGGCTTCTTGGAGGAAGCGTGTCACTGGGGTTGGGCTTTGAGGTTTCAGATGCTCAAGCCAGGCCCAACGTCACTCTCTCTTCCTGCCGACCTGGATGTAAAACTCTCAGCTACCTCTCCAGCTCCATGTCTGCCTGCACTCCACCATGCACCAGCATGATGATAATGACAAAACCTTTGAACTGTAAGCCAGCCCCCAATTACATGTTTACCTTGCGAAGAGTTGCCATGGTCGTGGTGTCTCTTCACAGCAATAGAACACTGACTAAGACAAGGGGCATTAGCTAGGACTTGGGAACCCACTGCAGGAGTCTGGCCCACCAATTTTGGAGGTGCCTAGGATTGAGAATGTCCCCACAGGACTGGCTGGCACCATGAAGAGGTGGGGGACGGGGCAGCTAACAATCTGCAAAGTCGGAGCAACCCAAGCTCACTGCACTTGAGGGAAACTGAGGCTCGGATTGGAGAAGCCCCAGCTTAGGTCCTTCAGGAATGAAGTACTGAAACTATTTTGGTTTGGTTTGGTTTTTTTTTAGACTGGATTTCTCTGTTGCTAAAGTTTTCCTGGTCCTGCCTGGCCCACGGTCATGACAAATCTCTCTCACCTGCCAGTCCCGCAGCCGCTCAGACCCAACCAAGTAAACACACAGAGACTTATATTATTTATAAACTGTATGGCTGTGGCAGGCTTCTTGCTATCTGTTCTTATATTTTAAATTAACCCATTTATATTAATCTATAAGTTGCCACGTGGCTCATGGCTTACCGGTATCTTAACATCTTTCTCATGGCAGCGGCTGGCAGCGTCTCTCTGCCTCAGCCTTCCACTTCCCAGACCTCTCCTCTCTCTTTGTCCCATCTATACTTCCTGTCTTGCTACTGGCCAATCAGTGTTTTATTTATCAATCAATCATCCACAGCATTTCTCTGTGTTGTTTTGGTGCCTGTCCTGGATCTCGCTCTGTAGACCAGGCTGGCCTCGAACTCACAGAGACTCGCCTGGCTCTGCCTCCCTAGTGCTGGGATTAAAGGCGTGCACCACCGCCGCCTGGCACTTACTCGAACTATTTATTGGGAACCCTGCTGCTCCAGCCAGGTATTCCAGGGCACAACCGGAACATTCACAGGGAGGGGCTGACCAAAGCCAGACCACCCCTGACAGAGGCGCTTGCATCTTTTACAGGGGTTGGATGAGAGGTAGGACTTACTGAGTCTACTAGAAGCCAGAGCAGACAGTCTTATAATCATCTTAAATAGCCAAGACGGTCAAAGCTAAATGCATTGGGAAGGCCGGCCAGCCTTCAAAACAGGGAAGTAAAGCACAGAGCGGAGACATTCCTGTGAATCTTGCCCCACTGAGGTCCCATCTCTTCCCTCCAGCAACTCCGTGACAGCAGGAAAACGCATGTCCCAGCCTGGGCCAGATCGCCACCTGGCCTCACCTGCCCTGTCCCCATAGGAGTCATTTACCTTCCAAAGCCGGTCCAAGATATTAATTAAGATAAATTTCCTTCCATTCTGAGATTCCTTTATCATGTAATTTATCAAAATTATGTTAATTATTTCTTTAAGGCACCAAAATTATTACCTCTTTTGTGTCTGATTTGTGTTAATATTCATAATTTAATAATTCAATATCCTGGCCATCTGGCCAAGGAGCAGGGTACTCTCCCTCCCTCTTGCCCGAGCCAAGACTTTGTCTCAGTCCCATGAGCTCTCAGGGACCTGGCTGCCCTGTTCCCAGTGCCTGAGCCCCTCACCCGGGCCCCCAGGACACTGGCAGGGCCCCTGCTCGGCAGTCCCCAGTTGCAGCACACAGGTACGAGGCACCCGCCACTGCGCTTGGCAGGTGAGGCTAGCTGAGTTGACGTTTTCCACACTTTGTGAGTTTTACGCTGTAATTTGACATAATTAATGCCTACATTACTGCTGATAATTTAGCTAGTTAATTAAACTCGGAGGAGATAATTAAGGAAAGGCTACTGCTTGAGTTGCTAATTGTTTCTGTCATTATTTCTAGGGGGCCGACAGCTGCCGGCTGAGTCATCCTATTCCATCAGCTGACGGGGTCATGTGATGCGGGGGGCCTCCCCTGGGACCCCCCACACACACACTTCCAGGGGAGGGAGCGCACAGCCAGCTACCTGGCTGTTACCTGGAGCCTTGCCAAGTCCGGCAAGGCCTCAGGGCAAGGCTGGCACTGTCCCCTCCCCCTCAGAGTACAGGGTCCCTGCCTGACAGCTCACCCACTGGGGGAGGGGGTTACATAAAGGTTACAGAGAAAGCTGAGAGGCAGAGAACACCCGCACCCCCACACCCTTACATCCCCACTCACCCTCCAACAGAGGCCAGCATTCAAGTCTAAAAGGGATGGAGTGGCCCCTAGCAGCAACACCTCAGTCTTCTGTACTGGTCAGATAAGAGGTAGAACTTCCCCGGGCCCTCCTAATCCTTCCAGAAGCCAGAATGGATGAGAATGACAGAGAGGATCGTAGGAGTGAGGCTAGCCACTCTGTCTTGGCGAGCATGAGGAAGGCCAGTGTGTTGCCAATCTGCAGCCTCCCTGCTTCACGGGACTGGGGGCCTGAATGACTCCTGGGCAGTGTGGAGGGGAACCCACAGACAGCCCCAAGTAGCCATGGGATTTGGGGGCTAGAGTCAGGGCTCCATCTCTGGGGAGCTCACAGTCCGAGGACAGAGGACGGCACAACATGGACGGACCCAGCAGGAGCCTAAGCAGGCCATTAGAATTCTCCTGCCAAGTACCTCAAAGAAGTCTGGGTTCTTTCCCCCTCCAAACCAGAAGTCTGCATGGCAGAAAGTTCCAGATGACCTCATCCATGCCTCGGGAAGACGAACAGGGTATCCACTAAGAGCATTCCCTGTTTCTGCGCCCACCAGTCTCTGCTGAGGCTCCTTGAGTCCCACATCCCACCCAAGCATTCTCCATCCCGGGACGGGGGTTGGGCTCCAGCTAAGATAACAGGAGGCTTTTGGAACTAGAATATCCAGACTTCTTCCTTTTAAGCCTTTGAGTTCTAACCTCCATTGGCATCAGCCTCCGCACCAACTCACCGAGCCTTTGGCCAGCACAGGTGTTGGGTTAGGACAGTGTCCTCATCTGCCAGAGCCTAATTCCTCTAGTGCTCAGAGTGGCTGCCAATGACCAGCTCTCATTCCTCTCTCCCTCTCTCTGGGCCTTTCCTAAAGCCACAGGAGGCAGCCAACGCAGACCAGCACGGGAATATTTTCTACAGTTTCCCCAGCCTTGATGAAACACCAATGTAGGTTTAGACAGGGGTTACTGCAATCCCACGTGAAGCACAAGGAGTTGTACCCCAAAGCTCTTCCTTGGAAACGTTTTTTTGCAGGTGTAATTAAGTAAGGGTGTTAGTAACTTCATGCTGCTGTATCCTCACGATCAAAACACCATAGAGAAATAACGTTAAGAGGGAAAGGATGGATTTGGACTCATGGTTTCTGAGGTTCCCATCTATCGGGCGATGGAAGGAGTGAGGAGCAGAAACTGTTCACATCCTATTGGACCAGGAAGCAGAGAGCAAGGCAGGAAGCAGAGGTGAGCATAACTTTCCAAGTCCCGCCCCCAGTGATCTGCTTCCTGTAGCCAGCCTCCAACTCCTAAAAGCTCCAGGGCCTTCAAAATAGCGCCACCTGCGGGGGACCAGGCTCCCAACCAGGAGCCTCAGGGGGACACCTCACATTCCACCTGTAAAAGCAAGGCTGGCTGGCAGAGGCTGTCTTGGGTGTCATGGGCCCCAGGCCCATGGCTGGCATCCACACGAGAGGGAGACTTGGGTACACGGGCGCCGGGAAGGATGCCCAGTGGGATAAGTGGAAAGAAAACTGGGGAGAGACGTCCACAGCCAAGAATTCTGCCAGCCACCCCACACTGGCCGAAGCAGAATCTCCCGCAGCGCCTTCCCTTCCCAGAGCACCTCACCTGGACTCCTACAGCTCAGACCTCTGGCTTCTAGAGCTCTCCATTCTGAAAAACAAGTTTTTGCTATTTTAAATCCCCAAAGAATACTTTCATCTCTTCAGCCGTGGGGCACACGTCTATACCAGGTCTTCTTTCAGAACCAGGCTATCCCTGGCCTGCAGTGAGGGTCACAAGGGGATCACCTCACCAAGTAGAGTGACCCAGAGCCATGTGACTAAACCCTGGCCAATGAGAAGAGAGCAGGGCTACATAGGCGGGTACTGGGGTCATTTGATTGACACCATCAGGTTTTCGTTTTCTCTGAGGGCTCTGTTCACTCCACAGGGCAGCCAGGACCAGTGTGAGATGAGATGATAACTCAGACACGACCCGGACTGGGTTGGGGCCCTCCTATAGCTGCTCACATGATCCCTACCCCATCAGTATTAACAAGCTGGCCTCTGTGTGTCGTGGGCAGCAACATCCTACTCCTCCTCAGAGCTCCACAGCCCCCATGATCTCCTCATAGAGCCCCTGAATCCCCAGACTACATGCACTTCCCTTCGTACTCATCCATCCTTGATGGCTGGACCTGAGGGGGTCTCCTCTTGTTCGCCATTGGACTTGTACTAGCCAGCAGTTAGAGATAAATTCTTTGGAGTCAAGCATGGCACACACCTATTATTCTAGCACCTGGGAGACTGAGGCAGGAGAATCATGGCTTTGGGGCCAGCCTGTGTTCCACAGTGAAGCTCTACCTTAGAAACAAAAACACAAAATAAAAAGACCTGTTGGAGGGGCAGCCGATGGGGGGCAGAAGGAAGAGAAGGGGGTGGGGGGAAGCCACTGACTTTCACTGACTGACAGATACAGGACACACTCCCCCGGTGACAAGCTCCCAGGTGGCACAATGGCCTGGAGGGGACAAGCAGCTGTGAAGGTCCATGTAATTCCCTTAACACAAGTGAGGGTCAGGAGACACGAGAAGCCCAGCCCAGGTCAGGGGAGGCAGGGGAGGCACAGGAACGTTCAGCAAGCTGATGCACCAAGTAGGGGATTGAGCCTATACCCTAAGGGTGTGTGGGGGACATCAGGCAGACACCACCCCCAGAGAAGATCTCCAGTGACCCAGTGGAGTCACATAACTTACAGATATACAACGGGAGCCACAAGGGAAGGGCATGCGCAGGATCTGAAATTCTCTGAAAGCCACATTTTAAAAAAACAAGTGGTTGGCCAGATGGTCCGGCCGGTAAAGGTGCTTGATACCACGCCTGTAGATGTGACTGTGACCCTTGAGACCAACAGGGTGGAAGGGGAGAACTGACTCCCAATGTCGTCCTCTGACCTCACACACATGCTGAGGCACTTAAAACACTACCATTTGAATAATTATGAAGCAAGGGAGGGGCTAGTGATTGGTGTCTGGTTTCCTCGTTCTCTCTTTTTGGTTTCTTTGAGACAGGGTCTCACTGTGTAGTCCTGGCTATCCTGGAATTCACTTTGTAGACCAGGCTGGCCTCGAACTCATAGCAATCTACCTGCCTCTGCTTCCTAGTCCTGGGATTGAAGGTGTGCACCACTATGCCCAGATGTTGCATGCTTTCTATTGAGTGCTCTCAAAAATCCCACGAATAGGGCTGGGGTGTGGCTCAGTGGTAGAGCACCTGCCTAGAATGCTCCAGTGAGGGCCTGGGGTGTGGCTCAGTGGTAGAGCACCTGCCTAGAATGCTCCAGTGAGGGCCTGGGGTGTGGCTCAGTGGTAGAGCACCTGCCTAGAATCCCCCAGTGAGGGGCTGGGGTGTGGCTCAGTGGTAGAACTCCTGCCTAGAATCTCCCAGTGAGGGGCTGGGGTGTGGCTCAGTGGTAGAGCCCCTGCCTAGAATCTCCCAGTGAGGGGCTGGGGTGTGGCTCAGTGGTAGAGCACCTGCCTAGAATCCCCCAGTGAGGGGCTGGGGGATGTCACTCAGGATTAGAACAGCTGCCCAGTGTACCAGAGGCTTTGGGTACAATCCCCATCATCACAGAAAAGGAGGCAGTTCCTCATATTTAAAGCTCTGGCACACCTTTATTCCTCTGGCCACGATTCAGGTCTCAACAGCCACCTGTGGCCAGTGGCCATTGTAGCATGCTGCTGGTCATTGAGGATTCTGTTTCCCCATCAGCAGTGGTTAACCTGCATGTCCCTTGTCATCTGTCGCATGTCAAAAGACAGCCAAGTGTCCTCAGCTGCCAGGACTGAGGTTTGGGGAAACTAGCTAGAGCAATTTTTACTTTATGATGCTGTAGTTGGAATACAGGGCAGCACTTGATAGATAGACAGGTGCTCTATCACCAAGCCACACCCAGCCCCTCACTGGGGGATTCTAGGCAGGTGCTCTACCACTGAGCCACACTCCCAGCCCCTCACTGGGGGATTCTAGGCAGGACTCTACCACTGAGCCACACCCCAGCCCCTCACTGGGGAATTCTGGACAAGTGCTTTACCATTGAGCTACATATACTCCCACCTTGTTGTTTACATTGTTACATGTTAGAGTTAATTACATTGATATAATTGTTTGTGAGAGAGTTGGTGTGTGTCCGTGAGCCTGTGGTGCATGTGTGGAAGTCAGAGGATCAACCTGTAGGAGTTGGTTCTCTCCTTCAGTCACGTGAACGGGGGATTGAACTCAGGTCTTCTGGCTTGCTAGCAAGCACCTCTACTCACGGAGCCATCTTACCAGCCCTTCTTTTTATTCTGAGATAAGACTTTACTTACTTGCCCAAGGAGGCTTTAAACCAGTGGTTCTCAACCTTCCTAATTCTGCAACCCTTTAATACAGTTCCTCACGTTGTGGTAACCCTCAACCATAAAATTATTTCCGGTGCTACTTCACAACTAATTTTGCTACTGTTATGAATCATAATGTAAATATCTGTGTTTTCTGACAGTCTTTGGCAACCCCTGTAAAAGGATCATTTGACCCCAATGGGGTCATGACCCACAGGTTGAGAACCACTGCTTTAAACTCATGGTGTTTCTTCAGCCTCCCTAGTAGCTGGGATGAAAAGCCTGTACCACAAGCCCCTACTCACAGGAAAATTCTTAAAACATCAATGCACCGATTCCAAAGTGGTCCCACCGTCCCTCAGCCCCTGACCTCAGCTACCTGACCTCTAGTGACACAGACACACCCACCTCACCAGGCACCAGCCCAGCATTTGACATCTCCATCTACAAACCCACCTGCTCCTTACTGGAAATTTCTTCCCCATAAATAACAAGGCTAGAAATGGTCCACATTGGGTATCTAATGTTTGAAAACCATTGATTAAGTTTTACACGACCGTGTGAAAGCGAACACAAAGATCCTTGCTTTTTAATTTAAGGAGAGAATATGATGTAATTTCAATTTGAGATAAGATAAAGGTGTCCTCCAGGCTGCGCCTTCAATTGGATTACATCGGTGTGTTTTATAAAGTGCCAGCGGCCTCAGATGAAGGTATGGGGATTGTCTTTATTGGAAGTTTAATGGGCTGCACTCCGGCTATCCATCTCCATCAGCAGCTCCAATCACCTGGGAGACTAGTTAATACAGAACCCCCGAACTCCAACCTGGGAACGGAGGGATAACTGTGTTTTTTTGGTGATGCCCAGCCCAAGGAGAGAGGACACCTCAGTAGACCAGCAACAGGCTCCTGGCACCTGCCACAGGTACCTGGTCAGAGATCTCTGGTGAAGTATGGTGTGGGTGGTAGGAGAGGGATATCCCAATGCAGACCGGGTCTGCTGGGCTCCAAATGTGTGAGGCAAGTGGGAGCCAAAGCAGGCACTTCGGGGAGGAGCAACTGCCAGATGCAGAACACAGAAGGATCTGGTTGGCAGGTGTCAGGACTGGACTCCCTTGGCTGCCCCAGTCCTGAAAGGGTGAAGTCTCCAGGAGGATGGGAGTGACCATGGAATTCATGTCCGCCTCTCACTGCACATGGAACATCTCAGGGCTCTGAACTCCTAAGCACACCCCAGTGACCCTTGTGTATCTCCCATGAGCCTCCCACGCTGGGGTACCCACACCCAGCTGTGGCCGAGCATCCATGCAGGCAGGACTGAGGAGAAAAGGATACAGTTGAGCAAGCCCACAGCACCCTCCAGCCCTGGGCTCCAGGTATGGTCCCCAGCTCTGAGATGATCTCAGGGAGTCCTCGGGGTTCTCTAAGTCACTTTCTTTTACCCTTCATCGTCTCCAGCTGGCTCTAGAGTGCAACTCCAGGGCCCCACAGCAAGACGGGGCACGACTGAGCTCAGCCAGGGTCTGCCTCTGTGCCGGTGGACACTGGCTGCCTTGATGTCCTCTGAGGCTGGAAAAGCAGCTGATGGTTCAAGACACAGGTCTTCCTTTTTATCCATCCATTCGTTCATTGATTCATTCATTCGTTCATTCATTCATTCAGAAAATACCAGAGAAAATACCCACTGTGTGTGAGGTACTCTACTGGCACATGGGGTCCACAGTGGGAGAGAAATGAACCCCCCTGACCTCAAGGTCATCCACCTCAGATATCAGGAAACAGAGAAACATCTGAATCTGGTGTTCAGGACTCTGTGAGAACAGAAAGGCAGAGTTACCCAGAGACCTGGAAGTAAGGAGCCAGTTGTGAGGCAGAGAGCATGCGCAAAGGCCCCGGGCACAGCGCAAAGGCCCCAGGCACAGCGCAAAGGCCCCGGGCACAGTGCACATGCTCCGGGCACAGCGCAAAGGCCCCGGGCACAGCGCAAAGGACCCAGACACAGCGCAAAGGCTCCGGGCACAGCGCAAAGGCCCCGGGCACAGCGCAAAGGCCCCAGGCACAGCGCAAAGGCCCCGGGCACAGCGCAAAGGCCCCGGGCACAGTGCAAAGGCCCCGGACACAGTGCAAAGGCCCCGGGCACAGCGCAAAGGCCCCGGGCACAGCGCAAAGGACCCGGGCACAGCGCAAAGGCCCCGGGCACAGCGCAAAGGCTCCGGGCACAGCGCAAAGGCCCCGGGCACAGTGCACATGCTCCGGGCACAGCGCAAAGGCCCCGGGCACAGCGCAAAGGCTCCGGGCACAGCGCAAAGGCCCCGGGCACAGCGCAAAGGCCCCGGGCACAGCGCAAAGGCCCCGGGCACAGCGCAAAGGCCCCGGGCACAGCGCAAAGGCCCCGGACACAGTGCAAAGGCCCCGGGCACAGTGCAAAGGCCCCGGGCACAGTGCAAAGGCCCCGGGCACAGTGCAAAGGCCCCAGGCACAGTGCAAAGGCCCCGGGCACAGCACAAAGGCCCCAGGCACAGTAGCCCAGCATTAGAAGATGAAGTGAGAAGTACTTCAGGGAGGTGATGCCCTGTAACAACAAGGACATAACCATGTGCCCAGACATAGTGTGTGTGTCTTAGGGTTTCTATTGCTATGACAAAACACCATGACCAAAAAGCAAATTGGGGAGGAAAGGGTTTATCCGGTTTACACTTCAGCATTGCTGCTCATCACTGAAGAAAGTCAGGGCAGGAACTCAAACAGGGCAGAGTTGTGGAGGCAGGAGCTGATGCAGAGTCCGTGGAGGGTGCTGCTGTTTACTGGCTTGTTCCAAATGGCTCGCTCAGCCTGCTTTCTTATAGAACCCAGGCCCACCAGCCCAGGGATGGCCCCACCCACAGCGGGCTAGGCCCTCTCCCATTAATCACTAATTGAGAAAAATGCCTTACAGCTGGATCTCATGGAGGCAGTTTCTCAACTGAGGCTCCTTCCTCTCTGATGACTCTAGCTTGTGTCAAGTGGACACAAAACCCGTCAGTACAGTGTCTTACCCCCTAACCTCACCCTCACCTCCTCCACTTCTCCCCACTACAGCCACTGGAGCCCAGAGCCAGGCCCTAGTCCCACCTGTTTCCCAAGGCCCAGAACATCTTTCAGCATCCTCTGATCCTCAGGACTGAAGACCGATGTGGACATGAGTGAAGGGGACACAGGCCCTCCCCTAAGAACTCCCATACCCAACTCCGTACTCACACAGGAATATTACTGCTCTGGGTTAAGTGTTAACAGAAATGGCATGCATATTAAGCACTAACTGTATACACAGGCAACAAAGAACATCCAGCCACGACACCTTGGTGTCCTCGGGGCTCCGACTCCCATGGGGCATATGAAGGACCCCTCTCATCCTTGTGAGCTATCCCAGTGACCTGTGGCAGGTGGAGTCTGCAACGCTGGGGATGTCAGGTGAAGACAGGCCATTTGTCCCCAAAGGACACCCTCAAAGGACACCACACCTTGGTGTCCTCGGGGCTCTGACTCCCATGGGGCATATGTAGGACCCCTCTCATCCTTGTGAGCTATCCCAGTGGCCTGCAGCTGATTCGATTCCACACTGGGGGTATCAGGTGAAGACAGGCCATCTGTCCCCAAAGGCCACCCCAATGTTCCACGGGCCCTTCATGCTCTGCCTCCTGACTGGGGTGCTTGGCATTCAGTTCCTGTGCTCTAAGGATGACTTCCTGGCCCCCTCTGCCATTATGCCCTGTGGGACAGCAGGCACCAGGCCCTTGGAAAGAGCAAGGATGCTACACACAGGCCGGGGTCAGATCCTGGGCCACGCTGTAAGTGACCAAGCGCTGCTGGCAGGTCCCAAGACATCTGAGGTCTATGGAGAGCGGCCTGGAAAACAGGTGAGGGCGCAGGGTCCTGGCCCCTCTTCCACATACACACCCTGCCAGGTAAACATCCCGTGGGAATGAAGGACGCCACCAGGACACAGCCCGGGAGCCCAAAGAGCCCTCCAACCTCTGGGTTCCAGTCTCCAAGGCTGAGCCTGCCTTGTGATTTCCAGGACCTGCAGAGCCCCTCCGAGCCTCAGGTGGCCACCCTATCTGTAAAGCTGAGCGGCTCCTGGCACCTCCTGGCGGCCCCAGCCAGCCCTCCTGTGTGCCAGCCTGCCTCCCCTGGTGGTCAGGTGGCTGAACTGCAGTGGGTCCCTGGATGGTTTAAGACGGGGTGGGGAGCTGGAGAGATGGCTCAATGGTTAAGAGAACTTTGCTGACTCCTCATGGGAGGCCTTTACCTTTTTGGAGGAGGGGGTGGTTTGGAGAGGAAGGGCTGCGGGGGGGGAGGGGGCGGGAGGAGAGATGAGATGGGGAATCTGTGGTTGGTATGTAAAATGAATAAAAAATGTCTTAATAAAGGAAAAAAAAAAAAAGAACTGACTGTTCTTCCAGAGGACCCAGGTTCAATTCCCAGCAGACACAGGGCAGCTCATAACTGTCTGTAACTCCAGTTTCTGGGGAATCTGACTCCTCACACAGACACATATGTAAAACACCAATGAACATTAAAAAAGGGGGGAGGGGATGGAGGAGATGGGGGCATGGCTAACTCAAGGGCCAGGGCCAGGTAGGTCTGCCTAGGTCCCTCCAAGCCTTGCGCCCTTAATACACAAGAGGTCCTTGAGCTCCAAGGTGCCGATGGAGCCCAAGACTCAAGGAACAAGGCCACACTGCTGCTGTGGGATGGTCTGTATGTCAAGTGTGTTGCTGATTGGTCAATAAATAAATCACTGATTGGCCAGTGGCCAGGCAGGAAGTATAGGCGGGACAAGGAGGAGAATAAAGCTGGGAAGTGGAAGGCTGAGTCAGAGACACTGCCAGCCACTGTGATGACAAATAGCATGTGAAGATGCCGGTAAGCCACGAGCCACGTGGCAAGGTATAGATTTATAGAAATGGATTAATTTAAGCTGTAAGAACAGTTAGCAAGAAGCCTGCCATGGCCATATAGTTTGTAAGCAATATAAGTCTCTGTGTTTACTTGGTTGGGTCTGAGCTGCTGCGGGACTGGTGGGTTAGAGAGATTTGTCCTGACTGTGGGCCAGGCAGGACCAGAAAAACTCTAGCTACACACTGCTTAGGGTTTCTGTCGCTGTGGTGAAACACCATGACCAAAGCCACCTGGGGAGGAAAGGGTTTATTTGGTTTACACTTCCATATCACAGTCCAACACTGAAGGAAGTCAGGACAGGAACTCAAGCAGGGCAGGAACCTGGAGGCAGGAGCTGATGCAGAGGCCATGGAGGGGAGCTGCTTATTTGCTTGATGATTATGGCTTGCTCCTCATGTCTTGGTCAGCCTGCCAGGACCACCTGCCCAGGAATGGTACCACCCACAATAGGCTGGGCTCTCCCACTCTGCTATCAATCACTAATTAAGAAAATATCCTACAGGCTTGCCTACAGCCCAATCTTATAGAGGCGTTTCCTTTTCTTTTTTGGGGGAGGGGGTGAGACATGGTTTCTGTGTAGCCCTGGCTATCCTGGAACTCACTCTGTAGACCAGGCTGTCCTGGAACTCAGAGATCTGCCTGCCTCTGTCTCCCAAGTGCTGGGATCAGAGGTGTGCATCGCCACACATGGCATGGAGGCATCTTCTTAATTGAGGTTCCCTCCTCTCAGGTGACTTCAGCTTGTGTCAAGTTGACATAAAACAAGCCAGCACACTGCCACACTCAACCCCATTGCTACTGAGCCAGTCCTGCCCATGTGTGGCCTGACTCCCCCAAGCCTCTTACCCCACTGGTCTTTCTCAAGCCTGTAGCGTACACCCCAGCTTTGAGAAGACACACCCTTGCAGCTACTCAAGGACCCTATCATAAGCCATAGGCATCTTCTGCCCCATGCCCACAGGTCACCTGTGTCCAGGGCACAGATCCCAGGCCCATGGGGGCATATTATTATAGTGTTCCACTCTGTCCTCCTGTCCATCTGCACAGACAGGAAGCAACTGACAGGTCCAGAGAAGATGATGCTTAGCTTCGATTTTCAACTGGACACAGACTAGAATGACCTGGGAAGAGTCTCAATGAGGGGCCATCTAGATCAGGCTGGTCTGTAGGCACGTCTGTGGGGGACTGTCTTGATTGCCTCAATTGAAGTGGAAAGACCCAGCCCGAAAGTGGACAGCACCATGCCCTGGGGTTGGGACCAGAATGATCTAAAAGTAGAAAAGCAAACTGAGCCAGGTGGTGGTGGCACATGCCTTTAATCCCAGAGCTCAGGAGGCAGAGCCAGGCAGATCTCTGTGAGTTCAAGGCCAACCTGGTCTACAAAGTGAGATCCAGGACAGCCAAGGCTACACAGAGAAACCCTGTCTCAGAAAAATAAAAAGAAAAAAGAAAAAAGAAAAAAGAAGAAGAAGAAGAAGAAGAAGAAGAAGAAGAAGAAGAAGAAGACAACTAAGCCCTAAGTGTGCACACATTCATTTCTCTCTGCTTTTGACTGTGGATGTCATGTGATTAGCTTCTCCAAGCCCTGCCCGCTGTGACTTCCCTGCAGCGACAGATTGAAACCTGGAACCGGGAACTAAAGCAAACTCTTTCTCCCCTTAGTTGCCTTGTCTGGATTTTATCACAGCCACAGAGAAGACATGGGACAGAGAATGAGAGGCCACCCAAAGCACCTGGTACATGCCCAGGGCTGGGACACAGGTGCCGGGCCCCTGGCACAGAGACATGCAGAGGTACATGTGGGAGGGTCGATGTCTTTATTGAGAATACAAGGACCCAGAGTGGGAGGCATGGACCCCCGAGCATCTGTCTGGGGTCACAGCACCAGTCTCTTCCTGAGAAGGGCCAGGGCCCTGTTGCCAGCAATGGACAGCTCACGTTTGCCCGCCTTTGCTCTTCGAGGACCAGATCTTGGACAAGCTGAACCTGGACTTCTTCCTCTGGAGGCCTGAGGGGAGGACAGAGCCATGAAGCTCCCACTGAGGCTCCTGTGTTTCTTTCCCAGCTGCCCCTGGGGCTCCCACTCCCACAGGAAGCCCTGCCCCTCCCAACCTGGGAGGGCCATCCTCCCTGCCCCCTGCTGTGCACCCATAATTACCCAGGTTCTGGATCATGTTCTCCAGCATTTGGTCCTCTTCTTGTTCCCTGGAGTGGAGACAGGGTGACTGTGAGGGACGTGGGCCCTGGAGAGCTTCAGGTAACATGTGCACACCTACAATCTCTCTCGTGACCTCTCTCTCTCTCTCTCTCTCTCTCTCTCTCTCTCTCTCTCTCTCTCTGTCTCTCTCTTTGTCTGTCTGTCTCTCTCTCCCTCTCCCTGCTCCACCCTAACACCAGAGTCAGCCCCACCTGGCCCTAGCCATCTCCCTGCAACATGAGAGTCTCCACATGTCCCTCCATCCCCAGGCAACTGTCCACCTCCCCAGCCTAGCCACTCAGCAGTGAGTTGGGGGTAGCAGATGACCTGTTCTGACACTGGGTAAGCCCCTGTTGGGGTCACACAGAGTTTGGCTTAAGTTCAGCTGACACTGTGTGCCCTGGACATGGGGCCTCATTTGACACAAGAGAGCAGAGCAAGCTGAGCACAAGCGTGTTCACACTCATCTCCCTCTGCTCTTGACTGGACATGACATCACTACCTGTCTCAAGTCCCTGCCACATCTAGGACCATGGAGAAGCTTGGCAGCCACCAGAAAACACACAGCTACACATACTGGTTAAAATTAAGTGCTAACCTGGGTTTGATGGTATAGGCCTATTAGCCCAGCTACTTCTGGGATAACATCCCAGCTAAGGATGGGATGGGAGGATTGAGTTTCAAATCTACCTGGGCCAAAGAGTGAGTTCAAGGCTAGCCTGGGCAACTTAGTTAGACCATGTCTCAAAATAAAGTAACAACAGTGCTCGGGCTATAGCACAACACTAGAGTCTCCAGTGAGGGGCTGGGGTGTGGCTCAGCGGTAGAGCACCTGCCTAGAATCCCCCAGTGAGGGGTTGGGGTGTGGCTCAGTGGTAGAGCACCTGCCTAGAATCCCCCAGTGAGGGGCTGGGGGTGCAGTGGCAGAGCACCTGCCTAGTATTCATGAGGCTAAGTTTAATTCCCAGCACCACACATACAAGATAAAGGTAAAAGAAGTTTTAGGGGCTGGAGAGATGGCTTAGCAGTTAAGAGTGGAGGACCCAGGTTCAGTCCCCAGAACCCACAGAGCAGCCCACAACCACCTGTAGCTATAATTCCAGAGGATCTGATGCCCTCTTCTGGCCTTGTACACATGGGGTGCACATAAATTCTTGTAGGAACACAGGCACACATGTAAAAATAGTAAATAAACAAATCACTTTTTAAAAGCCATTTTAGACTCATCTGTTCAGTTTCCCAGGCCAAAGGTCGTGGTGTATTAGCTGTTCATGGCTGCCACACAGGACAGCATGGATGCCAGGCTGTTTCCTTCATTAGCCGTACTGGACAGTGCTGTCCTTAAAGGCTAGGGTCCTGAGTGAGAAAGACCCCCAAGGGAGGACTAGCCTCCCCAAAGCTGAGTCCTCTTGTGAAATGCAACCTGGGTCCCACTGAGTAAGAGTAGCCTGCCAGCCGGGAGCAACTCTGACCCCAGCCTACCGTCCCCAGGTCCCCTGTCCCTCACCGGAGCCGATCCTCATCCAGGAAGTCAACGATGTCACTACGGTCATTCACGGTGTTCACATATTGACTCAGCAGCTCCTGTTCCCGCTCGCGGTCCCTGGGGGACTTCAGACCCTCTGTGGGGACAGCCTGCCATCAGTAGGAGCCCCATTCTGCTCAGGGACAGGATAGTCACACGTCTATGTGTTGGACTCCTCCGATGGAGAGCAATGCACGCTGGAGGAGCTTACAGCGTGGGCTGGATCAGGAACCGGGCCACTCAGCCTGAGTGTGGAGCCTCTGGTATCTATGTCCGTATTATGGAAGGCTGAGGCAGGGGTCCCACAGCCAGGATGTGGTGTGAAGGCTGTCCTCACTGCTCAAAGTGCCCCTCTCACGTCACCCTCCCTCCCTAGCTGGATGTGGGGGGAGGGGCAGAGCAGGGAGCACACCATGAGGTCCTTACTTTGAAGAGCATCACACTTAGGCACAGAACAGCTAAGGCATTTGTCTGAGGTCACACAGCCAGAAGCGTAGGAACAAAAGCCAGAAGCCTCGTGGCTTAGCCACAACCATATCACCATTAGACTCTCATGGGTCAAGGCAGGGCAAACGGGGAAGTTGGCACCCGGGTCTGTGGCTCTCAGGCCAGGCTCCCTGGGGACAGACGAGTACCTGGCTTGTCCATTAGCCTCCGCAGCTCGTCCTGGAGGTCCAGCTGCCTCTCCTCCAGGCACTGGTCCTTGGACCTGCAGGACACACATGACTGAGGCCCAGCCTGACCAGGCTGTCCCCACCACATCCATGGGCTGGTCCCAGCCGGGCACCGCAAGGCTCAGGGGTCTCACTTGTACATGAGTTCCGATTCGAGCCTCAGCAGCAGCTGCTTCTCATGAATAAGCCGGAACCAGTCCACCATGAGGCTATCCTCTGAAGCATCTGTGGAGAGACACAGCTTGGGCAGAGAAGCCACAGAGTGCCTGGTACCCACCCTGGCGCAGAAGGGCAGACCTGGGACAGGGTGAAAGCTAGCCAGAGGTACTCAGGAGGGCCTGCAGTCAGCCTGGGCATGGCCAATCTGCAACTAGTGTGGGATGGAGCCAGCCTGCACCAGTAAGGGGCATGGTCAATCCACAACCAGTAAGGGATGGCCAACCAGTGTGGCCACGGCCATCCAGTGTAGGTATGCCAAGCCTATAGGAATATGACCTGGGCAATAGGGGCAAGGCCAGCTCATGGGCAAGGCCAGCTGTAGCATGTGGTCAGCCCATGGAGATGTGGCCAGCCATTGGGAGTGTGGACCGCCAGTAAAGGTGTGGACAGTCATTTAGGAGCATGAAAAGCTGATAGAGTGTGGCCACCAGTGGGTACATGGTCAACTTTGGGGCATGGCCACGGGTATGAGCAGGCCCCAAGCTGCTTACCTCCCTCAGCTGCCCGCAGCCGCTTCTCCAGCTCTACACCCCGGAGCTCCAGGATGTCCAGCTGATTCTCAATGTTCTGTAGCTGCCTCTGCAGCTCCTCCTGGGGGATGTAGTTGGGGTGCAGCTGGGGGACCAATGGAGAGTGAGCACAAGCCAGGACCAAAGCCCAGCTGTCCCCTGATACCCAGATGACTCACCCTGACTGGGGAGGTCACGGTCTCACCATGTGGAGCAAGGGCAGTGTCCAGGACGGCAGGCCTCTCTAGAAAACAGACAGACAACTGAGGCCCAGTCTCAGGGCACCAAGCCTAACAGAACCCGGATGCGGCCTGGACATGACCCGACCCATCTATTTTAGGCCATGAGTCCCAGCAGGCATTGCCCCCTTTACCACCTTCCCAGCAGAATGGCATCTCTAGGACCGACCTCGTGTCCCCCATGTGGGTGTCTTCTCCTCCTTCCGGTTCCTGGCCTGAGCTTCCTGCTTCTTGAGTTCTGGCTGGAGCCAATCAGCAGAAACATCCAGGCTGGGAGGGACAGCTAGTTTCTTACGGTGTGATGGAGCAGGAGAGGGGGCTGCTGGCACAAAAGTAGCGGGCAGAGGCATGTGAGGCCTGATGGAGGAGCCGGGCTCTAAGCCCCTACTCTGTCCCAGGACAGACAGTTTACAGCACTATATACCTACCATGGTAGAGTGCCTGTCCTGCCCAGACTGGCCACATCCACCAGGGAGGCAGCATCCAACAGACCCACAAAGCCAGTGCCACTGACATCACAGAGTGTGACCTGGAGAGTGACCCACTAAGGGCACAGCTGTGCTAAGAGCAAACCTGGCCCAACACATATTCATTCACAGGCACACCTAAACATGCATGTGCATACATGCCTGAAACACACATACACAGACTATGCCTGAACATGCCTCACACACATACATCCCATGCATGAACACACATGTATACACATATAGGTCATGCCTCACACATGTATATTCCATGCCTGAACACACATGGGCACGCAGACTATACCTGAACATGCCTAGTACACATATATACCATGCATGAACATGTGTGCACACATTTATGAACACAAATATTCACACATATCTTTTATATCTAAGCATACATGTACATGTTGATACCCAAATATGTGTGCATACATGAATCCTATGTCTGGACATGCATATATACACATCCCCCATATACATGTATCATACATGACCATATGTATGCACACACATATCTTGTGCCTGAATATATGAGTGCACATTAAGCCCATCCAGGAACACACATGTACACACATCCATACCATATGTAAGCACCCACTCTAGCTGAGCAGGGCCTCTGCCTGACCCCAGTCAGAGTACATAATTCACACAAGGACACACCTGAGTTCCTCCCATTACCTTCGACGTTGGGCCCGGAACCAGCCGGGCATGGTGTCCTCTTGTGCTGAATGGGAGTCAAGATGATATGGATGCTGGGCTCAGAGCTGCTGGAGGCTTTTTTGGGAGTGTCCCCTGCCCTCGGCTCCACCAGGACTGGAACTTCTTTTTGCTCCAGAGTCCTAGGTGGAATATAAGGTGAGGCCCAGCCCAGACGGGGACAGCCAGGAGTCTGTCTCAAAGCCATACACCTATGTGCAAGGTCCGCATGGTCTGAAGGAAGCCACCTGGCCAGGCCTGCATCATCCTGGCCTCTAATTCCAGAACCTGTCTGCTTCCACCCCCAGGGCACAGGGCTGTGGGCCCCCACATGCTCCATGTGGGGCGCAGGGTGCCTCAGGCTTGCAGGGACCAGATGCACTGACACCCACTCCAAGCCAGGCTCGTGCGAACTGCCTGGCATGGCACACCTGCTCTGAGGTCACCACATCCCTTAAGCCATCCCACTGGGATGAGGTGTCCCCATCACCTGGCAGGTGAAGGGTCCCAGGACACTCAAGCTGGTGTGAACCAACTTTTTCTATGGATACAGAAAGGTATGAGTGTATGCATGCCTTCTGGCCAGCGCTGTGTCAGTTCCTGGATGTATACTGCCATACTTCCACACATACTTAATTAGGCACCTGCTGTGTGCTAGGCCAACTCATACAGCAGACCCACAGGCACAGGTGTGGCCCTGCCAGCAAGCAGTCACCCCTGCTCACCTCCTTGCAGAGTTTTTCTTATCCACCGGCTTCAGGCGGGCCCTCCACCCTTCTGGCCCCTCCTCCTGGCCTTCCTGAGAGCTGGAGCCTGGACCTGAGTGTAAGAAACAGATCAAGTAAGGTGAGACAGGTGGGGATGTCTCTTCACAGCCAACTGCACCTTTCAACACCCCCAGAGCCAGCCCGGCACACAGGACAGAGGTGGGGCTTCCAGCCTGGCTGCTGTGTACCCCCGGATCACTACTCCTTTCCAGGCCTCAATTTCCAATCTGTCAAATGGGTGTTGACATGGAAGGGAAACTCTGTGGACTGAGTCTCTGTGATGGGCGACATGATGAGCAATGACTGGGCATGGCTACCTATCCATAGTCATTCTTGGCTCATTCTTAGTCCCCTAACAGTGGACTAAACAGTGAGCTCGGTCAAAGGGCAAGTTACAGAAAGACACCTTTGTGGTGTCTGAACCCCACTTCCCCAGACATTTACAGACAGGGCAGGGGTATGCAGACCCGGGGTGTCTGGAAAGAGTTGCCAGGGGACAGCAAGACCCCAGTTCTAGGCAGAGCCATTGTGAAGGTGGACAAGGCCTCTTTCTGCACCCTGGGAACACAGCTAAGCACAGAAGGCAACATGACCTGGGATTACATATGAATCTAGGACAATGGTCATGGTGTGACCCTGAGGACACTGGCCACAGCCACACAGCCAGCAGATGAAGACCCATAGAGGACTATGGGTTCTGAGAGCTGGGCCACAGGACAGAGAAAGGCAGCTGGGGGCATATAGCAACACTTGGGGAGTGGCCAACCCCAGGGCCCCGTACCCCTCCACCCCTCCCCACGCCATAGCAGGGACTCTCACCCTTCACTACTGCCGCCTCTGCTTGGGGTATGGAGCCAGCACTGGTCTTACCAACCCCTGGAGATGTATCCAGGCTCTTATTGCCAATCTGGAGTGATACAGATGCCCATGGGGTATTGCCCACACTCAGGGGGACTGTAGGCTCCATCTTCGAAGCGGGGGGCTGGGGAGTAGTTGAATGTGATAGCTTGGCTGAGGGAACCTTTTGTGGCACTTCATTCTTGGGAAGGGTGATTGAGACTGAGGAAGTGGCTGGGGAAGACCTGTGGGGAAGAGAGTGGGTATCAGGTATGGGTGAATCCAGGAGTCACCCCCTCAAGAAGATAGTTTCCAGAGTGACCCCAACGAACTGAGGACAATCTACCCCAGGCCAGATGGCCCATGGCATCTGCTTGTGGTACTTCCGTGCATTGGAAGCTGCTTTATGCTATTAAATCTAGTGTGCACTGGATTAAAATGTCCCCCAAGTATGCTATGCATGGGGTACCAGAGCTGAAGCACCAAGGAGGGAGGGCCCTGGCTGGAGCCACAGGCTGGCCGATACTTGCCCAGCTCAGTATTAAGTTACTCATAGGCTGGACAGTCCAGCCAGGCCCCAGCCCCACCTGGGCTGCGTGGCTTTGGGTTACTCTATTCCCTTAGGCAACTCACATGCAGGTACACAGAGCCCAGACGACACGTGGCACCATTCCAAGCCCTGCCAAGCCTATTCTGCAGGGCTAAGACAGAGGCGCCTATCACAGCCCAAGAGCAGCGGCGTGTTCTCTTCCTCACCCTAGGACCAGCCCAAAAGCCTCTGGCACCAGACAGGGGTGGGTTCAGGCAGTTACAAACCAGGAGTTTCCCACCCTGAAATCAAAGACCAACCCAGGATAGAACCTCTTGACTCACTACATAGCTGTACTCGACTGAACGGGTACCCTAAAACTCAGATCTACTGGAGAACCACTGGGGAGCTTGAGATGTGATCTGATTTTAAAAAGGGGGGAAGGTGCTGGGTGGTGGTGGTGCACGCCTTTATCCTAGCACTCAGGAGGCAGAGGCAAGCAAATATCTGAGTTCAAGGCTAGCCTGGTCTACAGAGGGAGTTCCAGGACAGCCAGGGTTACACAGAGAAACCTTGTCTCAAAAAAATGTGTGTGTGTGGTGGGGGGAGCGTTCAGTAGATGTGACCACACAATAATGCAGTCACACTGGAGGACAGGGGCCCTCATTCAAAACCACTAACCTTACAGGAGACAGATGACACAGGTATGGTGGCGCATACCCGGGATCCCAGCACTGGGGACCCTAAGGCAAGAGGAGTTGGAGTCGAAGGCCAGCTTGTGAATCACATGGCTGGGATACGTGAGACCTTGTCTCAAAAACACCAGGACTGGGCTGGCGAGAAGGCTCAGAGGATGAAAGTGCTTGCCATGGAAGACTGGCAGCCCGAATTCAACCCCTGGAACCCACATGAAGGCGGAAGGAAAAACTGACTCCGTAAAATCGGTCTCCGACCTCCACACAGACATCGTGACATATGCGCCCCCCCCCACATCATACATAATTACAAAAAAAAAAAAGACCTGGGTGTGGCTCAGTGGTAGAGCCCCTGCCTAGAATCCCCCAGTGAGGGGCTGGGGTGTGACTCAGTGGTAGAGCACCTGCCTAGAACCCCCCAGTGAGGGGCTGAGGTGTGGCTCAGTGGTAGAGCACCTGATACCCTCAATTCCATCTCCAGCACTCTACAAAAGAAAAAAGGCAGAAGAGACGGGGGAAGTGGAGCCCAAACAACAGTGGAATCAGAGATGGGAGGCTGCCACCAACCAAGGAATGCCAGGCCCCTCCATACGCTGGAGTGAAAGGAGCCTCCCCTGGAGCCCTGGTGGAGTGTGTGGCCTGCCACAGGATATGCTTCTGCCACTGAAGCTGACCTGCAAGGAGTGACTGCCCCTCCATCTGCACCGTACGGTCAGCGTCTAGTGGGAGACACTATCGGTGCCAGGCACAAAGACAGGCTCAGAACCCAGCTCCACTCACACAAGTTATCCAAGGCACGGAGCCAGGCAGTGCCGCTCCCAGCTCAACACCTGTTTTCCTGTCCACAAGACAGGCACAAGGGTCCTGGAGAACCAATCTAGTGTGGGCCACCTGCAGCCACTAAAGCCTGTAAGACCAGCATGCCCTGCGTCCCTGCGTCTATCCTGTCCCCCACCTCCACTTTCCAGATAGGGAAGCTAAGGCCACACAGTCATGGAGGAATAGAACTTCTCCATGTCCTGGTGGGCAGGTCATAGCCACACCCCACATCCCTCCCACCTACCTGCTTGGAGCCTGGGTACCAGCTCCCGCCAGCCCTGGCAAGGCCTTCCTAAGGACACTTAGCGCTTGCTCTCGACTGCTCTCCTGGGCAGGGGTATCCACAGCAGCGGAGACCTTGCTGGCAGAGGCATTCAGCGTGGCCGGGACCCTACCAGTGGGGGCATTCACCGCAGGGGGGACCCTGCCATCAGTGGCACTCACTACAGTGGAGACCTTGCTGGTAGGGGCATTCACCATAGTGGGTACCTTGCTGGTAGAGGTTGTCACCACAGGGGGGACCCTGCCATTGGGGGCATTCACCACAGTGGTGACCTTGCTGGTGGAGGTATTCACCACAGTAGAGACCTTGCTGGTGGGGGCATTCACCACAGTGGTGACCTTGCTGGTGGAAGTATTCACCACAGTGGACACCCTGCCATTGGGGGCATTCACTACAGTGGGGACCTTGGTGGTGGAGGTATTCACCACAGGGGGGACCCTGCCATTGGGGGCATTCACCACAGTGGGGACCTTGCTGGTGGAGGCATTCACCACAGAGGGGACCCTGCTGGTGGTACTGTTGCTGGCTGGGGATGGGGCAGGATTCTGAAAAAATTTCTCTCGGGCTTGCTGGGTCCTAGAGGCTGCGGGGGTCCAGGCTGGGGTGGCCGTTGAGTTTGGAGATGCTGTGCTCAAGCTGAGCTGAGTCTTGACACCTTTTGAGGCTGCCTGGCCTTGGGGCACAGACGGGTGAGAGTCCAGAGCACTTGGGTATACCACAGGACGAGATCCGATGGTCGCCGTGCTGCTCTGGGCAGGTGATGACCATCCTGTCGGGGAGCTATTAGTCACGTGGCTGATGGCTTTGCTATTCCCAGAAGTAGTGGCCACTGGGCTCGTGGGCAGCCTGGGCCCTGCGGGGCTCCCCACGTGGACACGGGAGGTGGCTGGCTGGTTAAGTTCAGTCTGGACAAAGCCTCTGGCAGTCACGTTGCCTCCAGCGGGCTCCCAGGCTGCTGCCCTGGCCCTCAACGGTGTCACCTCTCCGAGTCCATTGGCTTCCTGAACCTTCCGGGAGGCATTGCTTGGCCTGGTGTCTGCAGCAACAGCCCCTGGCTGTCTGGAGGCCAGTTTTGACAACTTGGGGCTCACAGAGGTGACTTCTGAGCTGTGATGAGTACAGACAAAGACACCCGGCTCTCCCGTGGCACGGTAGGCCCCTGAATGCAGCGTGCTGGAACACTGTTTACACCTGCAGAAGGAAGCCATAGAGACTCAGAGCCTGCGCCCTGGCTCACTCACTCATTACTTCACTCTCCCAAAAGCACACATTGCCGTAGGCCTCTATCTACTCATGCGGCCGTTGATTTATTCAACAAATACTCGTTGATGACTTCAATGAGTTACAGCTTCCACTGGCACACGTGTCAGGGCTGTGGGCACCGCAGAAAGTGCTCAAACATGTCACCAGATGCGTACACAAAGGCTACATAGTGTGCCCCGTTTTCAGGAGTCCAACTACCCCAAGCTCGAAGAAGATGGACTTGAGATTCACTCCTTGTCCCCCAAATCTAGAAGCTTCAGGGAGACAAGAAGAGTCACAGAGTCAAAAAACTCAACACAACCAGGCGGTGGTGGCGCACGCCTTTAATCCCAGCACTTGGGAGGCAGAGGCAGGCGGATCTCAGTGAGTTCGAGGCCAGCCTGGTCTATAGAGTGAGATCCAAGACAGCCAGGGCTACACAGAGAAACCCTGCTTCAAGGCAAAACAAAACAAAACGAAAAACACAAAGGGCTGAGATAACAAGGGAAACTGAGTCAGTGTGTCCAGGACACCCTGAGGGGACATTAGGGTTCAGCAGTGCTGTCCCCTACGGAAGAGAGATGGGAGGACTGTGGGAGCCGTGGAAGGTGTGTGAACAGGAAGTGTGCACCCAGACATGCAGCGGGGACCATACCTGAAGCAGCTTCGGTGGTAGAGCCGCCCATCAGCCAGGTGCCGCTGCACAAGGTGAACGTGTTTGCCACAGACCCCACAGATGCTGCTGACGGAGTTGCCTGCAGTTCCCAGAGCCTGCAGGGAAGTGTCGGGAGCTGCTGAGGGGCAGCTGACAGTTCCAGATTCCCACCTCAGCCCAGGGGTGGCCAACAGATCCCATTTTATAGGCTGGAGAACTGAGACCCTGGGGAGCCACTAGCCAGAGCATGGGCATGGCTACACACTCAGGACCTCCAGACCGGCCCTGTCGGGGAGCAGGAGACTGGTTTCGGAGATCCTAGGGACCCAGTGTGGGGCTAGAGACAAACCTAGTGCCTTCTGCTACCCTGCCAGGCTCTGGGATCAGGCCAGTTGCCCCAGGATCCAGGCCGGCCTTGCTCTGGCTTCATGGAACCTAGAATAACCACTACAGAACAGCAGGGGGCACTCAAGCTAAGCACTGCAGGGCTCGCCAGGGATGGAAGGTCCAACCCAGTGTCCCTTCCCATCTACGAAAGAGGACAATCTAAACCAGCCCAGAAAGGTCTGCGGTTCCAGCTCCATCCCATCTGGAATGACCTCAGTTTACCCATCTGTATTACGGGATTCACAATGCTTGCCACATTGAACTGGAGCCCAGCAGAGCCACCTCAGTGGGTGCGCTGGATACAAAGCGTGGGGAGGGGTACGGTACCCTAAGAGAATATCCCACACAGCTCTGTGTTTGGGTATATAGCTGGCCCTACAATGCCCACTCGACCAAGGCATGCTCACAGCCTTCGGGGACGGCCTCTCTGAGCCTCCTTCACTCCTCTGAACCACGGGGTTTGTCCTAGCTGGAGACAGTGGTGACCTCTGGGCTGGAGCAGGTGAGGGCAACTTGGCGGCAGGCTGGGACAGGACCTTCTTTCCAGAATGTTCTTCAGTCGAGTCTGATGAGGGTCTCTTCACACCAGCCATGCCTCCAACTGGCATGAGACACAGGAAACGGGTTAGGAGGGTCTCACCCAGAGCTCATACCCTCTAAGAGGTCGCTGAGGCCACAGTGAAAGGCATGGGCCTCTTAGGATAGCTGGCGGGGTGCAGAGCTGGGTAAGGACAGCCCCGGGGCACATTCTTTCCAGCAAACCCTGGCCTGGCCCTCACCCCGTCTCCCAGCCGACAACCCCATCTGGGGTCACGGAAAGGGACTTTTCTGTTTCCAAACCACCATTCCAGGCTGGCCCTCGGCCCAGGGGGATTCCGGAGATTTCTAAAGCTAAACGAGGAATGTGGTGCAGGAAGCCAAAGAGCTCCCCACTCATGGGCTGGGTGAAGACCCGGTCTGTCCGCCCTGCCTGGGCCACACAGCTTCCATCGCCACAGCCAACCATAAGTCACCCAGGGTCTGCCGAATGATTCTGACAGCTGTCTAAGACCTTGGGGGTTGAGGATAGAAAGACCAGGACAACAGTGCACCTAGGAGCACACAGTAGGCACTTCCTTAGAGTTCCCCGGCAGGACCAGGTGGGGAATAAGGGAGCCCAGGGGCCTCACTCTATACTCGCACAAAGGCCTCTGGTCGCCTTGGTAACAGACACAGCTATGAGGACCCACATGAGTAGTCTCCAAAAGGTACCCTCCCTGCATCACTGCCCACCCTAGGGCTCAGTGCTGTGGCATGGGGACTGAGGGTGGGCATGGAGCCCAAGAGGAAGAACTGCAGCATGGGCTGGTGGTCCTGATGCGTCCGCAGTCTTGACCATGCACCCGGCATGGGAGGGCCCTCCTGGACAGGGACTCACTTGGGGACCGGCCGTGGAAGTAGTTGTAATACTGTGACACGTAGGTGAGGATGCTCAGCCGGTCTGGAACCTTCAAGGCCACCATGTCCTCGGCGTCTAGCAGGGCTGGGATGCCCAACTGTTCCTCTGCCACTTGGAAGGCCTGGAGAGGGGTTTAAATCAGCAGGGTAGACAATGGAAAGAACTATTGCTGGGCCACCAGCCCAGCTGAAAGAGAAAATACAAAGAAGCCTGGGCTAAAAGTCCAAGGACTCCTGCCTGAGTGACCTCCCAGGCTCATCGTGTCCACTTGTATAAAGGTTCAATGTCCCAACAGATATTCCTCAGGAGACCAGACCCAGAGGGCTAGTTTTATGTTGAGGGCAGGTGCTGTGAACCCAGGGCCTCCAACTTGCTAGGCAGATGCTCTACCACTGAGCCACACCTCAGCCCCTCACTGGGGGATTCTAGGCAGGTGCTCTACCACTGAGCCACACCCCAGCCCCTCACTGGGGGATTCTAGGCAGGTGCTCTACCACTGAGCCATACCCCAGCCCCTCACTGGGGGATTCTAGGCAGGTGCTCTACCACTGAGCCACACCCCAGCCCCTCACTGGGGGATTCTAGGCAGGTGCCTGACCACTGAGCCACACCCCCAGTGCTAGCACTGGCCCTGGACTCATGATCCTTCTGCCTCAGCCTCCCAAGTAGCTAGGACTAGGTGGTACAGGCTTGTCCTACCCAGCCTGACTCTAGGAGACTCTTAGGGTATGTGCTCACCCCACCCCTGGGGCTTATCACTCTAGAAAACAGCTCTGAGCCTCCACAGCCCTGCTGGGCCAAACGTCAACCACTTAGAGCAGCCTGTCCATGATGTGGCTGATCCCTGTGATGGGGACAGGATGCACTGGGCTGGGGAGGCCAGGAACCCGCACATACAGAGCACTTACTGCATACCAGCCGGGTAGATTGACAGCTCAGTGCCCTCCCACCTTCACTGGCTGCCACCCGCCTCCAGCACCAAAGCCCCAGGGAAGCTCCAATTACTGACCTATGTCTTTCCTGGAACTCACAGAGATCCGCCTGCCTCTGCCTCCCGAGTGCTGGGATTAAAAGCGTGCGCCGCCACCGCCCAGCACTGACCTATGTCTTTGCTTGGCCCTCCCCACTTGTTTTCCTCACTAAGTAACCCCTCAGGCTCCCTCTGTGTTCCCTGTCCCCATCTGACTCTTGGTCTCACTGAGAGACCCGCCTCAGGTTGCTGATGGCCTCCACCAGCTCAAGCCCTTCTCAAATTGCCAACTGTGGCTGCAGGCCTATCTCAGCTAGTCAGGAGGCTGAGGCAGAATGATTATGAGCTTAAGAGTATGCTGGGCTACAGAGTGAGTTCAAGGCCAGCCAGGCCTAGTTAAGAATACTATTTCAAAATAAAAAGTAAAAAGGGAGCTGAGAATATGGCTCAGGCTTAGAGCCCCTGCCTAGAATCCCCAGTGAGGGACTGGGGTGTGACTCAGTGGTAGAGCACCTGCCCAGAATACCCCACTGAGGGGCTAGGGGTGTGGCTCAGTGGTAGAGTACTTGCCCAGAATCCCCCAGTGAGGAGCTGGAGGTGTGGCTCAGTGGTAGAGCACCTGCCTAGAATGCCCCAGTGAGGGGCTGGGGTGTGGCTCAGTGGTAGAGCACCTGCCTAGAATTCCCCAGTGAGGGGCTGGGGTGTGGCTCAGTGGTAGAGCACCTGCCTAGAATCCCCCAGTGAGGGGCTGGGGCATGGCTCAGTGGTAGAGCACCTGCCTAGAATCCCCCAGTGAGGGGCGGGGGTGTGGCTCAGTGGTAAAGCACTTGCCTAGTGTGTATGCCCTGGGTTTAAGTTTCAATACTGAAAAACAAAATACATAAAAATCTAAAAATTGTAAAGCTCCACCAGCTCCATTTAGCTCAGGGCAGAGGTCACTGGCGTCCTGGCCCTGGTCCCCGGTGACTCACAGGGCTCTCTTGTAGCTTCCTTCACTGAGGCTCCTCTTCCAGATGCCTGTGTGGCCTCCACGTGGATGCCAAGTTGGGGTCCCTACACTGTTCCCACGTGTGCAGCCCCTTAGGGTCTCCATGCCACTCTCATACCAAGCCTCAGATCTCCTCTGACCCACAGAACAGGCTCAGGATCAGGCCATTCCCACTGAAGGCCACGTGTACCCTCTGTGTGACCTCCTCCCCGGACATTCCTTTCTCCTGCAGTCTGGAGAAGGAGAGCCTCCAGTCCACGCTTCCCAGGGGTCCAGCTTCACTGGCTCAGAGGGAAAGCCCAAAGTCCTTTCTCCACCAGGCCCTGCACCTGCCTCAGGACCCCACCCCTCCCTGGCTCCTCAGCTGCGTGTCCTGCCCAGCACTCTGTCCGCCCACACAGTCACCCCACCCAAGATGGCTTCCTGAGAGCATCCACAGATCTGCCAAGGCATCCGTGCATCCCAGCCTCATCTCCCACCTCACACCCAGTGCGGCCAACACCCGATGAACTGACTCTTGTGTGTGTGTGCCTGGGTATGTTCATGTGTGCATACATACATGCATATGGCACCCAGAGGTCAAGGTCAGACGTTCCCTGAAAGTGTTCTCTATCTTATGTTTATTTTTTATATGCATGGTGTGTGTGGGGGGGTATGTGCACAAATGTTCAAATGTGTGTGGGTGTACATGTCATGCAGTGTGTGTGTGTATTATGTGCCCGTGTATGTAGAGGCCGGAGGTTGACACTGATGTCTTCCTGGATCACTCTCCACCTTATGTATTGATTCAGGGTCTCTTGCTTGAATCCCAAGTTAGCCAACTGGGCGTGTCTGGCTAGACAGCTTGCTCTTGGGGTCCCCTGTCTCCACCTCCCATGCACCGGCATTCCAGGCCAGCTGCCACATTCATCTGGCAGTTCTGGAGATCTGGACTTAGGTCTTCCATGTTTGCCCCACAAGCAGTTTTACTCAATGAGCCATATCCCAGCCCCCAGGGCTGAGACTAAAGGCATGTGCTACCAGACTCGGCCCAGAACTGAGTCTTTAACTGCATTTCATGCTAATTAAGTTACAGAGGCTGGCCGGGCGGTGGTGGCGCACGCCTTTAATCCCAGCACTTGGGAGGCAGAGCCAGGCGGATCTCTGTGAGTTCGAGGCCAGACTGGGCTACCAAGTGAGTTCCAGGAAAGGCGCAAAGCTACACAGAGAAACCCTGTCTCAAAAAAAAAAAAAAAAGTTACAGAGGCTGCCCTACCTGGACAGGTAAAGCATCTCATGTCTACTGTCTCAGTCCTCCCTAGAGATGCCAGTATCAGGGGCCCATGCGGACCCTGCTTGGCTCAGAGTAAGAACAGATGTGCGTTAGTCCAAGGGACCACACGTGGGACATATTTTGTAGCAGGGTGACTTAGGCTGGCACATAGAAGTACAGAGTAGGTCTTGAATCAAGGGGCCAGGGAAGGTGATCCTGCCTACCCCCAGGATCCCCAGGACCCACCCTCCCACAGCTTCCATGGGCCTTGCTCTGGCCTGGGTAGATCAGCCAGGCCACCCACAAGAAAGGAGGTTGGCTGCTACTCCCTGGGGCCTCACTGTCCCAGTGAGGAAGAGAGGAGTCCATGGGGCCTAGGATCCAAGATCAAACGTTGATCTCAGAACACAGATTGCCCAGCTTGGGACTGGCTGAGGAGCTGTAGGGAGGCCAAATCCCCAGAATGGGACCCCTGGATAGCCTAGCAGAAGGCTCACTCCACTGAGGTGCAGTGGCCCTTCAGATAAGAGCTGGGAGTTTGAGGCAGAGGGCTTAAAGGACAGACAGCGGGCAGCAGCTAGCCAACTCACCAGCTTGTTGTTCTCGTAAATGTTTTCCTTCCGGAGGGCATTGAAGTTTCTAGAAGACAAAAACACTTATGTCAAGCCGGGTGTGATGGCGCATGCCTTTCATCCCAGCACTCAGAAGGCAGAGGCACATGGGTCTCTATGAGTTCAAGGCTGGCCTGGTCTACATAGCGAGTTCCAGGACAGGCAGGTCTCAAAGCATTTATGTCCAAAGCCACTCAACTCTAAGAAAGAAGCAGGGCCTCGGGGGCCATCTTGCCCAAATGGGGAAACTGAGGCCAGGAGTGGCACTGTGAATTCAACAGGTCTTGAGCAAAGGCACGATGGCCAGGCTGGTGCCAGGTCTGGCTTGTGACCTCCTATCCTGGGCAGTGGTGACCCACAGTGGGCCCCCAGATTGACCCCCACCTCCAGCCCTGGAGGAGACTGGGACCTTGCTTTCCACTCCTGACCCCATCAGAAGCAGCAGGAAACAAATCCAGAGAGGCATAGACACCAGCCCAGGGCAGTCCAGCTAAGACACAGCCCAGGGTAGGCCAACAGAAAAGGACAACATGGGGCGAACACGAGAGGCCCTAAGGCGGGGAACAAAGCTGACCTGCAGAGGGCGGAACGCCACAGGGCTAGCCGGTGACTCTGCCCATATGTCAATCTGGTCACCACTTACAATTCTGCGGCACCTCCTGCAGGGGGCGCTGTTCTGACCAGCTCATAAATAATTCCTCACCGCTCACAGGTCCTGTGCGCTGAAACACTGTGAACACAGAGAGGCCTGGGGCACATGCAAGCCTCTCAGCAGGAGGAAGGGTCAACCATTCCATCTCTCACTCATGGGAAGGTATGACTTGGTGTTCCCCAGATGCCCCACCTGGTCCCTGGGAGGGCTTCAGAAATGAGTCCATGGGTGACCACGGGGTCCTAGGAAGTAGCCCAGGTAGTGCCCCAAGCAGCCTGGACAGTAGAGCTTCCCTGGAGAAGCCAAGGGTGCCACCCACCCAGCTACCCAGTGGGCCCCAGACTCCAGGCACATGCCACAACATGCCCTGACACTCCCAACGTGACACACCCCGGCCCACCTGAAAGCTGCCATGCCCGGCCCCATGTTGCCAAGACAGGTCAGCCAGAGCCTGCTTGGATCTCTGGGGAAGCTGGTGAAAAAGCAATTGTCCATCCATCCACTTGCGGTCTGTGGGTCCCAGGAGGCAGCCGCTGCCACCTGAGTGACCTAAATTGTTCTGGAAGCTTCCTGGCACAGAGGAAGGGTCTCTGACCAAACACTGAGTCCTGTTTCTTAGTGTCTGCCTCTGGCAGGACACTTCCCTTGGGACCCCAGTGTCCCTGCCTGTGAGAAAAACACAGCTTCAGAGACTGGATTCTCCTTCTTTTCCTTAGACTTATTTTTCTGTTTAAAATATTGATTACAGACGGGCGGTGGTGGCGCACGCCTTTAATCCCAGCACTCGGGAGGCAGAGGCAGGCGGATCTTTGTGAGTTCGAGGCCAGCCTGGGCTACCAAGTGAGTTCCAGGAAAGGCGCAAAGCTACACAGAGAAACCCTGTCTCGAAAAACCAAAAAAAAAAAAAATATATATATATATATATATATATATATATATATATATATATATATTACATTTTATCTATTTAGTCAGTGTGCTTGTGCGTGGGCGTGGGTGTGCCATGCGCGTGTGTGGAGGACAGAGTCGGTTCCTTTCTTCACCATGTGAATTCTACCTAAACTCAAGTCCTCAGGCTCGGCAGCAGGCTCCTTTACCCACTGACTCATTTTTGCCAGCCCAAGCCTCAAACTTTTCTTTTCTTTCTGGTGCCGGGAATTGAACTTAGGGCCTCACACACGCTTGGTAAGCATGATACAACTGTGCTCTATTCTCGGTCTTCTATGTATGTGTGTGTGTACGTTTATGTGTGAGCAGATGCTCGTAGAGGCCAGAGGTCAGTACCACGTGTCTTCCTTGATCACTCTCCACCTTAATTTTTGAGGGTCTCCCAGTGAACCCGGAGCTCACTGATTCAGCTAGGAGGGCCGGAGACTCCAGGGATCCTCCTGTTTCCAACCACCATAGCCCCAGCCCTGAGATTATAGATGTGTGCCACCACACCTGCCTTTTTCCATGGGTTCTGAGCCTCGAACTCAGGGCCTCATGCATGCACAGCAAATGCTTTACCAACTCAGCTATCTCCTCAGTCCATCCTCTCCCCTTCCCTCCCCTTTCCCTTCCCCCTCCCTTCCTCCCTCCCTTCCCTTGAGGTTTTGGGGACAGAGTAGGTCCTCACCCACGCTAAAAACACTTCTTACTACAGGGCTCCATCCCAGCCTCAAATTTGAGTCTTGTTCAGGACACTGTTTGATCAGATGTGACAGTCATGTCCCCAGTACACAGGCAGGTCTCAACAATGAAGCAGGAAGGTTCTGGGTGCCTATAGCCACCTGACCTGGGTCGGCCTAGCTCTGAAGCCAATCTGGCAGCAGAAATCAGGCCTTGGCCAGTTCTACACTATAAGGTGGACCCTCAGAAGCCGGGGCTGCGAGCCCATTTTATAGACCAAGTAAAAGGAGACTGTTCAGACCTGCCACACGGTGGGGTGGGGGGCTGCAGTGGGCCCCCCTCCCTCTTTACAAAACTTCCCCCTTCAGCTTTCAGCCCAGCCAGGCAGCTGCCAGCTGCCCAGCCCTTCAGGAAACTCTCAGCACTTCCGGCCGGGACCACCTCCGTCCGATAACGCGTCCCAGATGCCAAGACCACCCGCACAGTGAGAGGTAAGCCAACAAACGACAAGAGCTGGGAAGGGCGGGGGTCAGGCCCCAGAAGTCTGGGTGGCCTCCATGCACCTGTGTGGGCACCATCCACCTGAGCCTGTCCCCAGATGTCCCTGGTGTTCCTAGACCATCTAAGGACGGGCATGTGAGTGTCCAGCCTGCACCCGACAATCCAGAGTCCTCCAGCCACACGGGTCTCTCCCATCCCCCACCCCTTGGAAAGCACAAGCCCTTCTCCAGAGCCCAGGGTCACTGACCTAAATGGCTACTGCTAGGAGGCTGGACAACAAGCTGTGTTTTGTTTCCAAACAGAGCAGGAAGAGGCCGGCTACCAGCCTCCTACTTTCGCCTCTGAACACCCAGGGGGCCCAGCGCCTCCCTGCAGCTCCATTTTGTCATCTAGCCCACAGTTCCAGGTCCTCCAGAGTCTTCCAGGCCCCAACAGAGCAGCCACACTCTGAGAAGGGGCATGGTACATAGATTGAGGTGGCACACTCATTTACAGCTAACTCCCAGGAGCAAGTGTGAACTGCTTTCCTGGACCCAAAGGGTCTCCATGACCAAATGGAAGCACCCTGGCCAGTCCCTCAGTCACCACAGCCTCCTGACACCAGGCCTAGCCTCTGTACCTCAAACCAAGTTGTTCCCTGGCTCGGCCTGACACACTGGCCAGGGTCCCCTGAGGACACTCAGGTCCCCAAGTGGACATGTATATATCTTTGCTTTCCCATTCCCTGAGCTCATGTCCCCCTTGGCACGGGGTACAGGAGGTAGCACGTCCGTCCCTCAGTTTCGGAGGCCTGAGCTAGCCAACAGGGCAGTCCATCAGACAGCTTTTGGAATTGATTATCTCCTTCATTTGGATGTGGGTTCTGGGGATCAAACTCAGATCACCAGGTCTATGTAGAAAGCACCTTTACCCACTAGGCCATCTCTCTGGCCCTGGAGTTTCTGAGTAGCTTTACTTATGCTTTAAAGATTTATTTATCTATTGGTTTTGGGTTTTTTGTGTTTTTTGTTTTTTCTGACAGGGTTTCTCTAGGTAGCAGCCCTGGGTGTTCTGGAACTCACTATATAGACCAGGCTGGCCTCCAGCTCACAGAGACCCACCTGCCTCTGCCTCTGTCTCCTGAGTGCTGGGATTAAAGGCATGCGCGCACTGCCGCCGCCACCACCCGGCCTTATTTTTATTTAATATGTATGTCTCTCATGTCGTGGGTGTTTTGCCCCCACATGTCTCTGCATATGTGTGCGGTGACCTCGGAGGCCAGAAGGCGGCCTTGGATCCTCTGGAACTGGAGTTCCAGACAGTTGTTAGCCGCCATGTGGGTGCTGGGAATTGAACCTCTGCTTGAGCAGCCGATGCTTTTATAACTGATGAGCCGTATCTCCAGCTCCTACTCACTCATTTTTGAGATAGGATCTCACACAGCCCAGGAGAGTCTCAAATTCACTTTGTGGCCCAGGATAACCCTGAACTCCTGATCCTGCTACCTCTTCCTCCCAAGTGCTGGGATTACAGGTGTGAGCCACGCCTGGAGTTCTGACTAAGCCCATCAAGTAGGGCTGACCATCCTTGCAGGAAGCAAGCCCTTTATGGCCGGCTTCCCAGAAAGCATCAAGCACCCAGCACGGATCCAGCATCATATTCCAAACTGGTTCTTACAGCGGGTACATCAAAGCTATTGTTTGAGACAGGGTCGGATAGCCCAGGCTGGGCGGGCTCCCTCGGTCGCTGCGCTAGTTAGTTTTGATGTCAGCTTGACACAGGTGAGGGTCATCTGGGAAGAGGGAACTGAACTGAGAAAATGCCTCCATCAGATTACCCGGAGGCAAGCCTGTGGGACATCTTCCTGATTAATTATTGATGTGCTAGGGCATATCCCATGTGGGCTGTGCACAAACACACGCACCTTGAGCAGGTGGTCCTGGGTGCTATAAGAAAGTGGGCTGAGCCGGGCGGTGGTGGCGCACGCCTTTAATCCCAGCACTCGGGAGGCAGAGCCAGGCGGATCTCTGTGAGTTCGAGGCCAGCCTGGGCTGCCAAGTGAGTTCCAGGAAAGGCGCAAAGCTACACTGAGGAAGCCATGGGAGCAAGCCATGGCTGCATTCCTCCATGGTGTCTGCTTCAGTTTCTGCCTCTGGGTCCCCGCATTGACTTCCCTCAATAACACAGGGTGAACTGAAAGTATAAGCCAAATAAACTTTTGGTGGTTTGAATAGGAATGGCCCCCATAGGCTCATATCTCTGAATGCTTGGTGTGGCCTTGTTGGAGGAGGTGTGTTGGGGGGAGGGCAGGCAGCTTTGGGGTTTCAAATGCTCAAACCAGGTCCAGTGTCTCTGCCGCCTGTGGATCTAGATGTAGAACTCTCAGCTCATCGAGTACCATATCTGCCTGTGTGCCTCCATGAGGACCTGAATTCAATCCCAGCACCCATGTAGAAAGGCAAGCGTGGTGGTGTGCACTCCAGTGCAGGGCAGGTGGAGACAGGAAGATTTCTGGGGCTTTCTGGTCCACCCTCCTAGCTTATTTAGTGAGCTCCAGGCCAGTGAGAGACTCTGTCTCCAAAAACAAGGTGGGGGCCGCAGAGCTGGCTCAGTGGTTGAAAACACTTGTTGCTCTTGCAGAGGACCAGTTCAGTTCTCAACACCCACAGGGTGGCTCACGACGATCTGTAGCTCCAGTCCCAGGGGATCCCAAGCCCTCTCCCGACCTCCACAGGCACCAGGTATACACATGGTACACAGACATGCATGTATTCAGAATATTCCTGCACATAAAATAAAATTTAAAAACCTTTTTTAAAAGGTGTGTGCTGGAGAGCTGGCTCAGTGGTTAGGAGCACTGGCTGCTCTGTCAGAGGACCCCGGTTCCATTCCCAGCACCCACATGGAGGCTCACAACTGTGGGTGCACAGACATACATGCAGGCAAACACCCACACACATAGAATAAAATAATGCATTTATTGCTGGGTGGTGGTGGCATATGCCTTTAATCCCAGCACTCAGGAGGCAGAGGCAGGCGGATCTCTGTGAGTTCAAGGCCAGCCTAGGCTACAGAAGTGAGTTCCAGGAAAGGCTCCAAAGCTACACAGAGAAACCCTGTCTGAAAAAACCGAAATCATGGGCTGGAGAGATGGCTCAGAGGTTAAGAGCACTGACTGCTCTTCCAGAGGTCCTGAGTTCAAGTCCCAGCAACCATATGGTGGCTCGCAACCATCTGTAACGAGATCTGGTGCCCTCTTCTGGTCATACATGCTGTATACATAATAAATAAATAACTAAATCTTTAAAAAAAAAAAAAAAAAAAAAAACCTAAATCAGGGCTGGAGAGATGGCTCAGCGGTTAAGAGCACTGGCTGTTCTTCCAGAGGTCCTGAGTTCAATTCCCAGCAACCACATGGTGGCTCACAACCATCTGTAACAAGAACTGGCACCTTCTTCTGGCCTGTAGGCATGCATGCAAAGCACTGTATACATAATACATAAATAAAATCTTAAAAAAAAAACAAACACCAAAATCAATTAATCAGTCAATCAATCAATCAATAAAAACAAGGTGGTTAGCGTCCAAGAACAATGCCCTGTACATGCACTCATGCACACACATATAACACACACACACACACACACACACACACACACGCATGCATGTGCAGGGGCACACGTGGAGGCACACATGCATTCACAGTACCCTAGGACCTCCCAGTATGACTGAACTTAGAGACAGGGTCATCACAGAGGTGATCTAGTGAACAAGGGGTCACTGGGGCAGCCTGACCCCAGGTGCCTGTGTCCCTGTGCTGAGGGGAAACTTTGGACAGAGACACACAGGGAGTGTGGGAGGACATGAGGGACCGTAGCGGGCTGTACATGAGCCAACAGAGAGATCAGCGAAGCTTCCCTCCACAGCCTCCGAAGAACGGGCCCTGCCCATACGCCCATCTCAAACCTCCAATTTCCCTTATCTTTCCAGTACTGGGGATCAAACCTGGGGCCTCACACACACTGCCGATCTCTACCACAAAGCTCCACCCCCAGCTGTCAGTTCACTGAGACTGAGTCTCCCTGAGCATGCAACGCAGCTCAGGCTGGCTTAGAACTTACTCCACCACCCAAACCAACCTGGAACTTGAGATCCTCCTGCCTCAGCCTCTTAGTGCTGGGACCAGCAGCGCACAGCACCCTATTTGTTAGATTCCTTTGTTGGAGACATCTTAAGGAAGATTTTGGCATTCTCTTACCCTTCCTTTCGGTTCCCTTCTTTCCTTTATTTCGGGTTTCTGTACGTGGGGGTGAAGGGTTCGTGTGGGTGCACGAATGTGTGGACACATGTGGAGGCCGGACATCAACCCTGGGTGTCATTCCTCAGGAGCTGACCTGTGGGAGCCCGTTCTCGGGTTCCTTGTGGCTTTACCCAGCAGGTCCGCATAGAGGATGATTAGGACCATGGGCCTGAGTGCAGGTGTCTGAGATGGTCTACACTTGGCTGTGCTGGGGGAGGAGGTCTTTTGCTCCACCCTTTGGCGTCTCTATAAATACCCTGGGGCAGAGACAGTCCGGGCCGTTGGAAAAGGTTCCAGGCCCTCTCGAGGCTATCCTTTATTTTCTATCTGTTTATCTCCGCAAGATTCTCCGCAATAATTCCTTCTATCTAATATTTCCTGCTGCTCGCACTCAAGAAAACTCTGGGGAACTGTGGGGGTGGCTGGGTAAACACCCCACACTGTCCATCCCATTTTTGAGACAGGACCTCTCACTGGGGCCTGGAGCTTGCCAGTTTGAACCGGCTGGCTAACCAGCAAGTCCTGGCAGTCTCCTGTCTCCACCTCCCCAGCACTGGGATTACAAGTGCACACCACTATCCCCGATTTCTGTACGTGGGTGCTGGGGACTGAACTGGGTCCACACCTCCCCAGTCATCACAAACTGAACAAATAAATAAAACTAGGGGGTAAAGAGCTACCCACCAGTGTGTGGATGGTCGAATAGCCTGAGGCATGAACAACCAGGCCACCATCTATTGAACACAATGACACATCTGGGTTCCCGTCCCCCCGCGCCCCCCCCCCCCACGCCCTGTGAGCTTTAGCTGTGGAGGAAGCCAGTCTCCAGCTTCCCAGCACCTCGGGGGGGGGGGGGTCCTTAGGAATAGTCACCCCCCTTTCTAGATTCCCACATGGCTGACTTCTCTTTCTTGTATTTCCTGGAAGAACACTCAAATATGCAGGGGTAGGCACCAGGCTGGGAGGGGAATTCCCAGCTCAATGTTATCTCTAGGCAAATCCAGCACATCTGGAGTTAATCCCGCTGGCAAGAAGGCAAAGAGAAGAGACAGCTAGAGAGAGGCCCGCAGCTCCAAAGTGGAGAGGGGCTCAGGGTGAGTGTGAAACCAAGAGGACTGAGCAGGATGAGGAGACCAGCCTCCCTCCGAGGAGCCTGGGAACCAGACACAGAGAACAAGGCCTCTGGAAGGCCAGCACCAGGCTGGGTTGTCCCCTGGGAGGGCAGCAGCCCCCTCCCATAGTCCTGGACAGTTTTAGCCGGAAGGCAGTGGCAGGGGTCTGGGCAGCCAGCCTCGGGCTGGAGAACAGAAGGCCTCTATGCCCAAGCAGTTTCCTGCTGGCCGAAGTCTTTGTGGGAGGGAAGGAAGCTGGCCTTGCCTGGTCCACTCTTAGCTCTGGCCAGGGAAGCTTTGGGATAGGGCACACACCCTGTGAAACCCCTGACCTTCAGCAGGGGAGTCTATAGTCTAGACAGAGTCAAAGGCACCCACCCAAGGGACCCCTGCCAAGGCTGCCTCAGCCACCTGCTGCTTCTAGCGGTGGCATCAACACTAGTTTCCAGAGCTGTAGGGGCCTTGAGGACCTTCAGGTCACCCCACCCATGACCAAGAGCTGGAAATTTCCACAGAACTCTGGCTTTATAGCATGCATGGCAGTGAGTACCTATAATCCCAGCATTCACTGGCTAAGGCAGGAGGATTGGCCCAAGTTTGAGCTAGCCTGGGCTATGCAGTGAGCTCTAGACCAGCCTGGACTATTTATCAAGATCCTGTCTCCAAGACCCAGTCTCCAAATAAACAATAGAACGCTATCATTGGGGCTGGGGGTGTGGTTAAGTTGGCAGGATACCTGCTTAGAATGCATGAAGCTCTGGGTTCCACTCATCCCTCGCACTGCATAAATTGTGCACAGTGGAGTACATCTGTAATCCCACCACTCAGGACATGGAGGCAGGAGGATCAGGAGTTCAAGGTCAGCCTTAGCAACATATTGAGTTTAAGGCCAGCCTGGATTACATGAGACCCCCATCTCGGCAAACGGAAAAAGATGCCAGACATGGTAACACGCATGTAATCCCAGCACTTGGGAGACAAAAGCAGGTGGATCTCTTCAAGTTTAAAACCAGCCTGGTCTACATAGTGAGTTCCCAGCCTTCAGGGCTATATAATGAGACTCTGTCTCAAAATAAAATAAAATAAAACAAAATAAAGAGAGAGAAAGACAGATTGGCAAGACTACTCATCAGGTAAAGGCTCTTCCATACATGTCTGACAACCTGAGTTCAATTTCAGGCTCCCACAGGGCTCTCCCGCCAGAGGGGAGCTTCCCTGAAGCAACTTCCCCCACCTCTTGGCTCAGACCCACAGGATACTATGCCTCTGGCCCCCGTGGCCTAACTAGAGCCCTGTGGCAGCTCCCGGTGAGGTTCAAAGGGAAGCCGGCCCCCCTGCGGCTCCCTACTTGGGGGCAGGGCAGCTGACCAGAGGTGGGCAGGGCTGCTGTGCAGGGTGGCTTCCCAGCCCTCACCTGGCAGCTGCAGGGTGGCTTCATTGCGGAAATGTCCTTGTGGGCAGGCTCCCTTAAATTCTGTGGAAAACCCAGGCTCTGGGGCGGAGCAGGGACACGTGGCATGAGGCAGGGAGCTGGCCCAGGTGGCCTCACTGGAAAGCCTATTTCCTCAGTCCCCTGGGCCTAGCGATGTGGGAGGGCCAGGGACGTCAGGGACACAACACACGTGAACTCCCTGCCTGCAGCCTGGCCCCACCTGGCTGGCTCCATGCCCAGGCTTGCTCCCTCACAGCTGTGCTCCACCAAGGGCCACAGGAAGCACACTCAGCAGGCAGGAGGAACCTCTGAGGTCAGACAAAGGGAAGGACTTCCTGGTGGCAACGCTGGAGACAAGGAGACAGGATATCCACCTTCCTGCTGCCAGAGGGTCTTCAGGGGAAGGAGAAGTGAACTAGAGTGCTGGGGTGCTGGGACCTGCCCCCCACCCCTGCCAAGCCTGACCTCAGGGCTCCTCAGAGAGGACAGCCCCTCCGTACCTGGGGTCCATCACACTTTTCTTGTCTCCTGGTAGTTGCCCAACTTTGCAGTGAGACATCTCCCACCCTCACCCACCACCTGACCAGAGCATGGCAGGACACAGGCTGGGGGCCGTTTACATTTATTTATTTGGAAGAGGAGACACATAAAACACTTGTGCACACAATGACCGTCTTTGGTGAGTCCTGTAGATCCAAGGCTGGTCATCAGGCTTGGAGGCAAGCCCCTTACCCATTGAGTTGTCTCGCCAGCCCACGCTGGAGGATTTTAAGGCTTAGATTCAGATGGTAGTCCCTCCTCCTGTACTCAGCCCCACTTTGGAAGAGCGGTCCTCAACCTTCCTAGTGTTGCGACCCTTTAATACAGTTCCTCGTGTTGTGGTGACCCCCCCAACCATAAAATTATTTGTGATGCTACTTCATAACTGTAATTTTGCCACTGTTATGAATCATAATGTAAGTATCTGATACGCAGGATATCTGATATGTATGACCTGTGAAAGGGTCATTAGACCCACAAAGGGGTCGAGACCCACAGGTTGAGAACCACATCAACCACTGTGGTTTCTGCCACAGTCCCCATTCCTTTCCCAGCACTGCTATTACAGATGTCCATACCAAGGAATGTGTCCTCCGATTCCCAAAGGCCAGGTATCCACTGTCAAGGTGGAGCAGGGTCATACTCACTCCAGGGAAGGGGCCGCCTTATCTCTCCCAGCTTCTGGAAGATCCAGGGTGTCCCTTAGCTCATGTCTCCATCTCTGGACTCCCTGGTTCTGTCACTTCCAAACTCTTTCCATATTCACAGAGGTCCCTCCCAAGCTTCTACCACATCTACTGAGCTCCAGCGGCATGCCCTTAACTGGGGACCTCTAGCCACCTCTAGCTTCCACACAGCATTAACTAAGAGACCCTGTCCATCATCTGGAGCTCTCAGTCCAGCCGGGACAGCCAGCGAGGAAGTCAGCCATGTGTGAGATAACCCACCCAGAGAGGAGCTCAGCAGATGCCTCTTCCTCCAGCCTCCTTCCTGTCACAGCCCCTTGGTTCCCTGTCATCACCTTGAACTTCTGTCTCTGAGACCAGGAAGTTGCTCCCTGCACGCTGGGGACCAAGGTGATCTTACACAGTATACAGCAGGCACTCAGTAACTGTCAGTTAAACAAGCAAACATTTGACACTTGCTGGTGCCAGCACATGCAGGCACACACAAGTACACAGAAAAGCACCTCTGCGTGTACACCTCTCCTCTTCTGTGGGCACTACTGTATCTGCAAAGGTCCTGTCCCTGTCGAGTTACCAACTGAGGCTGCTAGGCCAGCCAACACCAACACTCCTCCATCTGAAAATCTGTCATCTAGGCTCCCTGCTCTGGATCAGCATCCAGCCTCCCCCTGCACCACCCGGAGAGACCTGGCTAAGTCCATCTCCCAAGGTCCGCATCCCTGGCCCCACATTCATCAAAGCTTTCCACTTGCCATATAGCTGATGGCCCACTGAACTCACATCATCCACCTCCCTGAAAGTGACTGAGGCCCCTGCCACGGGGCCTCCCCAAGCAGCTCAGGGCAGGGGCAGGGGGGGGGGGCGATGTATTTCACAACCACAGGGCAGAATACTGCTTCTTGCTTAAGATTCTCACTTCCCGAGCAGAGCAAAGCTTGGCACAAGGGAGCCAGGGGGTACCTGGCCTGGCTCTGGTTGCCATGCTGTGTAACTTGAACGAGAGTTTTTGTTTTGTTTTTTTTCTTTTTCTGAGCCTCAGTTTCCCTGTCTGCACAGCAAGAAACCTGAATAAGGCCGGCTCCACCAAGTGCTGCCTAGAGCCTCACTTGGCCTCAAGCTCTCCTTGAGAAACATTCCCAGGCACTCTGACTGCTTAGCTACCATGTCTCAGGACAAAGCTTTTCTCAGAGGAGCATGGGCTACAGGTGATCTTGTCCCATTCCAGGACTCTGGTCACCAGCCTAAGTCCCTGTAACAGAGTCTGCCAAAGTGTTTGCTAAGTGAATCACTCACAGACCAGATTCAGCTGTGGGCCAAGGTCCCTCAACAAGACCGAGCCCGCTTGCTTCCCAACTTCCTATGCCAGGGCTGTTCTCTGGTAGAAGGCTTTGGACCCCATCCCTGCCCACTCCTGCCACTTGCAGGGATGGTGGCCCAGGCTCCATGGTCCCCCGTAACCCTAAAAGGCTTGGACTTCCCTCTTTGCTTTCTCAAAGATGCCCGGACAAGCAGGGGGAGAGGCAGTATTCCCGCTAGACACCTCAAGTGACCCTGATCTTGGGGCCAAACCTCGGGACAGTACAGGGTCTCAGAAGGCCCCCAGAAGCTGCTCCTTTGCCCTTTCTCAGGGAGCCAGGGAAAGGCGGACGCTACCCTGAGTCACCACTGACTAAGCCGGCTGGACAGCCCACGTCCTGGCCCCTGGCCCAGCTGCACTTGGTGGCCTGCACAGAGGCCACTTGACTGCATCAGACTTGGGGGCCACCGAGTGGACTATGCCTGCAGTACCCAGTCCTGCCCCGGGTGGCCCATCTGAGAGGGGTGTGTCTGCAAACTCTGACCCGGATCCGAGGGCAGGCGTGGCCTCAGTTTCCCGTTTGCAGCGGCACCTCAGAGGTGCCGGACTGAGGGGTCAAAGAACACTCACATAAGGTCAGGCCGGTGTCGGTGCAAGATCGCGCAGAAGGCCAGGCCATCGCGGAACGAAGTGGTCATGTTGGTGATGCTCACATCCCGGTAGCCCTCGCACTGCTGCCGGCACCACTCTTGTAGGGCCTTGATGGCCGCCATGCGTGCGGCGGGCCGGGCTGGCGGCTCGAGGAGCTGGCCACAGGCCCCGCTCGGGCCCGAGAAGCGGACGAGGCCCAGACCCGCAGACCACTAGCCGGGTTGGAAGTAGAGAGCACGACCGGCGCCCTACACTAAAGGCGCCTGCGAGGCCGCCGGCCCCCGCCCCCTAGAGGCCCCCGGCCCCCGCCCCCTAGAGGCCCCGCCCATTCGGGTCCGCCCCCGTGTAGCCACGCCCCCCGGAGGCCGAGGCTCGCAAGCCCCAAGCTCCACATGGGCTCCTCTGTTCCCGCCGCCCCGCCCCAGTTTGCTCAGGCCACACCCACGCCCTAGGAAAAGCCACGCCCACACAAGACCACGCCCCCTCTTTCCTGGGACTAGGAGAATAGGGGCCGGGTGCTTTGGGCGGCGGCTCCCGCCTTGGCCTTCAGCCATGGCTCCCAGCAGAGGCGTCGGGGTTTTCTTTTTGTTTTCCTTGAGACGGGGACCTCTGTAGCTCAGGCTGGCCTCTAACTTATTATATAAGCAAGGCTGACCTTGCGCTTGTAATTCCCCTGCCTCCACCTCCTTCAGTGCTGAGGTTACAGGCATGTGCACCACACCATGCCTGGTGTATGCAGTGTTGGGGATGGAACCCAGGGCTTCCTGCATGCCACCAGCCGAGCAGCATCCCCGGCCACAGTTTTCTTTTTCTTTTTAACTTTTAATTCTGTTTTATGTGTATGGACTTTCGTCTGCACGTGCACGTGCTTGTGTGCCTGGTACCCCAAGAGGCCATGAAGGGGTCCTCTTCTCTGGAACTGGAGTTAGAGCTACTCAGAGCTAGTCATGCTGCAGTATGGGTGCTGAAAATTAAACCCCAGGTTCTCTGGAAGAGCAGCAAATGCTCTTGACCACTGACTGAGCTCTCCAGCCCAAACCCACCACAGTTCTTTTATTTAAAAAAAAAAAAAATTAAGATAGAGCCCAAGCTGCCCAGGCTGGTCTCGAACTAACTGTTGAACTTGCCATCCTCCTGATTTTGCCTCTGGAGTTGCTGGGATGACAGGCCTGTACCACCAGGCACCACCCGGTGCAGAAGTGGAAGAAGGGGCCTCTTAACAAATGGGAAGCAGAGGCTAGGATACATGCAACCTCAGAGAAGGAGGCTCCCTGTTTCGGGGTGTACAAAGCTGTCAGGTTTGAGGCTGGGGTGTAGCGTGGTGGGTAGAGTGCTTGCCTGTCATACATGGTCCTTGTCCCATGCTCAGCACTGCATAAACTGTGTGTGATGGCGCACATCTGGAATCCCAGCACTCAGCGAGTAGGGGCTGGAAGATCAGAAAGTCAAGCTAGTCCTCGGATACATGTGGAGTTCGAGGTTGACTTGGGCTACCTGAGACCCTGTCTGAAACATTAAAATGCTGCCTGGTTTTCCTTCACCTTCAGGGGTGCCAAGCCGGCCAGAATAACTTCTCTACATTCACAGAGGAGGAAACAGAGGCTGTGGAGGCCTCTCCAGAGGTCTCTGTGGAGCCAGGAGAGTCTTGGTCTCCTGCTTTCTTGTTGGGTCTGTTTTCTTTTTCAAGCCTCTGTGGATGATAGCATGAGTAAGGAAAGCATCTCTTCTGGATCTCAATTAGCCAGGTGGCTGCCCTCTATGGTTTTTGGGTTTTGTTTTGTTTTAATTTTTGTTTGTTTGGTTGGTTGGTTGTTTTTTTGAGACAGGACTTCTCTGTGTAGCTCTGGCTGTCCTAGAATTCGCTCTGTAGACCATGCTGGCCTGGAACTTACAGATATCCACCTGCCTCTGCATCTAGAGTGCTGGGATTAAAGGCGTGCACCACAACCGCTATGTTTTTCCCCCTCAGGAATCTGTATATCGTCAGATGGACCAGACCATCCAACAATGAGGTGACCCCTCCCAGCTGGGCCCCAAGGCTTGTCTAGGCAGGACCTTTAGGAAGGTAGGTGGTTTCCCAAAGTGGCATCTGATCTGCAGCCAGGTGGCTTCTGTACACCCTTAACAAGGGGTGAAAACAGGTTTTCCGTGCCCAAGCCATGGCCTGGCATCAAGGAGGCACCCGGGTACAGGCAGCAGATGTGGGACCTGAGAGTGGGCAGTGAGGTCCTCGTCCCAAAGAGTGCACAAGCCTGTGGCTTGGGATTATAGCCCCAACCCTTGCCCAGTCGAAGCAGCTGATCCGCCTGAGCATTCTCATCCAGGGAACAAAGTGCAGCTTCACGCCCGTTCAGCCAGAGCCTGGTCCCCGGAGCTGGGTTTTCCCAGCCCGCGGGGCAGCAGTTACGAGAACTGGAAAAGCTAGTAAGAAAGGCAACTGCCAAGAAGTGGGAAGAAAGGGTGAGCAAAGGCAGAGAGGGCCATGCCAGGGTCTGAGCTCTAAACTCATCTCCAGGGGCATGCGTCCCACCCCCAGCTCCTGCTGCCATGATAGTTTGCAAATGGCATTCGTGACAGTCCCCTGGGGCCACCAATGAAGTCACCACCAGCACCTCACAGAACTTGCCTTTCCAGAGTCCCCCAAGCCAGAACACCCTGATCTGCCCACCATTGCCAGCCTTCCCACATCTCGCCCCAACATGACACCAGCACCTTCGTCCACCTTGCAGACCCCCTTGAATGTTCCAGAAGCCCCTACTGCTAGCTCTCTTCTGAGTAAAGTCCAGAAACCTTATCAGGTACTAGAGCCTGCCAGTCCTGCTTATCATGCCTCTGCTGGCCACACCCTGCCCTGTTCCCTTTGGGCCTTGGTTCACCGGCTGACCACACAGAGCATTCGCCAAAGAACCCACTGTACAGCCCCAGAGAGCCACTGAAGTCTTTTGGGTGCCCCTCTCTGCTCCTTCATGCCTTCCCTTCAGCCCACATTCTCTTGTTTATAGCTAATGCTTGCCCATCCTACTGGAAGCCTCTACCACCAGTGAGAACTCTGGCCCCAGTGGCTGTCTGAGAACTCCCCCCCCCCCCCCCCCGCAACCCTGTCACCTCTGCCCTAGTGGCACCTAGCCCCAGCTCTCACCAAGACAACTTTCATGGGTGATGGCCATTGTCTGGGGTAACAGACCTATAGACCTATCCTGGGAGGCCAGGAAGGTGGGTGTCAAACCCACTGCCTTCCCAACCACCTTCAGCATCCGTTTCTCCTACTGTAAAGGAAAGCATAGCCTTTTCCCCCATAAGGGAGCATGCACACAGCAGGCACTCAATAAATGCAGGGTCAGTAGAGATTTTCTGGCTCACATTGGTCCCCTGGGTGGTGGTGGGCTGTCTGGACCCTGTAAGGCATTTTGCTAATTTCAGTCTGCGAGTGACAGAGACACAGGGGCACACAGAGACAGAGGCAGAAACACACACAGAGAAAGAGAAAAAGGCCTCGCCGGGCGGTGGTGGCGCACGCCTTTAATCCCAACACTCAGGAGGCAGAGGCAGGCGGATCTCTGTGAGTTCGAGGCCAGCCTGGTCTACAGAGCGAGTTCCAGGACAGGCACCAAAACTACACTGAGAAACCCTGTCTCGAAAAGAGAGAGAGAGAGAGAGAGAGAGAGAGAGAGAGAGAGAGAGAGAGAGAGAGAAACACATGGAGAGACTGAGAGACAGAGACACTAAGAGAGAGATGCTAAGAGAGGATCAGTACAGAGAGAAATGCAGACTTGAGAGACAAAGCGCAGAAGACTGACCGATTCCCAGGAAAATGTTAATAAGAACTTCTATGACTCAGCAGTTAGAGCTTAAAGCACTTGCTCTTCCTGCAGAGGACCCAGATTATGTCTGCATCATTCACATAGTGATTCACAGCCTTCTGTAACTCCAGTTCCAGGGGATTTGACTTTTTTTTTTTTTCGAGACAGGGTTTCTCTGTGTAGTTTTGGTGCCTGTCCTGGATCTCGCTCTGTAGACCAGGCTGGCCTCGAACTCACAGAGATCCACCTGGCTCTGCCTCCCCGAGTGCTGGGATTAAAGGCGTGTGCCACTGCTGCCCGGCTGGATTTGACTTTTTTTTAAGTATGTAAAATAATAGGAGCTCAGTCGGGCAGTGGTGGCTGCATGCCTTTAATCTCAGTACTCAGGAGGTAGAGGCAGGTGGATCTCTGTGAGTTCGAGGCCAGCTTGGTCTACAGAGTGAGTTCCAGGACAGCCAGGGCTACACACAGAGAAACCCTGTCAAAAAGAGAGAGAGAGAGAGAGAGAGAGAGAGAGAGAGAGAGAGAGAGAGAGAGAGAGAGAGAGAGAAAGAGAGGGGGGAGGGAGGGAGCTGGAGAGATGGCTCGGTGATTAAGAGTACTGGCTACTCTTCCAAAGGACTTGGATTCGATTTCCAGCACCCACATGGTGGCTCACAATTATCTCTAACTCTAGTCTCAGGGGAGCTTGTTATGGGCACTTGTGTGGCATCAGTGGGCACTTGTTGTATGGCAAGACTTCCTGGGGAGACACTACACACACATCTGCTCACCTTAGGGAGTCCACAACAAACAGACCAAAGTATGGATACCACCAAAGTCCAATTTGGTGAACCAGTGAGCTTTATTGGGGTTAGTTACAGGATGTGGGTGAGTAGTTACAGGAGCAGAAATGAATCAAAGGCAGGTGCATCAGCAAAACACACCTCAGTATGGGAAGACGGGTCACCAAAGCTGAGGACCCGGAGCACACGGCACACACAGCTGGCAGGCAGCTCAACAGGCTGAAGAGAGTCCTTTCCAAGTGACTCGGTTGGTCTGCACCTCTTCCGGGCAGCTAGCTGGTATGAGAGTTTCCTTTGCAGCTTGGCTTGTCTCAGAGCAGTGGGAGGGAGGGGCCTAGTGAATCTACTCAGTTTCAGGGACTTCCGGAAACTACTTAGAGTTGTTTACCTTCTGTCTTTAATGTACTTCCCTGTAGAATGGGATGTTTCAGTCTTAGAAGAAACCCTACAGAACAGCACTGAATGCACAAGGTGCACATACATACATACATGTAGGAAAGACACACAGACACATTTAAAAAGGAGACTGTTGTGGGATGTCCTGTATGCTGTGAATATATGTTGCTTTGATTGATTGATTGATTGATTGATAAATAAAATGCTGATTGGCCAGTAGCTAGGCAGGAAGGATAGTGTAGGTGGGACAAGGAGAGAGGAGAATGCTGGGCGGAAGAAGGCTGAGTCAGGAGTTGCCAGCCGCCAACATGTAAGATACCTGTAAGCCACGAGCCACCTGGCAAGGTATAGATTTATAGAAATGGGTTAATTTAAGATATAAGAACTAGATAGCAAGAAGCCTGCCACAGCCATACAGTTTATAAGTAATATAAGTCTCTGTGTGTTTGCTTGGGTCTGAGCGGCTGCGGGAATGACAGATGAGAGAGATTTGTCCTGTCCGTGGGCCAGGCAGGACCAGGAGGACTTCAGCTACAGGAGAAAGAAGTATCATCACTGCAGCTGCAGCAATGTCTGAGGTAAGCCCCACCACCACCACCACCCCACCACACCCTCAGGGATTCTTGGCCCCTGTGCTCCCTGTACTATTTTTACAGGATTTACGTCTTGGGCGGCCTATTTCCAAGGGTTGGGAGAACAGAAAAGACACACCTGTGAATGAGGTAGGCTGATCCTGGACAGCCTTGGGGAGGCAGTCAGAGATGAGTCACAGGGACATGTGCTGAGGAGCACATGAGATCAGACACATGGCTGCCCCTGGAGATGCGCAGTGTGCAAACCTGTACCACTGTCTACTGCACTACAGCAGCCCAGACAAGAATCATGAGGGGCGGGGGGAGCTGAACACAGGTTTTCATCCTACTACACTGTAGGTGTCACGGCACTCAGAAATTGGGAGTCTCTGGAGGAACCCTCAAGGAGACTCCTTCGTTGTCCCCCCTTGTCCCAGCATGGCTCCATGGGCTCCACTTATCTCCTGTGACCACCCTGGGCTCTGAAGACTCCCTGTAACCAGACCCTTCCAAGCAGCTCACTCCTTCCAGCCTCCCAGATCTGTGGCTTCTCCCATCTCCACACAGCAGATAAATTCCCTCTCCTCTCTCCTCTCTCCCTCCATAGTGAGACAAAGCAGTGGACACATTGTCCCCAGTCCCATCTCCATGTGCCCAGGAACCTGCTGCCCGAAGTTCCCAATCGCAACCACTTCCACAGTCACTCATAAGGCCATCCTGCTTCACTGTAGGCCACAGCCAGATCCCGAGGCAGTGGTGCCTCTCTTGAGTCCCTTCCTATCCCAACCTTGATTGCCTTCCCTCTCTTGCCCTTAGTGTATTCATGACAGGTTCTTTTGCTGGCTTTTGTATGCTTGAGTCAAGGCCCTTGCTGTGTAGCCCATGCTAGTCTTGAAACTCCTTCTTGGCTCAGCCTTCTGAGTAATCGGGATGACAGCTTTAGTTGAACATTGTGATTTTGTTGGTGGTTTTTTAAGCTTTATTTTAAAGCTGGGCAGAGTAGCACACACCTCCAATCCCAGCACTCAGGAGGCAGAGGCAGGCGGATCTCTGTGAGTTCAAGGCCAGCCTGATCTACAGAGGGAGTTCCAGGACAGCCAGAGCTACATAGTTAGACCTTGTCTTGAAAACAAACAAATGTATTTTTATTTGTTTTCTGTTTCTTTGTTTTTGAGACATGGTTTCTGTGTACACCTGGCTGTCCTGGAACTCCCTCTGTAGACAAGGCTGGCCTCTGACTCCTGAGTGCTGGGATTGAAGGCATACGCCGCCACCACATGACTATTTATTTTTAAATTACATGTATGTCTGAGAGTGAGTTAGTGTGTGTGCTGCAGGACCCACAGATGCTAGAGGCATTGGAACTACTGGAACGGGAGTCATGGACGGTGGCTGTGAGCCACCTGACTTGGTGTTGGGGACCAAACTCCAGTTCTCTGTGAGAGCAGCAAGTGCTCTTAACTACCAAGTGATCTCTCCAGCTCCTAAACTCAAATTCTTGCTAATGAATCCCAGGCATCTGCCTCCGGCCTGAGCCCAGCATCCTGGATGGCTTCAGGCCGCCTCAAGTTCAGTGTTGCTCAAACTGAAGAAGGCCTGACTCTCTGGCCCAGATCCACTCATCCCAGCCCTACATAGCTGCGGCCATTTCCCCTGTCAGCTGCTCAGATGACAGACAGGATGACTCCTGGATATTTTTGAGTTTTGCCTTCAGCACCGATTTCTAATCTACCTGCTGCAGATCATCTCAATGGCTCCTTCTCACCTGGGATTCTATGGAACCTGCTAAGTAGGGCAGGGTGCCTGTCCGTTTGGACACACCATCCTGTTCCTAAGTCCCCACCACCTCACTCACAGCAGAGCACGGTGCTCTGGTCCAGGCCCTTCATCATCCCCACACCCCCTCTGCAGCTGTGCCTGGGATGCGGTCAGACATTCTTGCCTCAGGACCTTTGCCCCATGTCTGCCTGGTTTCCCCCTCAACTCCTGTTGGCTGTTTGCTCAATATCACCTACTTGCCAAGAGCCCACCACCACCCCTGCTTGACACCTTGACACTGAACCCCAAGTTCCTCTCACTGTTTTCCATTCAACCTGTAATGTTCAATTGTAACAGCAGCCCCTTGTGGGCAGGGCAGCTATCTGTGGGTTCCCTTTCGTATCTCCAAGTACCAGGCATGCTGGAGCTTTTCAGTCAGTGCTCGCTAGTGACTGAATCCTCACCATGAGCAGGTGGGCATGGGCTTTGGTGAAACTACCCTTTTGCTTGGCTCCCTTAGGGCAAGTTAAGCCCTCACTACTAGCCAGTGGTACCTAGGAGGGGTGTGTGTGTGTGTGTGTGTGTGTGTGTGTGTGTGGTTGTGTGGTGTGTTTGTGTGTATGTGGTGAGTGATTCCACAGGGGAGACAGCAAAATCCTTTGGGGACCAAGTGGCCGGGACTGCAGCTGGATCTGTGTCACAACAGGCACACTTGCACATGTGGAAGCCGGACAATGATCCGGAAGACTGGAAGACTTCTCCAGGGAGAGGATGTCAGAACTGAGCCCTGAAGGATGTGTGCATCAGCCTCACTTCGGGAGGAGAAAGGCCCAGAGGGCCAGGCTTACAAAGTCCCTGGGGCAGGAATGGGCAGAGGTGCAGCTGGTGGGGACCAGAGGGTGATTTGGGAGAGAGCTAGGGAGCACAGCCACGCTGCCCTGGCCTCTTCAGCCATCCTCACACCCCATTTTTTCACTTTGGCTGAAGAAAACAAGGTTCCAGGACCAGCTCTGCCCATCCCAGTGTGGGGAGGGGTTTGGAGATCCAGCCGGTCCAGTGGTGTCTTTCTCTGTGTGGCCTCCCTGGTCTGGGGCAGAACTTCCTGGACAGCCTCAGTTTCCTTGCTTCCTGTTTCCGCCTGTGTTACATCTTCTTAAGGCAGCAGAGGCAGAGCTAGGGACCCGGAAGGGATGGAGAAGGAAGTATCATTCACATCAATTCAAAAGCTAGCATGGAGGCTGGAGAGATGGCTCAACTGTAAAGTGCGTGCTACTCTCACAGAGGACCCAGGTCTCGTTCCCCAAACCATGTGTGGTGACTTACAACCGCCTGTAACTTCAGCTCCAGGGGATTGAGTGCCCTCGTCTGGCCTCTGCGGGTACACGCACGCGTGCACGCACACGCACACGCACACTCACACTCAGTCCTGTGCTCCCCTTCTCCCCTGTAGCCTGTACAGGCTTTGCTGCTTCACTCTGGGTGGAGTACCTCACATAGTAGAGCCTGTGGACCTGCAACTGGTGGATGTGCCCCTAAGGTGGTGGCTGGCTCAGGGCTGATGAGGGAGATGACAGTAGGGTAGGAGATGAGCAGGCACAGAAGAAACGTCGCAGCAAGGCCCAGAGCGAGCATTTCCTGCAGGACTTGTCAGAGCCTTTACATCCTGATGTTGCCCAGAGGTCTCTCTCCAACGTGACTTTGCTCATGGAACTGTGTGGATGGCTGGGGAGGGAAGTAGCACTTTGGATCTCACACATAGCAGAATAGCCACAGGAAGTCTCCTCCCCCAATCTCCAAGGCCACTGTCCCTGTGGCTCCAGGCAGGAGAGGGAGAGCAGGGTGTGAATCCTGCTTTTAGGCTCACTAGCTAATTAATTAGGCCCCATGGAAGAGTACTGGTCACTTGGATACATTAGTAGCTTTGAATGGCCTTATGGACATTCTCTCTCAGCTCTTTTTGGCCTCCAGGAGATGGGAGACACTGGCCACAGCTGGAGCTTGGGCCATGGTCTGTTTCCAACAGCCAAATTTTACATTTCATTACAAATGGTTTTGCCGGGCATGCCTGTAACTTTTACATTTCCATCCACTTTATTATTAATGGCTTTCCTGGACTGTTGCAGGCCAGCGTTGTGCACAATGCGTTATAAATATTTGATCCCGCATCTAGAGTCAGCCATTTATCATTTATAACGGGTTACAAAAACATTATAAAACATTTACCGCACATTTATAGATCATTCTCAGCTACCACAACGATGTGCTATAAATACATTATTAATCCTCTTCATATCATTGATAGGAACCCCTTGTAATAGGGCCCGACCCTCTACACTCACAGCAAACAGGACTTGGTACTGAGGGCAGCAGGACACACGGATGGAGGAAACTGGCCTGTACTGTTGGCTATGTGGCCCTGTCAAATCACATCCCCTCTCTGTTTGTTCACATGGCACCAGAAGCTGTTCTGCACGCCATGCATATCACACTCTTCCCCACAGCCTCCCTAGGCTCAAAAATGCGCCTGAAGGCCCAGCCAGGGAGAAGAGAGCAGGCCCAAATCCTGGCCAACAACCTCCAAGGTGACCTAGACAACCTCTCAGCTCCCAGAGGGACATACCTTATCCAGCACAACCAGAGGTTTCCACAGGAGCCCTGCTATACTGCCACCATGGATGAGGAGATCAGGGACCCAGCACAGTCCCCAGAACCTCCCAGGACCTGTAGCCCCAACAGGAGCCAAGTGCAGAGCCACTGACAGGCAGCCGGAGGCCCTCTGCTTAGGGTTTGGTAGGGCCCTGGGCACTGCAGAGGATCCTGTCCTGGGCCAGCTCCACTCTCTGGTGGCCCTGACTTTGGGTGAGGCCAAGCCTTGCTGAGTGACTTCTTCCTGTCTCAAGGAGGACATAGCTTCTAGCTGACCTTTCTCTCCTCAGGGTCCTTGTCTCCTTCCCTGAACCTACAGGAACCAGACTGCTCCTTGGGCAAGTGAGACTCCCGAGTCCTCAGCAGAAATCAATGTGTTGAACTTTCCTGGAAAAAAGTCTGCACCCCCTTTTTCCTTTGTGTTTGTTTGCTTGTTTTTTGAGACAGGCTTTCTCTGAGCAACAGCCCTGGGGCTGTCCTGGAACTCTCTTTGTAGACCAGGCTGGCCTCAAACTCAGAGATCCACCTGCCTCCACCTCCCGAGTGCTGGGATCAAAGGTGTGCGCCACCACACCCGGCTCCTCTTCCACCTCTTAAGATCCCTTCAACACGCGACTTTCTCATGCTTCCAGTAGCCACTGGGCTGGTGAGCCCAAGGGGACCTAGAGCTGAAAAGCTGTCCTTTTGGATCTATGTAGAGCTGTACAGGGGTGAGGGGAGAAATCCAGGCCTCCTGAGCCTTCCTGTCCTCCTGTGTGTCTAGCAGATCACCTTCCAGGAAGGAAGAGGCCACCGTCCCAGGCTTCCAGGCATAGCCTCACTTGTAGATACTTGGCATGACCCCAGCTTACCTGGCCAGGGTAACTGGGTCGGAGCTCCTGGCTGCCCTCAGGAAGAAATGGGAAGGGGTATAAGTCCCCAGTCTCCCAGTTCTCAGGCGCCAACCCACAAACATAACCTCAAGTCACCATGCATCTCCCTACTCTTGTCTACCTGGCAGAAGAGATGATTAAGTACCCTGGGCCTCCCGGGGTGCGTGTGGGGTGACCTGAACTCTATTCTCATGTGAAGGTCAGAGCTGCCCAGAGCTGCAAATGAAACCGAAAGGCTTTTTTATGGCAAGGAGGAAGCAGGTATGCTCATCACCATGACAACACCACACCCAAGTCTAGGCACCAGCCAGCAACCACAGGGAAGCAGATGGGCTTGGGACACTGTCCTTCCTCAGAATGAAAGGCTGAGGGGCTGGCAAGACCTTGGGGTTCCCTGGAGGGACTTTCTGATGGCCCACTGCAGGGTGCTGGCCCCAGCCTCTCCACCCCAGAAAATGGCTGTCCTGTGGTCCATCAGGTGCCCAATAACAGACCTCTGGGGTTTTGTTGGTGGGGAGGAAGCAAAGCCAGGGGCAAGGGCTTGGGCTGGGCTGGCGTCTCTGGCCCTGTGCCCTTCTACATCCACGTGTGTTGGTCTTTGGCTGGCCTGATACTGTACAGACCCTAATTCCACCAGAGAGGCCCTCACTGACGGGCCCTGCAGCTACCCCACCACAGACCTGCCCATGCACATCTGCCTTTCCATCTCAGCTAGGCTACACTGTGCCCCCCCCCCCGAACTGGGGACACACTAGGCTTTCTGTCCCCCAGGAACTATGGAAGCCATCAGCCTGGTGCAGGTAGAGCCAGGAGCCCTCCCCAGATCCTGCCCTCAACAGCCTGGCTATCTGGGGCACAGTTGGGTATCCTTATTCAGGCACCCTTCACATAGCTCCACCCTCCCCCAGAATATCATGGGTGCAGCTGCTCTGCTCAACCTCGTAACCTTGTGAGAAAGTGTGAACACTACCCTTCACAGTAGGAGGGGAAACTGAGGCCAGAGTGGCTTAGAAATGATCTCAGCTCCTGCCCATTTTCTCCGTATACCAGGAATATTGGACACAGAGCTGGGCACCAGCGGTCCCACTCAACTCAGGTTCAAGGCCATGAGTGACTCTCATACCCCTTCCAGCAGCCAGGCTCACAACCCCAAGCTGGATCTCATTCCCTCTCTTTGGGTTGGGCCTTGCTTAAGGTACAGCTTCTGCCATACAGTTGGACACTGGCCATCTCCCAGCCCTGGGCAGAGCACGTGAGAATACAGGACCCAAGGCTGCCTGAGGAGGAGGTGGCATTGGACTGTGGAATACAGACGCCTTCCTGGAGGAAGAGTTTGGATCTTGAGGCTGGTGTGTGGTCTACTACAGGTTCCAGGCTGACATCAGGATCAACCTTCAGGCTTGAGATCAAACAAACCTGGAGACACCAGCCCCCCTACCACCCATATAGCCTTTATGAGTGACACTGCACACCTTGCACACCCACATCCAGGACCGGAAGTTGCCCACAACCCTGCCTTGTCTCATGAGCCCCAGCACTGGGTGTGGACAGACCCTTGCCCTCTGCACAAGCTACTAGGCTGGGAGCCCTGCTGCCTCTAGGCTCCATCTCCCTACACCAGGGGCACCCTGCCCTCGCCACCTAGCCTCTTGTGTATGACAGATGGTAGTAGCTGAGAATGGGCACCCAGCTGTTGTTTGCTGCAGCAGAAAACACTTCCCAAGTACCTACTTCTGGCCCTTGGTGTCCATAAACCCTGGGCCTCTGCTGAATTAAGAGTGTGCCACGTAGCCAGGTGGTCTGGTCTACAGAGTGAGTTCCAGGGCTACACAGAGAAAGCCAGTCTCGGGGTGGGGGTGGGGGTGGCCCCAGGCTTTGACTGGATGCCCATGTGGGAAGTGCCCCGGACTCCTGCACCCGCCCTCAGAGCCAGCCACTTGCTATTCAGTACCCATTACCCCACACATGGTACAATGAGGGGCAGATGCAGTCACAAGCTCCAGTCTCAACTCTCCCATCATGGGGTTCCCAAGCCTTGGGGGCAAGAAGGTACCAACGGCCCCGCCAGGTAACTCAGGTCCAAACGAGGAGGCAGCACTTGGGATTGGAAACAAGCACATGTGCCAAGGGCAGTGAGTGACCCAAGGCCAGGTTCAGGCACTAAGCAAGGAGATGGGATGGAAGTGGTGCTGTGGGCTGACTCCTGGACACCAGGCTTGGCCCCGCCTTGGCAGAGGAGGAAGTACACCGTACAGTGGCCTTCACTGGGGGCCAGTGGCCTCCATGCTGTGGACACCCTTCCATTCATTCTCTGGTCTCTCATGCATGGGTGGGACTGGCCCACACTGAGGAGCAGTCACCCAGATCCAGAGGTCCTTATTTGAGGGCCCCCAAGGGCAGAGCACAGGTGCCATGGACGGGCCTAGAGCTTCTCAGGAGATGTGTGTGGGACCAGGTTTGGGTGGGGCTGGCCTGGAAGAGAAGCCAGAAGGCTAGAGAACAGTGATATAGGGGTTGGGGTGGGGGCAAGGCAAACAGGAACCTCCAAGTGTCCAAGTGCCCTTAGCCAACCAGGAGGGCCATCACTACCACCCCACCTGTACATGGAGACCAGCACCTACACATGGGTCTGCTGCTCTGAACGGGTGTATGAAGGCCTAGTGAGGACCAGACTATCTGAAGCTGGCTCCTGTTCCTCATTCCTTGCCCAACCCGATCCTCCAAATCACCCCAGGAATCCTCCTGAGGACAAAGCCTGCCTTGGCCCAGTGGGGCACCATCATCCACATTCTGCGGAAGACTCAAGAGTGAGAGGCAGGCACAGTAGCGGCCAGCAAGTGCATTTGGGAAGGTGTGTGGGTAGGCAGACCTGGCTCAGCTGCTACCTTGGGACCAGGGACTGTGGGTCTGAGCCTGTGTAGCCCAGGTCATCAGCAGAAGCAGCTGGAGCTTGAGTCCTAGGAAACAGTGCCCCCTGGTGGCCAGAGATAGACACGCCAACCACAGGAGCCAACCCTGCTGGGGCAGTCTGGGGAGATGGTCTGCACCAGTAGGAAGGGCCCCTGGCCAGCCTGAGAACGGCTGCTCTGCCCTAACCTGGGGGCAGGAGCCGTCATAGACAAATGCCACTGCAGAACGGTTTGCCCCACACCAGCTGCAATTTCCACTAGGGTACCTTGCTGTCCCCTGGTGGATGGGAACCGGTGGGTCATCTGGGGGCCACCCATAGAGACCGCCCAGAATCATAGGCTACTAGGGCCACTCCTGCCTGCACCACAGGGCTCTATCATCTGTTTGGGGTGAGACCACTCTGCATGGCTGATCTTGGGGTAAAAGACCCAGGGCCAAGCAGGCCGTACCACTGGAGACAGCCGGGCAGTGTGGACAGCCTGCAGGGTGGTCTATTAGGGATGCCTCAGGCTCTGCCTCCCAGGCCTCTGCTCAACCTCTTGGAATCTTACCCCAAGTACAGGAACCAGGCCACACTGGCCAGGGACAACACAGGACACCAGACAGCACACGAGGACTCGATGTTTCATTTAAAGTGGCCCTCAGCGTGCTTTGCTGGCTCAACAGCCTCTTGCTGTATCTCTCTGGAAAGATGGCGACTACCAGAACAAGCTGATGGCTGGAGAGAGCTGTTCTCAGCCCTGCCCAGCCTCAAGGGCTCAGGGATGAGAAGAGCACAGAGCAGGCTTGCTGGTATAGCTTGGAATCATGACGACCACAGTGTTCACATGACAGCCTCCATGTGCAGGATCTTCAGGGCCTCCGAGATCTGGGTGCTGGTGTCAATCTGGCCGTACATGCCCACCAGGAAGGCTCGGTGCAGCAGCACAGCCGCGTGCTCTACGGAAGAGTCCAAGTCAGACGGCTCTGGGCCAGCAGCGCCTCCCCGGGCAGCAGGTGGGCGCTGGGGAGGGGGTGGTGGCTCACCTTGGCAGAGCAGGGTGTACTCGGGCAAGTTCCTGAGGGCCGTCTGTACCACCTCGAAGTCCCGGCTGCCCAGGCAGTACATGAAGGTGGGCAGGAAGTCGGCAGCGATGCTGCAAGAGATGTGCTCAAGTGGGTACTGCCCCACGGCCCAGGTGCCCAGGAGTCCAGGCTAGGCCCCAGTCTCCCCAGTCTGCACTGGCCTCCCATGGTCTGGCTCAGCTAGCTGGGGGTGACAGAGCCCTAGATTGGGGCTTTACTCACCTGGGGTTGTTCTGGATGGAGCGCAGCGCGAGGCTGAAGGCCAGGTTGCGGCAAGACTCCTCCGCTGAGCTCATCAGCCGCTGCAAGTTGGTCTGTTCAGGTGGGAGAGGAGTGTCACCAGGCAACCAGAGAGACTCAGCCTAACGGCAACTGCAGGGCCTATTCCCAAGGTGCCACTGGGGCCGCGCAAACTGGTTCGCACAGCAGCAGGATGAGTGCCACCCTCTAGATCCCGACTTGAGCTCACCGAGAAGAAGCCCAGGACCTCAGGCCTCCGCCGTGACATCTCATCTATGTCGCTCAGAGTCTCGAGCACATCTGAGGGCAAAGGACCAGGATGGGGAGTCTAGGAGGATCTAGGGGAACCTCCTTTCTGCCCCAAGCAAACCAGAGACAGAGACAGTCCCCAGGCATCCCAGTCCTCCAGAGGCTCCCCAAGATCCACCAAGCACCATGCGCCATGCTCGTGGTTGTCCTGACCCTACACCCTCCTCCTCTGGTCTCCAGGGAGGACTTGGCAAGTGGTTCACCAGTGTGGCCAGGATATCTGGAGCAGCCCCTTCTACAAAACGCCTGCTTCTCCTCTGAAGACTGACAGTCCTACCAGCCACCCTGCTGGGTCTTCTTTAAGCAGTTCAATGCTTTCAGGGGTCCACTGTGCCATCTGAACAAACAGCACCGTGCACCCAGGGTGGTCTAGGAGCAGCTGGCTCACTCACCCTCAACAGCCTGGCCCCGGGAGAGCCTCTTCATGTGCGGAGCCACGTCAGCCACAGTCAGTGGGGTGGAGAGGGAGACGCTGACTAAGGGTAGGGAGCCGGCTGAACGCTCATCTGTGAAAGGTTAGTCCGGGTTAGGCAATGGCTGAACACCAATGGCTCAGCCAGACCCCCAGTCTCCATGGAAAGACTACCCATCCCAGAGGTACGCTGGCCACTACCCAGGATGCAACAGTGCTTGGTACATGTGGTGGTCACAGGGTTGAGGGTTGTCATGTGGAAGGTGGCATTCAGGATGCTGGGCCACCCTGGGACACAGCAATGCTTTCCTTATATCTACAGCCAGCCTAGGAGCACTCTCTTGCTTCTGCCCTCAAGGGGCCACTGCACTTGGGAGACTGATGTCTGGACAGTGTGTCCTCTATGAAACACCTTCTGTGTGCTTTCAGACAGCCTGGCCAGTCCACGTGGCCAGCACAGGCAGCCGAGCGTGGCCACGATCACCGATCACCGAGCCTCCAGGCATCCCTGGCTGAGTCATTGCTCATTTGCTAGTGATCATGTCAGCAGAGGGGAGAGCCCTCCCTGCCTGTGGGGCCTGTGCTACCACCAAGCAAGCAAGGTGAAAGACCTTGACCTGAGGTCCAGCCTGCTCAGGAAGCACACAGGAAGCATCCAGAAGGTTAATGTCTGACATGGAAGCAGAATCTAACGTTCCCACAGGGCGGTTCTGTTCAGTCAGCTTGGTCACAGCACCACCCACGCACATGCACGAGACAGGTGAGGCTTCGGGGCTCAGCTAGACCTACCAGAACCCTTCCTGCACTCCACCCCAGAGTGTCCCCTCACCTTCGCCTTCCTCATCCAGGCCTTGGTCCGTTCTCCCGTCCCGGCTGGGCAGGCTGAGCCCTGCCAGTAAAGACTTCAACATCACCAGGTCACTGTTGTCAAAGGACAGGTCACTGTGGAGAGAGCGTGGGTTCAGGGCAGTGGTTCTCAACCCGTGGGTCGCGACCCCTCTAGCAAACCTCTATCTCCAAAACTATTTACGAATCACAGCAGTAGCAAAATCACAGCTGTGAAGTAGCAATGAAAATGATTGTACGGCTGGGGGTCACCCCAGCATGAGGAACTGTATTAAAGGGTCACAGCGTTGGGAAGGTGGAGAACCACCACTGCTCTAGAGCGCAGGCCGGGAAGAATGGCAGGTGAGGAAAAGCAGCAGGGCAGGAAGGACTGTCTGGGGTGAGGTCTGTGGAAAATGGAGAGGTAGGGAGGAGGGGTGAGTGAGGAGGAGCACGTGGGGATGAGGATGAGGGCTGCAGTTCACCAGGACACTCATGTCTGGACTGTCCCTCCTGGCTCAGGTGTGGGACTCACTGGAGGGGCCCTGCGTGCTTCTGCAGGAAGGCCACGGCTGCTGCTGCACTGCAGGACACATACTTGTGGACGAACTGCACGAACTTGCTGATGAAGGGGGCCAGGTGGCGGGAGGACTTCCGGTAGTTCTGTAGAGAAGCAGAGCCACCAGAGGCTCCTTAGACCCTCTACATGACATGTGACCCCCATGACAGCCTCAGCCCAAGCCAGGCTGACTGGGGCCTGGAGCTTTGGCTTATAGATTTTGTTGTATGAGTGTTCTGCCTGAATGTATGTCTGTGCACATGGGTGTCTGGTACCCAGAGTTCAGAAGAGGTGACAGATCCCCTGGAACTGGAGTTTCAAATGGTTGTGAGCCACCATGTGGGTGCTGGGAACCAAACCTAGGTCCTCTGCAAGAGCAGACAGTGCTCTCTAATCACTGAGCCCCAGCTCCAGCCCCTGGGCTTTTTTTCCTTTCTTTTTCTTTTTCTTTTCTTTTCTTTTCTTTTTTTTTTTTTTGAGATGGTCTAACCTATATATAGCCTCACAACATTATAGCCAAGGCTAGTCTAGAACTTGCAACCCTCCTGCCTCAGCCACCCAAATGCTATTTGCAGTTATGTGCTGCTGCTACACCTGGCTGGCTTGGCTTCTGTCTTTGTAGTATCACAGCAAAGATGTATAGCCTAGGGCATGTCATGCCAACCAACAGCACACAACGGGGCTTAGCACCAAGGGTCTAGAATGTGGAGTTCCCCAAGCAGGGGATGCTGGGGCTTAGGAGCCTCATTACAGAGCTGGTCTCCAGACAGTGGAGGCAGAAGCAAATGGAGGGTGGCCTGGCTTTGGCCCTCGCTCCAGGTTCTCCTATAGGAGAAGAAGGAAGTTAAGCAAAGACAAGAGGGGGCATGGGAGGATGTCTGGGCTGAGGAATGTGAGGATGACCTGCCTGGCACCCACCAGGAGCAGCCGGATAAAGGAGCGCAGGCAGTCCCACAGCGCCCCCTGGTGCTCGCTCTGGAAGACACGCGGCTGCAGCAGCTCCAAGATACCCAGCACATGCAGGAAGAAGGCCAGGTGGTTCTGCTGGCGGAACTCCTGGAAGTTCAGGTGTGTGCGGCCATGCAGGAGGGCTGCAATCATGGGCAGGTGCCTGGGGACCAAGAGAAGGGTACTCTTGGTCACGTCTTCCCACCAGATACCCCCAACCCCACGGTGTGCCCACTGCTGCGGGAGTAAGCACCTCAGCAGCAGGATGGGGTGAGCCACAGCCAGCTTCCGACAGGCCATGTTGGCATCAGCCACTCTGCTCTCAGAAGACCGGGAGTCACTGGTGTCTGCCAGGAGCGTGATGAAGCGATGGATGAGCCCGTCCAGCTAGGGGGAGGGAAGACATGAGGGAGAATACTTGTCCATGCACTGTTTGAATTCTCCCATCCCACTCACAGCCCTGGACACCACGCAGCAGTAGCATGCTCAGCATGGACTTTTGGAGATCACACCACACAGGCAGGACCTCATGTGGCCTCTCACGCAGCAAAACTTCTGAGGATGCAAACTGATCACCCTGCTGAGGTACAGTGGAGCTGGCCAGGATGTGTAGGAGGCAGGCGGGTTCAGGGACACTCTGGAGGTGACAGGGCACTAGGGCACTCCCCTCCTGATGGAGGCCATGGTGTCCATATTACACAACACATATGTGCCACCTCCTGTCTGTCCACCGTCTGAGCTCAAAGCGGGGAGGGCAGTGGAAAGCATCCCTAGGCATCCAGGCGGCTCTTCAGGGAAGAGCCTACCACAGCACACCTCACGGCTCCAGTGAGGTCAGGTGAGGCTGATGGCACAGCCCTCGCTCCTCCTGCTCAGGGTCTGTGGGCTACATGACTACAGCAGGCTGTGTCCCTCACCTTGCAGATGCTGCTGCTGGTGGCACCTTCACTTTGCAGAAGGACCTCGGGCACTGGCACCCGGACCTCCGGCCGCTGTAAGTACAGCTGCAGTAGCAGGTCTCGGCAGCGCTGGCCCAGCACGCTGAAAGCGGAGGGCAGAGGGACTGGGTGACTGGGGTGATGTGGCCAGGGCAGGGCCATGTGCTGAAGGAGCCACTCTCAAGTGAGAGCACTCATCTACAGCAAGGGGACAGAGCGGGGACTCAGGTACCTGTCCCCCCATTGCTGAATGCAGCTGGTCAGGTGCTCCGTCACTTTTCCGACACTCTCATTGCCACGGCAGCAGCTAAGCAGCAGGGGCAGCCGGGTCTGGATGAGGGTGCGTGCAGCACTGTCCCCATCCTGGCTCCTGGTCTCTGCCTCAGAGAGGATCAGCTCCACCAGGCTGAGCAGCTCTGGGCCCTGGACATGAAGCACCAGCTCCTCCCGCCGCTTCTGTAATCAGGTGGCCACAGGTCAACCCCAGGACATGCAGCCACCACCCACAGGTTTGGACTAACTCCCTGAGACCTGCCTGTGGAGTGCGTTGGTCCCGGCCCTGCCAGATCCGGGGAACATGGATGCAGGCCCAGAGGAAGTCCAGGGAGGCTGAGGGGTCGAGCCTGGAGGAAGCAAGCACAGCCAGGGCAAACTTCTTGAAAAGGGCCTCTGTAGCGGGCCACCGCTGTCCTTCTGAGGAGTCCCTGGTGCACAATGGCCAGACAACAGGGGTCTCCCTGACCCACACACTCCCAGGTCCTGTGTTTGTGATGGTTCCCACGAGAAAACTCAAGCACAGGTTGTGCCCACATTATGGGCCTGTCACAGCCAAGGGGCCACAAGGCTGGATGGGCAGCTTCTCACAGCCCCTCTGCCTCCCGTACCATGGCATGGACTTAAACCAAATTCTCCACAGGTGAAAATGTGGTAAGAAGGTAGGAGAGGCTGGACTGTCTACCCCCTGGTGAGGGGCTGGGCACCAAAAGCAGGCTCTTGGCCCAGCAGTTGAGGGCATGCAGGTGTCCTAAGGCACTGAGCACCCAGGAGGCCCTCAGGAGATGCTTACTGCCCTGAAGCCAGGTGCGGGGACATAACTCACGGCTCCAGGGGTTAGGGTTGACTCACCTCTGCTCCCGGCTCTTGCCTAGCAGGACACGGATGCAGCGGTGTAGTGTGGCCCAGCTGGCCTGGTGTGTGAGGAGGGCCAGTAGGTAGGGGCGGAAAGACAGCACCTGGGCACTTATGTGGCCTTTACCCTGGGAAGAAAGAGGTTGGGATGGTCTCAATGGGGTCCAGGGACAACCAGTTCTGATGAGTCATGTCAACTCACCATGTTCTGGTGGGGTCGCCCCAGAAACAGCAGCAAAGGGCCAGGCCTGGCACCATCTCATCTCCGCCATGCAGGGCAGGCCCCGGGTTCTGCCCATCTTGTCCGTCTTCCCCTGGGCAAGGGCCGGGCTTAAGTGACACTGCGCAGCCAATACCCTTCTACCTTCTCATCTTCCCCACACCTCTGACTGGCCTGGGCTCCTCAGATTTTAGGGTGTGGTGAAACTGTCCCACCCTCACCTCTACTCCAGCCCCAGTCCCAGACATGGCTGCCAACGTCGATCCAAAGAGACACACACTACCGGGGTCAGGAAGCCCAGACCTGGCGAACCCCGCCCCTCCTCTGGGGGCTAAAAGACCCGAAGTCTGGAGTGGCAGCACTGTTGGAGGGCGCTGGGCCATGTCCCGGTCACCTTTCTTCGTGAGAAGAGCAGCTTCCTCTGAAGGTCAGGACAACTACTGACCACTTCCGGGTCCAGTGTCTCCAGCCAGTCCACAAGCAGCCCCGACGCTGGCCCCAGGCGCACAGTCTCTGTGCTGTAGGACAGAGAGATCAGAACAGAGAGCAGGCTGCAGAGCCACCACCCTCCCACCCCCTGGCCACACCCCTACCTACCCGGTACCCTCCGCGTCCTGCTTGCCAGGGCCCAGGAGCTCATCCTTCTCCTGCAGCAGCAGGGAGCTCACCAGCACGATGGGCGTGGAGGCCGAGCTCGGGCAGGAGGCCTCTGAGGTGGCCGAGAAAAGGGCCGTCAGCAGCTCTTCCAAGTGAGGGGAGCGCACCGCGATGAGGCCACGGAGGACTGTGGGGCAGGAGGCTGGCTGATGAGCCGAGTAGGCCAACAACTGGGGTTCCCCAAGGCAGACACACACCTCAAGAGGTTCCACGTGGGGAACAGCGGGGAGGGGACAAGACTGGGCTTGGTGGTACCTTTGCTGATGAGCTCAGGCTCCACAGCGCACTTCTCCCCGGACCTTAAGGTAGCAATGACGGCCTGCACGGTGGAGCTGGCCATCTCCAGGTCATGTCGGAAGCTCAGGGCCTCAGCCAGGTGCTGCAGCCCACTGCCCACTGTGAGCAAAGGGGCAATCCATGTGACCAATACCATGGCTCTGGTTTGCCCACACACTCTGGGGTGTTAGGGTCCCTTGCCACTCTTCCAGCACAGACCCCAGGTCCCTTAGTCATGCAGAGGAGCCCAAATCGGAGAGGCTGCCTCTCTGAAGGCCTGGCTCCACCACATTAACACCAACCTGCCCCGCCCATCCGCTTCCCTCAGCATGCTCACCATCACTGATCCTGCGTCTTGCCGAGTATCTGGTAGCAAACAACTTGAGCTGGGCCTGCAAGGGCCCATCCTCCACAGCGGGACTGTCCAGCCACTGCAGGATCTGCATAAGCACTTTAAGGAAGAGCGAGGAGAAGCCAGTGTCCTGAGGGACAGCACGCTGTGGGAACAGCCAGCGTATGTTAGCACGTGGGCACAGGGCTGCAACAGCCCTGACTTGGGAGCAGCCTGTGACCCAGTACTGGAAGCCCAGTGCCAGAGCCAGGACCCAACATCATCCCACTTGCCACTCAATGCCAGGGCGACCTTGAAGGAGTTTAAAGACCTGTCCCTTGGGGAGGTGCCCTCCACTAACAACTCATACTGTGGAGAAGAAAGACAGGTGTGCACACATACACAACACACACACACAGATGCACTCACATGCACATGCACATGCACACAGGGCACACCCAGACCAGTCTGTGGACAGGATGAGAGACCTCACTCATTCACCCTCCGCTACAGGACCCCCCACCCCTGCCCCCGCTCCTGCCCCTAGGTAGCTGGCCTTTATGTATTTAGGGACAGGGACTCTAGGCCTGCTGGGGGACAGCATTGGGCCCGAGTTTGGGTTGGGGAGATGCCCAAGGCTGTCTGCAGTAGGCAGAGTCCATGCGTTCTGGGCCACCGGTCTCCCGCTGCCCTTCCCTCCCACCAGCTCGTGTGCCAGAGTACCTGGTACTGATAGAGCTGGCGCATCAGTGGACAGGAAAGGAAGTGGCTGTGGTGCATAGCCAGAGCTAGAGTGCCACCATGCGGGGAGCTCAGCAGGGTGGCCATGGCCTGCAGGAGACGCACTGTGATGCCTGGCACCTCGGGGTTCCCCTGGCGAACACGAGCCAACTCTTGGCCCAGGGCTTGCTGCAGGGCCAGGGCGAGGGGGCGTGGGCTGGAGCTCTGCCACCGTGGGTCGGGGCTCAGTGGGAAGATCTGAAAGCAGAAGGTGTGGGGAGTGCGGAAGCCCTGTACCCCTGGGCTCCCATGTATATCACTTCTCAAGTCCAGCTGATTTGGGCTCATCTGCATGACTAAGGGACCTGGGGTCTGTGCTGGAAGAGTGGCAAGGGACCCTAACACCCCAGGAGTTGCTGTGAAGGTCAGAGGTATTTAGAGCCCACGGGGCCTAGGTGGGAACCCAGAGCCAGACTTTACACTGGGAGCACGGCAAGTGAGCACAAGGTAAGTATGCAGCAGTGGTCAGACACATGCCACGAGAGATGGGAAGGGCATACATGTGCAGGGGGTGCTGCTGGGGGACCCCCATATCACAGCCCTTTTACCTGTAGGAAGATGCCTGCCAAGTCGTCCTCAGGGCCGAGCACTGGGACCTGTGTGCCTGCCCGAGTCCTGCCCTGGCCTGGTGGGGGCTCAGGGCTGCTTTCTGGCTTAGGAGCCTCTGTGCTGTCTGCAGAGAAACAGGAAGCATGTGGCCTCAAAACTTTCTGACCAGCTCCTGGCCCCGGTCCTGCTGGGGCCCACGTGAAAGATAGATCCAGAAGAAGAGCCCCACTAGCTGGAGGCTGGCACTAGCAAGGGAACAGCATGCTGGCCAAAAGAAGTTCAGCCAGGACAGTAACATGGTGGTGGTGGAGCTGGGGGGCGGGGGAGGGAGGAGTTACCTCTGCGGGGTGGCAGGGAGGCGGTGAGTAGTGAGTGGAAGGTCTGGCCTCCGGAAGCACCTCTCTCATGCTGTACCTCAACCAGGTGGGCCATGTAATCTGCAAAACAGCAGCCAATGGACCACTGGGGGTGGGTGAAGCCAGCCTGCCTTCCCACAGAACACAGGACCAGGGGCTGCCATACCACACCCAGCAAGCTCTCCTAAAGCCGCAGGAGCTGGGCGGGTGGTGGTGGTGGCGCACACCTTTAATCCCAGCACTGGGAGGGAGAGGCAGGTGGATCTCTGAGTTGGAGGCCAGCCTGGTCTACAGAGTGAGCTCCAGGACAGCCAGGGCTACACAGAGAAACCCTGTCTTGGGAAAAAAAAAAACCAAGACTGCAGGAACTGAGCTACGATTCCCAGCAAAGGACCTAGGCTGGTTCCCTCCAGCCTCAAAGTCAGTCATGATGGGGGCAGTAAAGTCTCAGAGTTCCAGTACCTGCCACAAGTGTAGATGCCCACCCGACCTGACCACCACACAGTCCAGCCCCACAGGGATGCTGCCAGCCTCATGGCCCCCAGGGCTTCTTACTCTTGTCCATGATGTTCTGCTCCAGGGTCTGGGGGTCCTGGGCCACTGCCTGGTCCAGGTACTGCAGCAGCTTGCTCATGCTGGACACGGGGATGCCAAAGGACTGTACAAAGAGCAGCAGCTGCTGGGGCTCCAGGTCCTGCAGGGCTGTGGGCAAGGCACGCTCAGCTGCCCACTGGGCCATCCAGATCCGTCCCCAGCCCCAGCCCAGCAAGGGTAGCCCTGAGACACCCCATCACAGGGCCCGGCACTGCCGATTTCTACCACATGCAGTCCACTGAGGCATCTATTAGGTAGGAGACACGATGTCGCCGAAGTCCCTATGGCTCACTGGAGTCCTGACTCTTTGATACATCTTTCACTGGGCTTTCCAAGTTCACCCGGTCACTTAAGGTTTCCCTCCATGCCTGGGGTCAGACTGGAAGACCCAAGCTGGGCACATGTGCAGCCCCTGCTGGGATTCTCCTCCGCCCACTGCAGCTTGCCTATAGCCCACATGCCCTCTAAGGACTAACCCAAGAGCCCTGACCCTATCTCTTGTGCCTCTAGAGACGAGGTTTTTTATAGCCATGTCTTCCCCAGGCCTGGTCCCGGAGCCCTCAGAGTTGCCGGAAGGTGTGACAGGAGCCGGTTCAGGCTCCCAGGCAGCGGGTGAGAGGCCGCCTCTTCCCAAGCCCAGCCTTGCTATACCAGCATCCACTAGCCGGGGAACCTCAGAACGGATCATCCGCAGCTTCAGCCAGTCGGGCAGCAGCAGGGCCTCCTCAGAGGTGTCCACCAGGAAGGCTGTGGGCAGGGGCTTCTTCTCAGGAAACCAGATGTCCAGCAACTCATGGAACTCGTCATCACCAGCTTCAGAGAAGATACAGGGAACATCGGTATCACCTGAGGAGCCACGAACCCACGAAGGGCTGTACTTTTTACCGTGGGAAGCTGAGGTTGTAGGGAAACAGAGAAGACTCAAACGCAGATGAGGACTGACAGCGCACTGGGCACATGACTTCACGTCACCTGTCTGCTGTGCGGTGGCCTACAGTATCCTGGGTTTGCGGGTGAAACGTGACTTCTTGCCTGAGGTCACCATACTTGCACTCATGTGACCACAGGACCTCAGCACAAGCTGCCTGTCCTCACAGTACCTTTAGCCTTGGGCTCTGTAGAGCCCCAGGGACCCAACAAGATGAGACATCATGGTCAGCCTTCCCTGCTATCCTTCCTCAGGGCAACATGATGGACACACCAGAGATGACCACCTCTCCCCCAGTATGGCAGTGGAGCCCACCCACATGCCCTGTAATTCATCCTGTACCCTTTCCACTCTCTTAGGCATAATTGGGCACCTGTGTGGAAGCTGCCCCAGTGAGCAGAATAAGAGGGAAGGCCACTGGCCAGAGGTGTTTCAGCCAGCCTGGGTTTAGCAGGCTCCGGACTTGGCTACTGAGTTCCCAGGCCACTCTACAGGCCCCCGGGGATGATGGGAGCTCGACTGTACACGAGACACTCAGATGAGCAGGGAGGGCACACTCACACCACACTCAGCAGCTGCGGTGCAGTGGGCAAGGGCACACCCAAGCTAGTCCAGAGGGCTCTTCCCAGGCCATCCAAACTACAAGCTGAGTTAGAGAAGCCCAGGACAGCTGTGCAATGGTATCTATCACACACCTTTACTCCCAGAACTCAGGAGGCAGAGGCAGGTAGATCTCTGTGAGTTCAAGGCCAGCTTGGTCTACAGAGCAAGTTCCAGGACAGCCAAGGCTACACAGAGAAACCCTGTCTTGAAAAACAAATGAACAGAAAAGCCCAGGACAGACTGCTTACCACAGGGTGGGCCCAGTGTCAGCAGGATGACCATGGCATGGACCACAAGGATGTGCATGGTGGCCGTCTCCCCACTGGTCCAGCGCAGGAACACTTGGTCCTGAGACTCTGACTGTGAGAGGTGGCAGAGGGGTGGGCATCAGGTGGCTTAGAGGGTAGGACTGACCATGGTGTGACAGTGTACCCACCCTGTGCCCGGCTGCAGCGTCAGCCCCTACAGAGCTTATCCCCTACCTACAGACTGCCTCAGTCCACCTCATCCCCTCCTCACTCCCTGAAGACCACCCCTCCCCTCCCCCGGCTCTGAACGCCCTGTCCCACGGGCTGGGTTGCTGACCCACGTGGCCCTCACCCAACTGTAGACCTCCTCGCCCTCCTTGCTCTTGCGCATGCGCCGCACATAGCGGGAGAACACGGACAGCAGGGCACTGAGGACAGCGTCGGATGCAGTGCTGCAGGAGGGCTTCGAGAAGAGGTGTGCCATGATGGTGGAGCGCTCCACCACCAACCGGGCCACATCCTGAGTGGGGATAAGGGCTGTCAGAAACTCCAGAGATTCTGGTCATGAGTGGCCCAACCTTCTGCTCGTGAGCCCAACAGCCAGCCACAATGTTGGGGACACTGAGCCATCTGGCCCTGCCCGAGTTCCCTCACCAGGGCCAGGTCACTGTGTGGGCCCTGCTCCTCCACTGGTGTATGCTGGGACAGGTAGATGAGGTAGGCGCTGATGGTCTGGGGGTCAGTCTCCATGTGGATGGCCTGGGGAGGGTGGGCAGATGTCTGAGATGGGTCCTGGGGGAGCGTGCAACCGCCTCTTCCTCCCAGGACTGGCCTTGCCCACTCCGTACCTGTTGTAGAGCCAGGGCAGTGGTGGTCCTCACGCTGTCAAACAGGGGCAGCCTGGGCAGGTCCCGCAGCAGCCACTGGTAGCCCTGCAGCGCGTCTGCCTCCCCTACGTCTTCCTCCATGGGGGGCTCTTTCTCCTCCTTGTCACGAAGGCCACCCTCTGAGAGCACCAGTGACAAGCCCTGCAGGTACACACACATGCAGAGCTAAGAATGCCTACCCTGGTATGCAGCACACCCACCCTGCTCGCAGAAACATGCCTGTCTCCTCACGCCCCGCACGGAGACACAGCAGCTCCTGGGTGAGGAGATTCGCCAGCTCGCTGCTGTCACCATATTCGAGGAGAATAGAAACATGAGCTGAGCTCTTCAAACTCCTTACTTGCTTTTGGAGACAGGTCTGACTCTTAGCCCAGGCTGGTCTCAAATTCACTATGTAACCGACTGGCCTGGAAATTCCCGCCTCAGCATCCTGAATGCTGACATTACTGGGTTGTCCGTCACACCCAGCGCAAAACATTTGCTCAAAGCTTTTTTCTGTGGTGCTAGTGATGGACTAGAGAGCCTGAGCCTCAGCTCAGTGCCCTGCACAACTTTACTCTAGATATGACAAGCTGCAGTTTGTTCAACCACTGTCATAGTATGTCACCATCCAGGGAAGGAGCCACAGACAAGAGACAAGGGCTTCAGTTCTTGCAGATCAGTGGCACTGTACCTTCTGCCCATGCAAATTAAGAAAGAAGTCTAGGAGAGCCAAGTGGCTATCCAATACACACACAGAGAGCCAGGCTGTGGCTCAGTGGTAGAGCACCTGCCTAGAATCCCCCAGTGAGGGGCTGGGGTGTGACTCAGTGGTAGAGCACCTGCCTAGAGTCCCCCAGTGAGGGGCTGGGGTGTGGCTCAGTGGTAGAGCACCTGCCTAGAATCCCCCAGTGAGGGGCTGGGGTGTGGCTCAGTGGTAGAGGCCCTGCCGATAATCTCTCAGTGGGGGGCTGGGGGCAAACTTAATGGTACAGCACTTAACCAGCACGTGTGAGACTGTTAATCCCCAGGACCCACCCCCGCCACAGCAAGTCTCTCACACACCCGGCCACACTCACCTTCATGGCCAACACCCTGGAGGCCACCTGTGAGGAGCCCAGACGCCGGAGGAAGTAGTCAAGCACCTCACATGTGGTCTGCTCATCTGCTTTAGGGCCCAGTAGCAGATCCTGCAGGCGGCCCAGCAGCTGCCGCTGTTTCTGCTGCCTCTGTGGACCGAGAAGAACTGTCAGGGCCACTGCTTGGGTAAGTCTGGTGGGGTAGAGAGCTGCGCACCCATACCTGTCGCTTCTTGGCCTTCTGCTCCCGGCTTTCGCCCTCCTCCTCCTCCTCCCCTGAGGCAGTGGCATCAGCGGCATCGTGCAGCAGGAACTCGCATAGGCACTGCACAGGCAGCACGTCCAGCGAGCCTTCGCTGGACTGCACCAGATCCGCGAGCCATGGCATGGACTGTGAGGAGGCCTGTGTGGGCAGCAGGGAGACAGCTCACCAACAGAGGCCAGGCACTGTGACCTGAGTCCTCTGGGATGCAGATGCTCACGTGTGCCCTCTGCAGGGCAAGTGGCAACCTGCAGCAGTCTGTGTGCATCTGAACCACCCTGGTGCCTGTGCACCAGCAGCATGCACGGACACAGTGCATCCTGACACACTCTGCCCTTGGGAAGACCTCTGGAACCTTCTTGGCCTGTGGCCCCCTCCACCAGTCTCAAGGCAGGACTTACTTGGCGCTGGATGATGTGCAGGAGGAAGTCGGGGTTACGGCTGCGGCACAACAGGTGTCCAAGGCGCAGTGACTGGTTGAGGGCCTTCACCTGGTCCAGGATGTGAGGGGGTGGCCTCCGGGGAGGGCCTCTGTGTGTCATGGGGGACACAAGAGTCAGAAGGCCACACATAAAACACTGAGTGCAAGCATAGGATAGCCACGCGTGTCCAGCTCTGCTTCCAAGGGGTGGACACCTCAGCTAACCCCAGCACCCTAAGGCCTAATCCCAGAGATCCACACCACGTGGGGCAGAGTGGACAGCTCAAGGTCAGCTCTGCCTGCTCCTCATCCGCCTTCCCCCACACCTGGGACCGGGACAAGGAGGGTGGCATACTGGGGGTCCAGGCTGGTTAGCTGGGACAGGAGGAGGCTACTGCTCTCGGTGATGGTCTGCTTGGTGGAGGCGGCAGCCAGGTGGCCCTCGAAGGCCAGGATCTCCTGCTTCTCCCGCTGAGAGATCTGCAGCTCACGGTTGATCATCTCCGTCCGCGTCTCCTCGTCCGTCAGCGTGCACGGTGGGTACGAGTAGTTACTGCAGACCAAACATGCAGGCCTAGTACCCACCCCTGCACATGGCACCCAGCATGCAATGCTCAGGGTCAGGCACACAAGGCTGCTGTTGCAGGAGCACAACCCAAGCGCCAGGCCCACAAGAACGCTGTCAGTTAAGCCTGTTAACTGCAGGCTCTGGGAACCCAGTACAGCCACTTCACACAGCACGACAGCCACCTTCAGCATGGAACCTAGCTAGTGTCAGACTTCCAGTGTCGAGGACACCTGCTCTGCCACACTATGTGACACCATACCACACCTCATGGGACCCTTGTTCATTATGGAAGCCCCACAGAGACACACAGGTTTCTGTGAGGCACAAACACTCCCCTTTCTTTTACTTGCTCAAAAATTTGTCTCCTTGAGGAGTCCCTTCCACAAGGTCCCATGTCCCATGCCCCAGGCATAAACCACACACCCAGTATCCTACACCACAGCCACACATCTGTTCCTCAATGCCATGGCTATACACATACCGGTCCAAATGTCACAATCACACACCTGGTCCTCAATATCATGGCCACACACAAGCCTGACCCTACAATGTCATGTCCTTAGGCTATGACCTAAGGCCACTGCTGTGTGTGGTGCCCGCCTGGCTGGGCTGGACCTGTTACAGCAGCAGTCCTGACCTGACCCATACGGGCTTCAACACAAGAACGAAGAGGCTCCATGGACTGTGCTAACCACTGTGCAGGTCACCATGGCTGCGGACCTGCTGCACTCCCCAAGCCCACATGCGCTCCACCCCCATCTGCCTGGTCTGCCCTCTTCCCTGTCTGCAGTGTGCCAGCTGCCCAGCTTGTGTGCACAGGTCCTACCACCCTGCCCATGGGCCCACAGTGATGGCTAGAACCACACTGCCAAGCCTCAGTAAAGGAGCTGAGACCAATGAACCAAACTTGGCTTCAGAAACTGCACACAAGGAGGCAGACACCAGGGAGGCGACATAAATAATATTCCTCTGTGCAGCCCCGCCCTGGGATGAAGGATGCTCACCCACTTACTTGGTCATCACCATCTCCATGAGCATCTTCAGGGTGGGATACTCCTCCCACGCAGCCAGGCCTAGGGAAGGAAACAGGAGCTTGCCACCCACGGCATTTTCACCGGCCTCACCTGTACCCCAGCTGGCACCTTGCTAGGCTCTGGCCCATGCCCTCTCTCCCACGGCCAGGACAACTCACCGATGTTCTCTGGGTTGAAGGCAGCAACAACCAGCAGTAGGGGCCAGGCCTTCCAGTAGAGGGTGGAGATGGCAAGGTTTGGGGGCTGATACCTGGAAGGTAGGGACATTGACAGTGTGAGCTCAGCTCCCTGCCAGGCCAGGCCAGTTCTGTGCCCTAGAACCCAAGCAAAAAGTCAGACATGCTGCGCGGTGGTGGCACATGCCTTTAACCCCAGCACTCGGGAGGCAGAGGCAGGCGGATCTCTGAGTTTGAGGCCAGCCTGCTCTACAGAATGAGTTCCAGGACAGCCAGGGCTACACAGAGAAACCCTGTCTTGAAAAACCAAAAAAAAAAAAAAGAAAGAAAAAGAAAAGAAAAGAAAAGATAAAGCAAAAAGAAAGAAAAGGCCCCAAAGTCAGGAGAAGGAACAGTGGTTAGCACCTGTGGGTACTGGAAGCCAGCTCCGGGCCAACCTGCTGGGAGCAGGGCTGCAGCCTTACCCCGGTGGTAGCTGGATATTCTCAGGGTGGTGGTAGGTGCACAGGTTCAGAACCGCATCGATCAGCTGAATCCGCTCCACCTTCAGGACTTCCACATCTGAAACCCAAAGGGCCTGGGTTCCAGAGTCTGGCCCAGCCCTCAGCGGGCAGTGGGGAGTAAGCGGGAAGAGAGCCCGGGACTTTGCTCCAGGCGAGGCGTGTGTGTGACTGGTACCACAGCATGTGGGCCAAACCAGGGAAACCCGACAGCAGCCACTCGGCCCTCCCCGGGGGTTTGAGGAGCGTGCTGTGAGAACCCAGAATCGGAAGCACCATGCTCAGGATCATTCCACTTCCCCCAGAGAGGGGAGGACAGCCAAGTCGCTGCCTGGTCCACCGTGTGGGAACGTGGGTGAACTGAGAGCCTGCCAGGGCACAGGGGGACCACTAGGTCCTCAATCTGGGTCCCCAACCTCCCAGACAGCAGGCACAGCTGCACAGAGGGTGTGGGATCCAGCTGGGATGTGGCACTCAGGGCTTTGTGGCGTGACGGGCAGAGCACCAGGGTGTTACCGTCAGCTTGCACAGCTGCAGCTCGCTTCACCAGGTGGTCGGCCAGCTCCATGGCATCTGCAGGGCCAAGAGGCAGCTCTCGGGACAGTCCAATGACCAGGATCCTCATCAGCGTGTCCTCCAGAATGGGAACCTCTGAGCAGAGGCGCAGGAAAAAACTGCAGGTGATGTTGGGAGACGGGTGGTGAGGGCCACTAGGGCCTCCTCTGGCCAGTGGCCAGACTCCAGGCCATCGTCCACGGATGTCACTTCGTTAGTCTAGTGGCCCGTGCAGGGGATGCACCCTAGATCCTGGCCTTTAACGGCTAGGGAGAGAGTGGGAGACCACTGCCTCCTCCACCGATGGTCACTCACTCGTAAGTGCATGGACAGCAGGCTGCATACAACCCCTGGAAAGCAGCTTGGAAATGTAGCAGTGAGGGTAGGAAGAGTGCTTGGGGTACAACTGGACAGCAGCGTCTACTAGCTGGACTGGGTGGCAGGAGGGGAGAGGCAGAAACGCAGGTGACCAGCGGGTCAGAGGGGACAGCAAATCAGCCAAGGAAGGGCACACTGGGAGTGGGAGGGGCTGCCTGGGGGTGTGGCCAGGGAATGGAGAAGAGGCAGGAATTTGGGGCAGACTCCTCTGCAGGTGAAGAACAGGACAGGATTTGCAGGGTAGACCTACCCGCCTAGCATCTGCTCAGCAGGTGCCCCAGGCTGCCCCGCCCACCCCAGGCTGCCCTCCCTGCCCGCCCCAGACTGTGTTCTCACTTGCGGTCGCTCTCTGGTGGCCAGTTGTCCCACTTGTAGTAGGTCTCGGGCTGCTCGGTGAAGAGCACCTTGTGGAGGCTGCAGGGACAGGGACAGGGTAGTCAGGATACAGCTGGGAAGGGCATCTCCACCCCAACAGTGCCCACAGGGACAACGCTGGCAAAAGCTGCTGATGGAAAAGTGCTTGGAGCTTCCTAACTGTGAGCCGCCTGCCCACAGTGGCCACTAGTGACCAAGCGAGGCTGAAAGGGACTCTGAGGAGTGGAGACCCACACGTGGCTCTCATGCTCAGGATCCTTCTGTTGTCAAGTGTCGGGGCTCTAAGGGTCTGCAGTCAGTGGCTGCAGCAGAGGTTACAAGCTCCTACCCGAAGAGGCGCCCAAGTAGTTGGCACTGTGAAGCTGAAAGATGGCCTGATTCTTACCAATGCACATAGTCCTTGGGGGCAAGTTTGCTGATGGAGGGGACGACAGTGTGAAGCCACCATACTGCGTCACGCTGGATGGCTGCAATCTGGTTCTGGAACGTACGTAGCACCTCGAGGTCTAGGGAGGTGAGCAGGTTCATGGGTGCTCTGCAGCCATGGCCTCAAGCAGGCCAAGCCACTATGGAGACCACCCCTGCTCCCTGTTATGGACATCCCACCCCGCTCTGGGGCTCAAAAATCAACAGGATGTCTGCAGTGAACAGGTTCCAAGCACAGACCCAGCCAGATTTCCTCTAGAAACCATGCTGACTAACCGCCCGCCCCGCCACTTCAGTCTCAGGAGTCATCTCAGCTTCAGGAACGCACAATTACTCAAGGCTTGGTTCTATGTCCTCGTCTGAAGACCCCCAGCCCAGCAGGGTCTTACTTCTCTTCTCTCCTTTGTCCCAGGCGATGCCAGCCTCTTTCACCTGCGCTGTGATGCCCAGCATCATGGACACGGCCAGCACATCCGTGATGTGAACCACAAACCGTTCCTACAGGCATACAGAGCAGCAAGGCTGGCAAGACCAACCACGGCCCTCCCACAGGTCCCACACGGCATAGGGACACGTGTGTGCATGTGCACAGCAGACACGGACACACAGGCGACACAGCGAGGGAGCCAGCATGTCCCCACATCTAGAGACCACCGCGTTAGGATAAGAGCTAGCAGAAGCAGGTCTTGGGGTCCCGGAGTTGGCCAGGCTAAGCCAGGTCCTGATCAAGATACTAGGAAAGGACTCAACCCACAGAGCTAGACAAAATCCTCTCCCCAACGGCAGACTGCCACCACGGTGGACTGCCATCCTGCCTAGGGCCCTGGAGATCCCCCAGACTCCCTGCTTCGTTCTGCTCAGGGCGCCTCCTCCCATCTCTTGCTCTGCACCCCCAATCAAGCAGACCTCTTACTAGGGTGCCCTGTCCATCCTCCCGGTCACTCCACGGTCCTGCCAGCTGCAGCTCCCCAGCTTGGTCAGGCCCTCCCCATCCTTATGAGGGATGGAGCAACACTGCTGACCTCACACTTGATGTGTGGACCACTGAGCCCATGTCTGCACACAAGCCTGGCACGTGGCCATCCCTATATATCAAGGTAATCCTGCCAGGGCCAGGAAACTTCCAAAGTGGGAGGTGGTAAGCAGGGGCCCCATGGCACCTTAAATTCCATTTCCAGGTACTGGGGCTCCTTGCGCTCTTGCATGAGCCCCAGGCAGAAAGCTTGGAAGTTGATCTCATGCTTGGTCTGCTTGATGATCTCTCGCAGCAGAGCCCTTGAGGCACGGAGGTAATCATCCTTATTGGTCAGCAGATCCTGGAACACCATGGCTAGGAACTGAGGCAGAGAGAAGCCACAAGGAGCTGGGGTCAATGGCCATCCATCCAGGTACACGCCTCGGCCATACCCCCATCAACCTGGCAGGATCTCACTGGGACCAGTAGAAAGCCTTTGCCAGGAGAACAGAACCCCCCAAAAACTAAGCAGGTAATGTGGTAGGATTGTGTAAGGTCCCACAGCACATCCTGGGCTGCCTGTCCTGAGAGGAGGGGCCAGTCTTCCCTTTGTGGGTGTAAACTACTCTCCTGGTAGTTGGCAAGAGGGGGGCCAGTCCTTTCTGACCAGGGAAAAGGTTAACTGGCAAGATGGGGATGAGGATGCTGCACAGACCAGATACCTCAGCCCATCCCACCTGACCCACCTGGGCTCAAAGAATACCAAACACCTTCCTTGGTCCACAACTACCCAATTATCTTAAAAAACACTGAGCTAAGAAGGCAACCATCAGGCATTGCCAGATGCTAGCGCAGTACCTAACAGCTTGGCTCCTGCTAAGTGTAACAGTGCTTCTTGGGTCTAGAGAGACGCCAGACCTGACAACCACGAGCTAGGACTCCAGGCCAGGGCTGGAGGTCTGTGGAGATGCCTGCTTGGTTTAGAGAGACCCCCAACCAAGGAGGCTGCACCAAGCTGGAGCTGGGCAGCTGGGAGGCTCACTCAACACCCAATCTCCCTCCTCCACAGCGTTAGCTCACAGGATGGTTTAGAAACTAGGAGCCAACGGGTCTTCCCACCCGAAGCCAGGAGTTCATCCCTGTGCAGTTCTACAAGGCCCCAGCCTCATCTAGACATAAGTCCAGGGGCTGGTAAGTGTCCCCACCTTGGGTGCCAGCTCAGAGCTGTGCTGCAGCACAGTGTAGAGAATCTGCATGTTGTTGGGGTTGCGAGCATTGGAAAGCTCGTTGAAGATCACAAACTTGATGGTGGTACCCAGGTTGTCCTTGTGTGCATTCAGCAGCTCCCTGGACACAAGAGCCAAGCAGGTGAGAGGGCACAGGCCAGGCCGCCCCTGCTGTCCACTGGCATGTCTCACCGCCCACTGCCCCAGCCGGCCACGTACCTAATGCAGAGCATATAGTGGTTGAGGAGCACCTTGGGCTTGAGGCGGATCTTGATCAGGTGAGAGATGGCATCCATGTCTTCTGGGCCATGGGAGTTGCAGTTCATGCACACAGACATCAACAGGTCCTGTGCTGGCCTGGTTAACTGCAGGGAGGCCAGGAAGGCCATTGAGCATGCAACCACAACTGCCTAGACCCCCAATAAGACCCCTCATGAACGGTTTTACCGACACAGCACACCTTGGGGTTCTGCAGCCACATCTCTAGCCGCTGCACGGCCAGCAGCCGCACCTCCTTGTAGCCACAGGTGGCTGTGAGCAGCCGCAGGAGGTTCCTGGACACGTTATCGATGGGCTGGCGCCGGTTCAGCTGGTCACGAAGCATGTCCAGAACATACTCTTCTACGCTCTCTGTGAGTTCATCGTACCTAGGCCAGAGGGGGGAAAGGGAGGCCAGGAAGGATGCCAGCTCCGGTGCCCCCACTTTCGTCTCCTGAGACTGGGGCTGTCAGCACACCTACCTTGGCATGAGCTGCCCCTCCTGCTCAGGACTCAGTTTCTCCTCAGCAATCAGCAGTTCCGTCTGACTATCCTCCTCTTCTGTCAGTGAGGGATGGGGGCTGCTGCCTGCAAGCACCGTGGGAGCCAATAGGTGCCTTCTCCCGAGGATGTGGAGGGTGGTGTCCTCAGCCCCCACCCAACACCCTGACCTCTCTTACCTGCACCAAGGTCACCTCCACTACGCGCCCCCTCCCCCTGCAGCAGCACACTCTTTGGGGGCATCTTGGTGTTGAAGGCTGTCTGGATGTTATCCACGAAGGTGCGGCAGTGAGGGCTGTCCACCCAGATGCGCTCACCCAGCGAGTCCTCAATGTACACCTACAGTGAGTCATGTGTGGACCCTGCCTGACGCTGGCCCGGCACCCAGAGCAGGGGCATCCAAGAGGCCCTGGTCAACACCCATGGAGGAGGGATAGCATATTGGGGACCTCCATTCACTTCCTCTTGTATTGGTCTCCAGTACCCTCCCTTCCACAAGGCTCTGCTCAATGAGTCCCTGGAGGGATGACTCACCTTCACGAAGATCTCAGGCCAGTTCTCATCCTCCTCATACGCGGCCATGAGAAGGTTGCAGGCCAGTACCGACACTAGGCTGTTCCCTTTGGCCTTGAAGTTGACAGAGGCATCCCTCCGTAAGAGGCTGCACAGGGCCTGCAAGGAAGGCAAAGTTACAGCTGTCACGAGGCGCCTCACACCACACAGAGACAGCGGCAGGTCCAGGGAGGGTCGGGAGGGCAGGCTGCCAGCCAGTCTCACCTCAATGACACCCTCCGTGGCGAAGATGTTGGGCTTGATCTTGGCCAGGTACATGAGGCTCAGGTAGAGCGTGCTATCAGGTTTGGCCCGGGTCACCTTCAGCTGCTTCACTGCCCCACACAGCACTCCCTCTATCCTGTCATCATTGCCCTCCAGCTCAGCAGCTTCGATCTCGTCCAGCAGCACGGTGGGAAGAACTGACCACACAGGAGGATCACATTAGAGCAGGGCTGGGAGCAGAGGTCACACCCAGAGCCACAGGGGTGAGCAGACAACTAGAGGCTACGCAGATGGACCTCACCAGCACATGGAGGCTCTGAGCTCCCAGGAACCACACACCTGGGGTTAGGGTTAGTGCCTTTCTTCCCAACCCATGGCCTCACAAATGGTAGGCAGGTGCTCTACCACTGAGCCACACCCCAGTCCCTCACTGGGGGATTCTAGGCAGGTGTTCTACCACTGAGCCACACTCCAGCCCCTCACTGGAGGATTCTAGGCAGGAGCTCTCCCACTAAGTCACACCCCAGGCCCTCACTGGAGGATTCTAGGCAGGTGCTCTACCACTGAGCCACACTCCTGCCCCTCACTGGGGGATTCTAGGCAGGTGTTCTACCACTGAGTCACACCCCAGCCCCTCACTGGAGGATTCTAGGCAGGTGCTCTACCACTGAGCCACACTCCTGCCCCTCACTAGGGAATTCTAGGCAGGTGCTCTACCACTGAGCCACACCCTAGCCCCTCACTGGGGGATTCTAGGCAGGTGCTCTACCACTTAGCTATACTCATAATCTTCAATTTACTTTTTACTGTGAGACAAGGTCTTGCTAAATGGCTGAGGCTTACCAGCTTCAGTCTCTCAAGCAGTTGAAGTGATGAACCTACACCACCACACCTGGCTACCCTCTGAGCCTTTCAAATGACGGCTCAATAGCAAGGGGTAATGTAGCTTTCTGAGCTACAGCTTCATTAAAGTCTGCAGGACAGGATGCTTGTCCTTCTGGCTCTCACACAGAAGCCTCCTGCTCTGAGCAGGCATGCAGACAGTGGTGTTTGCTACTGGAGTGCTAGGTGCTCAGAGGCTGACACAGAGCTAGGGTGACAGGTCTATGCTACAGGCATCATGGAGCTGTTATGAGTCACCGAGCGGGGCTGGGCTATAGTTCAGTGGTAACACACTTGCCTTGTGTGCATCAGGACCTCGGCTCAATCCTGGCACTGTCAAAGAAGTCACTGATGAGTGACAAAAAGGAGGGGAAGGTTAAACAGCTACACAACCATGAGTGCTAGTAGGAGCAACAGGCCAGTGGGCGTAGTTATCTCTTCGGTACTTTTGGGACCTGTTTTCCCCCTGGAAAATGGCACCAAAATGCTCCCCATCCCTGAGGGAGAAACAGTGTGCAAAAGATCTCCTCCCACTGAGAACCAGGCTAGGACCACCTGGGGGCCACCACACCTGGTGCACCTCCCCCAGCAGGACAGTGCTGTTACAGAGGAGCATGCCACAGACATGCCGGAACAGTGATGGAAGGATGAGCCCTGAGCAGTGCGGGGCTGGGAGGTGCATCTGCGGGCAATGTCAGGAAGCAAACCCACAGGGAGCCAAGAGCTCATCACATCCATTCCTGCAGAAGACCCTGCTGTGCTAACAGAACCAGGCGGGAAGTGGCCCCAGTGGGCACTGGGGTGATGGACAGGATGAGGGAAGCTCTCTGGGGAAGTCATCAGTCTGACCTTACCTTCAATGGGTACCACAGACGGCTCTTTAATCGAGGGAGAAATGGCTCGTTTTTCTGCAACTGCAGCCTCCGCCAGACGTCCCAGGGCACTCAACGGGGGAGTGGAGGACAGCTTGGGGCGTTTAGTAAGGCCAGTCAGCGCGGAGGCACCAGTCAGAGAAGCTGAGGCATCTCTCTTGCGCTCTGAAGGCAGCCCAGAAGGGGCTGGCTTCAGCAGCGTGGAGGCTGTCTTTGATTCGTTGGCCTGCCCCTTGGACCCCAGAGCGATGAAGTCTCCAGGGGGAGGATGTCCTGCAGAAGAAAGAACACCCACCTCTGTGATACCCACCCTCAGAGCAGATGAACGAGACCCAGAGGAGACAAAAGTTGAGCCTGAGATTGCTCTGCAAGACCCTGGCAGAGCCCGTGGTGGCTGACAGTGCCGACTAGAAACTAAACCATCTCTAATTCACAAGTACCGGTCTACTTAATTCTCAATGGGTTTCTTCAAAAGGAGTGTGAACCTCACTTTACAAATAGACACGGAGGTTAGGTCATGCGTCCAGGGTCACAGCGTGACCAAGGAGAAACTCCAGGACCCCAGCCTACATCATCCGGCCTCAGAGTCTGTGATTCTGGTCCATGTCCCCGGTGCTTCAGCAGAGCATGAATGGCTTTGTCCCTCAAGAGCCCCCAGGGCAGCTACGTCTGCAGGAACCCTGGATTGGGTGACCACGTCCTGCAGGAATGCTGTGTTGGAGGACCATGCCCTACAGTACCCCTAGGTTAACTGTGTCCCGCCGCGCTCGGGGACGCACCTGAGGGCTTGGCGGCCGCGCTGGGCCTCCGTACGGTGGTGGGTTTGGCTCGGTTCATCCTGCCCGCGGCCCTGGCGCCCCTCGACGAAGCGCCGTCACCTGGGAGGAGGCGACGGGAGTCACTCGCTCGCTCAGTCATTCATCCCTCGCGCCGTGGCCACTGGGCCGAGTGCCCAGGGCCGCCCGCCGGGGTCACAGAACGGGGCCAAGCGCAGTGCACACGCGGCCGGGCGCGGAGACGGATGTCACCGCAGGGAGCGGAGCTCACTTGGGTGCCCGGACTTCTGCCCTCCTGTACACACAGCAGGACCGTAACACGGCCGCCCCGGAAGTGGAAACTGACCAGCGTTCGCTCCCAGCGCCGATTTTCCACATAACCGGAAGTAAAACAGACCCGAAAGCGAGGAAGAGAGAAGAGAGGACCGCAGAGCGGTGCACAGTGTGTGCACCGCCCCCTGGTGGCAGGAGGCTAAATAGACAGTCCCCGCGCCTGTCGGAAAGCTCCGCTAGAGGGGCATCAACTATTTGCCGCCTCTTTTTGGAGAGGAGGCTGTCCTAGCTCAAGACGTCAGAATCCTGCTTTCCTATTGGTGCAACAATGACACGCTCTGAAGTCAGGGATGCTGAGGGCCTCCTGCACTGGCCTCTAGATTTGACCCGCTTTGGGCACCTCCCTCTGCATAGAGACCAGAGCCCAAAGTCTCCCGCAGGATAATTGCGGTCAGCTTCCTACCTCCGTGGAAGTCCCAAGATCTGACTATGTTTTCTTCCCAGTGCTGAGTGCCTGGGCAGGCTGCCCAGATCCTGGGACAAGGACATAATTCCAGATCTTTCTTTGGGACCAACACGGCTCTGAGACCATGTTTATGTGTGTGTGTGTGTGTGTGTGTGTGTGTGTGTGTGTGTGTCTACATGTATATGTATGTATATACACACATTAGATAGATGGATGGATGGATGAATGGGTGGGTGGGTGGATATTCCAAGGCAGTAGAATTAGAATTGGGAGCCCAAGACCAGGCACCCTTGCTAAGCTGTCCCTGTGATGGCCAGCCTCCTTGATGCCAACAGCCCCAGAGATGTATAGTAAACGTTTGTAGGCAATGTGAAGGATGTGTGTGAACACCCTGGTACTGAGGGAGTTCCAGGCAGAGAGCGGGGCTTCAGCCCTAGGAATATGCTTCCTGACACCTGCCAATGGCCACAGTTTGGGGTCTTTCTTACTGTCACACCAGGGCTGCAATAATAACCAAAGGTCAGGACCAGCAAGATGGTTGAGTGGGTGAAGGAACTCGCACAGCAAGCCTGGTGACCCGAGTTTCATCCCCAGACACACATAAAATGGAAGGAAAGAACTCCACAAAGTTACCCTCTGACCTCCACATGTGTGCCATGGCATGCATGCCCACACAAACACACCATGCACACACATACCCACAATAACAACAAATAAAGTTTAGACTTAAAAAAAAGATGAGCCAGTGTGCACACCTTTAATCCTAGCACTCAGGAAGCAAAGGCAGGTGAGTTCGAGGCCAGCCTGGTCTACACATTGAGTTCCAGGACAGCTGGGGCCACAGAGAGAAACCCTGACTCAAAACAAAAACAAACAAACCACAAAAAAAGAAAAGTTGGTTTACTCTACTAGACCCTAGTAACAGCGTGGCCCAGCTCAGTCTCTGAGTCCTGCTGAGGACTTGCTTGGGGAAGGTTGGACAGAGAGGTCCCAGAGCCTAGGTAAGGGCGCTGGGAACAACACAGAGAAGACCTGCAGCTGCTGCGGTCTAACTGTCCCAGTGGCAGGAAGCAGCTGTCCCCATCTGCCAGCCTGGGCCCCATACTGCTGGGCCTGGCAGTGGTCAGTGTCCCCGGGGGTCCGTGGCTCCCGGCATAGGCCTAGTGTCTCCAGCTCAGCTCAGCCTGCTTTACTCACACTTACTCTCCCTCTCTCTGGTCCCAGCTTCAACGCCTGCAAAGCCTTCCTTCCCTCCCATCCCTGCTGGAACTTCATACCATGTGCGGCTCCTTATGGCATGCCAAAATAGGCCCTGCCAGGTGTCCTCCTAACAGGGCCACCTAGGAAGCTCTGGCATGTAAAGCACAGATGTCAGGCCTTCCCTAGCATCCATTCAGGGACATGGGAAGTGGGAACACCTGAGGATGAGGAAGGAATTCAGGAAGTTCAGACTTACCTTCTCAGCATCTCGCTGGGGGCCTGGGCTTCATCCTTTCTGTCAAAAGGGAAGCTAACCTCCTCCATCAGGACCACTGATGATCCCTAACCACTTCCTTGCTGGACAGCCAGCTTCCTCTCAAAAACCTTAAGCAAGTTGGCACATCTCTGCCAATGCAAACCCACCCCTTCCCCTGTGACCTGTAACCATCATCCAATCAGGGATGAAGGGCTTTTTTTGGAGGGGTGCTGTTGAGACCGGATTTCTCTGTGTAGTCCTGGCTGTCCTGAAACTCTCTCTGTAGACCAGGCTGGCCTCAAACTCACAGAGATCTGCCTGCCCCTGCCTCTTGAGTGCTGGGATTAAAGGTGTGCGCCACTATGCCAAGCTAAAAGAAGACATTTTAAAGAGACTTGTGGCCCTCTTTTTGACTGAGCCCCAAGAAGCTGGATTTCTCCCAGGAATTTCATGCTAGGAGAAGGAAAAATCTGGGACCTAGTACCAGCCAGAGGAGGATCTTGTCTCCCAAGAAGTAGATTTCACACAGTTCTGACAATTTATCTGGCCACCTTGCAGAAAAAACTGGACCTGAGAAAATGTTGGATCAGTGATGGGCAGTAACCATGCCTTGATTTGGACTGCTTAGTCCTCTGTTTAAAGGTAAGCTTCGGGACTGAGGAGATGGCTCAGCCACTAAAATACCTACAGGGCAAGCCTGAGGGCCTGAATTCAGATCCCCAGCACCCGAGTAAAAGCTAGCCCAAGAGCTTTTATGGTGGAGCTGGGTATGGTGGAGCATGTCTTTAACCCCAGGTTTCAGAAGGCAGAGGCAGAGGCAGGCTGATCTCTGAGTCTGAAGCCAGCCTGGTTTACACAGCGAGTTCCAGGCCAACCAATGAGACAAGATGGAGGGGCTAGAGAGATGACTCTGTGGATAAAGGTGCTGGTCACTAAGAGTGACCCGAGTTCAATCCCAGGACCCACCTAGTAGGAGGAGAGAACTGTCTTCTGGGGCTGGAGAGATGGCTCAGTGGTTAAGAGCGCTGGCTACTCTTGCAGAGGACCTGGGTTCAATTCCCAGCACTCACATGGCAGCTTACAATCATATGTAGAAGCCAGCTCTAAGGGATCTGATGCCCTCTTCTGACTTCCGCGGGCACCAGGCACACATGTGATGCACATGCACATATCCAGGCAAACATTCATGCACATAACATAAAATAAATATGTCTCTCAAAAAAAGTAGGAAAGCAACTGGAGAAGGCATGGATCTCTGCCTGCCACCAACATGCATGTGTACCTGCACCTATATGCACCCGTGTTTTTAACCTCTGAGCTATTCCTATAGGCACTATATATTTGTTTTTGAGATAGAATCTCACACCATAGCCTCAAACTTAGAGTTCTTCTGCCTCAGGTTCCAGTGGCTGGTGGGACATGAGCATGCCACCACAACCAGCTTGAAACAATCATTTTATTACTGTCCCCAAGCCACTGGGTCAGTGTGACTTGGTTGTCAACTTGACAGTCAACTTGACTACATCGGAATGAACTGAAACCCAAGTGGCTTGGGTACACCAGTGAGGGATTTTTTTTTCTTAGATAAATCATTCAAAGTGGGAAGAGCCACTTTTTTTTTTTTTAGATTTATTTATTTATTATGTATACAGTGTTTTGTCTACATGTATGCCAGAAGAGGGCGCCAGATCTCATTACAGATGGTTGTGAGCCACCATGTGGTTGCTGGGAATTGAACTCAGGACCTTTGGAAGAGCAAGCAGTGCTCTTAACCTCTGAGCCATCTCTCCAGCCCCCCGGAAGAGCCACTTTTAATCCAGATCTTTTTTCAAGACAGGGTTTCTGGAACTCACTCTGTAGACCATGCTAGAATGCAGAGGTCTGCCTGCCTCTGCCTCCCAAGTGCTGGGATTAAAGGTGTGTGCCACCACCGCCTGGCTTATGAGATGGGAAACTCCACCTGTAATCTGGACCACAGCGTCTGCTGGCAGCCTATATAAAGGAAGCGGAAGAAAGAATCTTTTGCTCTTTGCCTGTTTGCTCTCTTGCTGGCAAGTCCATTCCTTTACTGGCATTAGAGCTGACTTCTCCTGGATTCCAGTATATACTGAAAACCAGCTGAGATACCCAGCCTTGTGGACTGAACAACTACTGGATTCTTGGTCCTTCCGTTGGTAGATAGTTATTGTTGGATGAGCTGGACTACGGCCTGTAAGCCACTCTAATAAATCACTTTATATCTATAAATACATATAGATATATAGATACATAGACTCATTTCTTTTTTTTTTTTTTTTTTTTTTTTTCGAGACAGGGTTTCTCTGTGTAGCTTTGCGCCTTTCCTGGGACTCACTTGGTAGCCCAGGCTGGCCTCGAACTCATAGAGATCCGCCTGGCTCTGCCTCTCAAGCGCTGGGATTAAAGGCGTGTGCCACCACCACCTGGTGACTCATTCTCTCATTTGTTCCTCCAGAGAACCCTGCGTCATACAGTCAGGCATGCAGTCACTGGCAGCAAGTGACATCTGGGGCCAAGGTGGCAGTGGGAATAACCTGGAGGCTGCCTGGAGCTGCCTCCCCTCTGGTAGCTCCACATGGCTATGCCCAAAGCCATTAACCTATCCAGGAGAGGGCTGTCTGGTGCTGAGGTGGGGCTCATCAGTTACTGGCTGTGGAGTAGTATGTAATGTCTTAGTTAGGGCTGCTAGTGCTGTGACAAAACACCATGACCAAAAAGCAAGCTGGGGAGGAAAGGGTTTATTCAGTTTACACTTCTGCATTGCTGTTCATCACCAAAGGAAGTCAGGACAAGAACTCAAGCAACCTACAGGCAGGAGCTGATACAGAGACCAGGGAGGGGTACAAGTGACATACCTTTGATCCCAACACTCAGGAGGCAGAGGCAGGTGGATCTCTGTGAGTTCAAGGCCAGCCTGGTCTACAAAGCAAGTTCCAGAATAGCCAGGGCTGTTACACAGAGAAACCCTGTGATAACTGACTTTTTTTTTTTTTTTTTGGTTTTTCGAGACAGGGTTTCTCTGTGTAGTTTTGGTGCCTGTCCTGGAGCTTGCTCTGTAGACCAGGCTGGCCTCAAATTCACAGAGATCCACCTGGCTCTGCCTCCCAAGCGCTGGGATTAAAGGCGAGCGCCACCACTGCCCGGCTCAGCCTGCTTTCTTATAGAACCCAGGACCACCAGCCCAGGGATGGCACCACCCACAGTGGACTGGGTCCTCCCCTATTGATCACTAGTTGAGACAATGCCTTACAGCTGGATCTCACGAAGGCATTTCCTCAACTGAGGCTCCTTCCTCTCTGATGACTCTAGCTTATATCAAGTTGACACACAAAACCAGTCAAAAACGTGAAGTTTCCTCTCTGGCCTGTTTACTGACCTGTCAAATGGCTACTCGGGGATGTTACTAAGAAGCCCTCTGAGAAACCCTCATAGTGGTGAGGCCTGGAATAGTGAGGCCCTGGATGCCCTGGATGTGCTGTTCCCTTTCCAGCCTCTCTGCCCACTACGTTTAGAATCGGCTTCTCTGTCTAGGAAGCCTCATGCTGACTGCGTTTCAGAGCCATAAACCAGCAACACGTCTGTGTTCCCGGGAGAGCAGTGTGGTGCCCATCTACAGTTCAGAGAAGTGTCCAGCATTTCCTCTGCAGGAGAATGGTTCTAACAGAAGGAACAAGGTAGGCTAATTAAATTCCCTGCTGCAATGTTCCAGCAGCAGCAACCGTAGCAGCAGCAGCAGCAGCTTCAGGAAGCCCAGGAGCCTGAGCCAGATGTGGTGGTGCATGCCTGTAATCTCAGCACTGAAGGGGCCAAGGAAGGAATATCTTGAGTTCTGAGCCAGCCTGGGCTACATAGCAGGACTTTGTCTCAAAAATCTATGGCTGGGATAGGAGGTACTTAGTTAGTAAAGTGTTTGTCATGGCCTTAGGGTTCGTTCACATTCTTTCAATGTATTTATTTTATTTTTGTTTTTCGAGATTTCTTTTTATAACAGCCCTGGCTATTCTGGAACTTGCTTTGTAGACCAGACTGGCCTTGAACTTGCAGAGATCCACCTGTCTCTGCCTCCTGAGTGCTGGAATCAAAGGCATGTGCAACCACTGCCCGGCTCAACGTTATTTCTTTTCTTTTCTTTTTTTTAAGATTTATTTATTTATTATGTATACAGTGTTCTGCCTGCATTCGTGCCAGAAGAGGGCACCAGATCATATTATAGGTGGTTGTGAGCCATCATGTGGTTGCTGGGAATTGAACTCATGACCTCTGGAAGAACAGATGATGCTCTTAACCTCTAAGCCATCTCTCCAGCCCTCAACATTATTTCTTAAATGATGAATATGTTCCCAATTCTTCATGACTTTAAAAGTAGAGGAGGATAGGGAGTATGTCACAGTGGTAGAGCCCCTGCCTAGAATCCCCCAGTGAGGGGCTGGGGTGTGGCTCAGTGGTAGAGCACCTGCCTAGAATCCCCCAGTGAGGGGCTGGGGTATGGCTTAGCAGTAGAGCACTTTCCTAGAATATGCAAAATCCTAGGTTCCATCCCTAGGACCAGAAATGGGGCCAGGCAGTCAGGGCCCAGCAGCCTCTGCACTTGACACTTGAGACCTGTTGGGCAGCTAGCCTCCAGCACTGGGCAAACCCTGGCTGGCAAGTGGAAGCCCAGAGAGACGGCTCTGGCCAGGGACTGAGACCTGCTTTTCAACAATTGTCTGAAAATAGCACCGGCAGCTCACAAGGAAATGAATCCTCCCTCGTCATGATCACGGGGAGGGACGGGGGACAGGAAGAGTTATTGACGCCAGTAGCATGCAGGGGAGGTACCTCCTGACCTCAAAAGACTCCTGGGCACTGATTTGTCAACCCTGGGTCCCAAATGCCTGGGGGTGGTGATGGCCAGTGGTCTCCTGGAGAGCCTCCAGGAAAGTCAGGCAATGTGAGGCAGGAACTTTCTGTCCAGGATGGAGGGAAGGACTGGCCAGATCTGGGAGACATTTGGTCCTACCTGACAATATATCTATCGTTTTTTTTTTTTTTAATTTTTTAATTTTTATTTTGGTTTTTCAAGATGGGATTTCTCTGTAGTTCTGGCTGTCCTGAAACTCACTCTGTAGACCAGGCTGGCCTGGAAATCACAGAGATCCGCCTGCCTCTGCCTCCCCAGTGCTGGGATTAAAGGCGTGCGCCACCACCGCCCGGCTCAATGTGTGTATCTTAACTCACCCCCTTTAGGCCTCAGGCTCCCTTTCTGTTCTTTTTTTTTTTTAAGACCTATTATTATTTTCTGTATGAGTGTTTGGTCTGTGTACCACATGTATGCCTGGTGCCCTCAAAGGCCAGAAGAAGGCATCAGACCTTCTGGAACTGGAGTATAGACAGTTGTACGGCCCCATGTAGGTGCTGAGCACCAAACCTGAGTCCTTTGCAAGAGCAGCAAGTGCTCTTAACTGCTGGGCCATTTCTCTACATCATTCTTTGATTGTCATGTGTTTATGTGTGTACATGTTGGTGTGTGCAGGTGCATGCATGTGCATATGAATATAGAAGCCAGATTTCAGTGTTATTCCTCAGGCTTCATCTACCTTTTCTTTTTTTTTTTTTTTTTAAAGATTTATTATTTATTATGTATACAGTGTTCTGTCTGCACATATCCCTGCAAGCCAGAAGAGGGCACCAGATCTCATTATAGATGGTTGTGAGCCACCATGTCGTTTGCTGGGAATTGACCTTTGGAAGTGCTCTTAACCTCTGAGCCATCTCTCCAGCCCCCCCACCTACCTTTTCTTAAAAAAGATTTATTTATTCATGTATTTTATGTGTATGAGTGCTCTGTCTTCATGCACACCAGAAGAAGGAATCTGATCCCATTACAGATGGTTGTAAGCCACGATGTGGTTGCTGGGAATTGAACTCAGGACCTCTGGAAGGGCAGTCAAGTGTTCTTAACCATTGAGCCATCTCTCCAGCCCCACCTGCCCTTAAAAAAAAAGGTTTGTTTTGCCAGGTGGTGATGGTGCATACTCTTAATCCCAGCACTTGGGAGGCAGAGGCAGGCGGATATCTGTGAGTTCGAGGCCAGCCTGGTCTACAGAATGAGATCCAGGACAGTCAGGGCTACACAGAGAAACCCTGTCTTGAAAAATGAAAAAAAAAAAGGTTGTTTTTATTATTATTATTATTATTATTATTATTATTATTATTATTATTACTTTGTTTTGTTTCTGTTTTTTGTTTTTTCTGGAGCTGAGGACCGAACCCAGGGCTTTGCAGTTAAGAGCATACTCCAGGCTGTTCTGTCTGCAGCATTGCATACTCCAGAGTGCTAGGCAAGCGTTCTACCACTGAGCTAAATCCCCAGCCCCGAGTTTTTATTATTATTGTTATTATTTTTTTAGTTATGTGTGTGTGGACATGTGTGCAGGTGCCCTCAGAGGCCAGAGGCATCAGAATCTACTGGAGCTGTTAGAAAACCAAACTCAGGTCTTCTGCAAGTCCTGCTGAGCCATCTCTCCAGCTCCCATCTTGTTTGTTGAAAACAGGGTCTTTCGCTGGCCAGGAACTCACTGATTGGGCTAGGCGGGCTGGCCAGTGAACCACAACGGTCTGCCCGTCTCTGCCTCCCCAGCACTGGGATTACAAGCTCAAGCCACCGCGCCTAGGTTAAAAACATGGAATTCAGGACCAATAGAATTATCCCTCCAGCCCTCTTTTTTTTCCTCTTAAAAAATTATTAGCGTGTGTGTGTGTGTGTGTGTGTGTGTGTGTGTGTATGCACATACAGGCATGCATGTGCCATGGGACATGTGTGGAGGTCAGAGGACAGCTCTCTGAGAATCAGTTGTCTGTTTCCATCCTGTTCAGTCCTGTTGTTTCTGTAGCATTGCATACTCCAGGCTGTTATGTCTGTAGCATTGCATACTCCAGGCTGTTCTATCTGCAGCATTGTATACTCCAGGCTGTTCTGTCTGCAGCGTTGTATACTCCAGGCTGTTGTCTGCAGCATTGCATACTCCAGGCTGTTCTGTCTGCAGCATTGCATACTCCAGGCTGTTCTGTCTGCAGCATTGCATACTCCAGGCTGTTCTGTCTGCAGCATTGCATTGCATACTCCAGGCTATTGTCTGCAGCATTGCATACTCCAGGCTGTTGCTGTCTGCAGTGTTACATACTCCAGGCTGTTGTGTCTGCAGCGTTGCATACTCCAGGCTGTTGTCTGCAGCATTGCACACTCCAGGCTGTTGCTGTCTGCAGCGTTGTATACTCCAGGCTGTTGCTGTCTGCAGCATTGCATACTCCAGGCTGTTGCTGTCAGCAGCGTTGCATACTCCAGGCTATTCTGTCTGCAGCATTGCATACTTCAGGCTATTCTGTCTGCAGCATTGTATACTCCAGGCTGTTGCTGTCTGCAGCGTTGTATACTCCAGGCTGTTGCTGTCTGCAGCGTTGTATACTCCAGGCTGTTGCTGTCAGCAGCGTTGCATACTCCAGGCTGTTCTGTCTGCAGCATTGCATACTCCAGGCTGTTGCTGTCTGCAGCATTGCATCCTCCAGGCTGTTGCTGTCTGCAGCATTGTATACTCCAGGCTGTTGCTGTCTGCAGCATTGTATACTCCAGGCTGTTGCTGTCAGCAGCGTTGCATGCTCCAGGCTGTTCTGTCTGCAGCGTTGCATACTCCAGGCTACCTGGCCTGGAGCTTTTGGATAACCCTCCTGTCTACTGCTTCCCATTTTTCCATAGGGATGCTGAGACTAAAGATATGCACCACCACCTCCAGCTGTTTACGTGGATTCCAGGGTTGTCGGGCTTGTGTGGTGAGTACTTTAACTTGGCACAGCCATCTCGCCAGCCACCTCATTTCTGTTGTTTTGAGACAGGGTCTCCTCGTGTAGCCCAGGCTATCTTCAAATTCAGGTCCTGTGATGACTATTCTTGGTTGTCAACTTGACTACATCTGGAGTTACCTAGAACCCAAATGAATGAGCACAACTGTAAGATTTTTTTTCTTAATTAAATCATTTGAAATGATAAGACCCACTTTTTTTCCCCACCCTGGGGAGGGTTTTGAGGCAGGTTTTCTCTCTGCAGTCCTGGCTGTCCTGGAACTCACTCTGTACCAGGCTGGTCTTGAACTCAGAGATCTGCCTGCCTCTGCTTCCAGAGTGCTGGGATTAAAGGCATGTGCCACTACTGCCTGGCCTGAGAAGACCCACTTCTAGTGGAGATCTTTGGGGTGGGAAGATCCACCTTTAATCTGGACTACACCTTCTGCTGGCAGCCTATATAAAGGACACATAAACATCCCTCCCCATCTCTTACATATTGTATAAGTTCTGTTCCTCTAGGGAATCCTAACTAATTCAGGTCCCCCTGCTGGAGTGACAGGCCTGGCCCATCACACTGAGCACAGCCTCTTTCAATTCCTAATAACTCCAAGGACAAACAGAAGTTCAGGTCTCGACATGTGGGCTCTGGAAGCTGGAAGGCACCAGCATTTAGACCATAGAAGGCTGTGGGAGGAATTCCTGCCAAACTGGACCGTGCAGAGACCAGTGCAGCATGCCGGAAGTCAGAGCCAAACTGGAGAGTTCAGAGAGCTTGACTAGAGTCTGTTTAGGAATGGTGGGCATTGGAGGAACATGTCTGTCATCCCAGCACACAGGAAACCGAGGCAGGACTCTGTCTCAAGGAAAAGAACTGTGGCTGGGGACATAGCCCGCCAATAGAGTTCTTGCCCGGCATGCACAGGTCTCTGATTCCATTCCCAGTACTGTGCAAACCTAGTGTGACACACACCTGTAATCCCAGAGCTTGGGAGGTGGAGGCAAGGGGATCAGAAGCTCATGGCTATCCTAGGCTACATAGTGTGTATGAGGCCAGTTATTTGATCTTCTGTGTGTGGAGAGAAGATCTGACTGGAAAAAATCACCCGCCCACAGGGTCCCAAATCACCCCTAGATGAAATCTACTACACTAGAACCCTCTAGATCTTTGACCCTTTGTGGAGTAATGAGCAGTGGTGGCTTCCTGTGTCACCTAGGTAATGGGAACGTACCTCACTGACAGGTACCCATTCCAGATATGCTGCTCCTGAGCTGCCCAGGGGGCGGGGTGTGGTCTCATAATTGAGACCACCTCCAGCCCACCTCCTCGGTGACTCACAGGGGTTGGGCCACAGGTCCTGGTAGGAGTGAATTTGGCCACTTTGACCTCAGCCACTAAGAAGGAGGTGGCCCTGAACAAGCGACTTACTTTGCCGCTAAGACCTGAAACAGGGCTAAGATCGTAGCTCCATCAGTCGAGCGCTTGCTGAGCAAGCAAGAAGCTCTGGGATCCATCCCAGCAACACATAAGCCAAACATGATGGATGGCTCACACTCATACTTCCAGCTCTCAGAGGTAGAGGCAGGAGGATCAGGAGTTCAAGGTCATCCTTCGCTACACAGAAGTTCCAGGCTAGCCCTACCACAGACCAAAGTCCAACTTGCTAAGCTCATCAGTTTTTAGTGGCGTTACTAACGGGAGTATGGGGGTGTGGGGGGGGGGGCGTTACTCATGGAGCAGGGATGGCTCAAAAGTGGCTGCATCATGGAAAAGTCCACCTCAACCAACAAAGGAGACAACTCAGGGAAGCTGCAACCCTTCCCAGAGCTCTCTGCAAGACGTGGGCAGCTCCACAGCCTGCAAATCTCAGCTGGCCACATCACCTCACCCAGCGGTTAATTGCTCCTTGTATAAAACTGGGGAGGGGTCTGCAAGAGTCTCCCAAGTTTTCACTTTCCTGGACGCGGTGGCCTTTTGTTTATCTCCATGAGTCTCCTGGAGGGGTGTTTTAATGCCCAGGAAGCTGCCATATAACAGGTGCAGTGGCTGGCTCCCACGCAGGAGGCTGAGGCAGAAGGATTACCCGAAATCACAGTAAAATCCAAGTGATCGTCATCTTAAAGCAGAGGACATGGCACAGAGATGGTGACTATGTGCCCAAGGCCACACCGCTGGACAAAGGCCAAGGTGCTTTTTTTTTTTTTTTTCCAGAGCTGAGGACCGAACCCAGGGCCTTGCACTTGCTAGGCAAGCGCTCTACCACTGAGCTAAATCCCCAGCCCCCCAAGGTGCTTTTGAAAACTAAACTATGCCCGCCCTCTTCAGGCCTGCCATGTTCCCTTCTCTCGCCTATACAGGACTAAGACCCCCCTCATCCGGCAGCCATAGCCAGTCTACCCTTCTTAACCCAGAAGCCACCATGGATACCTGTAGCTCTCCTCCTAGCCCTCAGGGAATGCCGGAGATGGGAGCTCACTCCCCCTACCCTCCTGGGAGGGACCTGGACTCAGAGAAATATCCCTGAGGGCATAGCTGTGGCTAGACAAGAGAGCCGTATCTGCTCACAGTCTCCATTTGTCCGTTCATTGATTCCCCCCCTCATGAAGACGATCTGTCATTAGAGCAGGAGGCAGCCATTGTATTGGCATGAACTTCCATCTGCCGTGACATCCGTCTCAAAGGCCTAGGCAGCAGACACTGCCCTAGCAGCACTGGAGGGCCATGCTCCAATGTCTAAGGGGACACTGGAGTCTGGCCTCTCCAAGGATCTAGTTTTTCTTTTCAGGGGTCTGAGCTTCCGGGAAAGGGATGTTCAGGGGACCAATAAGGGTAGACCTGCCACCCTTTCCCGTCAGGCTGGTGCTAGCCCACTCTTATTGCTTAATGATCTCTGTTGCTAGCCTCAGTTTACCTCTGTTTTTCCAGCTTTGCCAGGGCCATCTGAGTTCTTCCCATCTCCTGCCTCTCTGGAGGAGGGCATTTAATCCTCCTAGGATGCCCAGCTCCCTGTGAGTGTGGATTTCCCACCCCAGGATGCCCAGCCTCCCTATGAGTGTAGATTTCCCTCCCGCAAGGACCAACCCAGGACAGCTGGGATGAAGGGCGTGTTCTGCTTTAGCTTCAGGCACTGGTGGTTACAAGACCCTTCCCAGGGCAACAAGGGACAGATTACTAGGGTGTAACCCACATCACCTCTGCCATAAAAGCCATCATAAAAGGGAGCATTTATCTGGGCAAGCCAAGCCATGGCCACAGGTCTCCACAGCCACTTAGCAACTGAACCCATGTGAAATGGGTCGGGTGGGGCATCCGATCATAATCCTAGCACTCAGGAGCTGGAGATGGGAATCCCGAGTTCCAAAGTCTTGATACATAGCTCAGGTTGTTAAACTCACGACCCTCCTGCCTCAGCCTCCCAGGTGTTGGTATTACAGGTGTGCACCACCGCAGCCAGCTGTGACTCTGTGTGTGTGTGTGTATGTGTGTGTGTGTGTGTGTACATCCATGCTTGAGCATGTCGAGGCCAGAGGGAAAGCTCAGGTATTGTGTCTTAGGTGCTACCTACCTTGTTTCTTCTGACAGGCTCTCACTGGCTTGTCAAGTGAGCCCCAGGGACTCGCCTATCTCACTTCTCCAGTACAGGAATGACATAAAACTTGTTTTCCTCCAATACTTATTTTTTAAATGTGTATAGTGTTTTGCCTTCATATATATCTGTGTACCACATGTGTGCCTGGTGCCCTGGAAGGCCAGAAAAGGGTGTGTGATTCCCTGGAACTGGAGTTACATGCAGTTAAGAGCTGCCATGGTAAGTCCTAGAAACTGAAGTCAAGTCCTTTGCAAAAACAGCAAATGCCTTAACCATTGAGCACCCCACCTTTTAATTCAAGTTTTGGGGTCAAGCTCAAGTCCTCATGTTTGCCCTGCCCCTGTTTTTTATTTTTGAAACAGGGTCTCTATGTGTTGCCCGGGCTGTCCTGGAGCTCGCTCTATAGACCAGGTTTAGTCTTGAACCCACAGAGACTCACCTCTGCCTCTGCCTTCCCAGTGCTGGGATTAAAGGTTCGAGTCACCACACCTAGCGTTTCTGAATCTCCTGCTTTGAAAAAACTAAGGAGAATAAGGTATCCTAACAAAATCTCCATGACCTCTGGAAGAGAGTCCCACACAAACCATTGGACTTCTGGGAGAGAGTCCCTCAGAGAGGACCACCTGGGACAGGTCCAGCTGTGCATGGGGTCTCGGGAGCGCTGGTGAGGATGAAGGGACGCATCCTCCAGATCTTGGGGGATGGCTCTGAAAATACCTTGGCGATATGGGTGTTGCTGTCACTGCTGTTGTAGGCAGGTCATAGCTGACACAGGCAGACCGGGATGGCTCCCCCTAGTGGTCAGTGCCGGAAGAACATTTAGGAGCAAGCATAGGTGGGAGGCCATTGTAACAGGTCATGGTGTCTGCAAACATTCTGGGCTACAGTGTGGAACTGACTGCACAGAAAGCCAAGGGCTTCAGGATACTTGCTCCAGTTGTCCCCAACATGTGTCCAGAGTGCCTCATGACTCACTCCAAAAAGTTCTAGGAAGGCCTGGTGTGGGGGTTTGAGAGCCTTGGTCTCTGTTGCTAGGGCTGGGGTGTGCCTCCTGTTCACTTGGTTCTTAGCCCTGGGCATCACTTAGGTCTGAATGGAGGACGTTGAAATGCATTCTGGGACTGGAGAGACGCCTCAGAGGTTAAGAGCACTGACTGTTCTTCCAGAGGCCCTGAGTTCAATTCCCAGTAACCACATGGTGGCTTACAACCATCTGTAATGAGATATGGCGCCATCTTCTGGCTTGCAGGCATATATGCAGGTAGAACACTGTATACATAATAAATAAATCTAAAAAAAATGCATTCTGGGCATTGCCTCCCATCCAAGGGTCGCAGGACCATCACCCTCCAACTGTGTCCTTCCTCTGGGACAAGATGGCTCCCATCCAAGGACATCTTGGTACTCCTAGGCAAGCGTCTAGGACTCAGACCACTGCATTGGGCTGGAGTAAAGGAGGCTCTGAGTTGAACCGTGCTCTTGTCTCCCACCAAGGCGTATTGAGGAGAGCCAAACACCAGCACATTCCCACATTGGAGAGAAATGGCTTTCTATCCATTGCTTACTAAAAAAATGAGAAATGAAGGCGGGCATGGTGTTGCATGCTTGGGATCCCAGCACTCAGGAGGTGGAGGCAGGAGGATCAGGAGCTCCAAGCCAATGCCAGTGAGATAGCTCAGCGGGTAAAGGTACCTGCTGCCATGCCTGACGACCTGAGTTCGATCCCTAGAACCCATATGGGACAAATAAAGAACCGACTCCCGCCGGGCGGTGGTGGCGCACGCAGGCGGATCTCTGTGAGTTCGAGGCCAACCTGGTCTACAGAGTGAGATCCAGGACAGGCACCAAAGCTACAGAGAGAAACCCTGTCTCAAAAAACAAAAAAAAAACAAAACAAAAAAAAAGAAAGAACCGACTCCCTAAAGTTGCCTCTGACTTCCACAGATGCGAGGTAGCATGTGCACACCAGTCTACATACGTACATACACACATATGTGGTGTAACTGACCCACTTCCCAGCGCCCAGCTCACTTCGCCTCCGTGACCTGGACTTGGTGTTATGTCCAGAACATGGTCCACACCCAGTTGGCTTGCATTCCCTCTGCCAAGGGCCTGGGAGGATCCAGCAGCTGCGGCCTCAGGATCACAGTGGGTAAGCACATGGCATAGAGACACGGTGCCCAGACTGAAAGGCCTGGGAAACATGGGGCACAGACACCCCGGGTGTGCGTCACGCTCGCCTATTATCCCCCACCTTGGGAAGGGCGCACTGACCCCGCCCCGGGTGTGCTGGAGATGGACAGGGCCACGGGTTCAGAATGGAGACAACAGCACGTGGAAGGATCTAGGTGGAGTCGGTGACTAGGCAAGCAAGGGGCGTGGCCAACAGGGGGCGTGGCGCCGACGCTCGGCCCGAGGGGGCGTGGTTTTAGTGTGCGAAGAGGCGTGAGCAGCAAGAGGCGTGATCGGATAGGGGCGTGGCCATCGCGGGGGCGGGGCGGTGACGCGCTTCGACGCGCGATCCCGGAAGCGGTGTCAGTACTGGGGAGCCGGCGGCGGGCGGCGGGCGGCGGGGACTTGTTGTTCTTCGCCGAGTCGGAGCGTGGAGTCCGGAGCGCGCAGGCGGAGGCGGCGACTACGGGGAGGGCGAGAGCAGAGGCGCGCGTGGAGAGTGCGTGTCCACGAGGAGCCGCCGCGCCCGGCCCCGCGCGCGACCCGGGTGAGTGAGGGGCTTCGGGGACTGGGTAGGGGGACCCCGAGTTCGCGCACCTGAAGGCGGCGCGCCCCGGAGGCCGCGGGGCCCAGCCTGGGCCTCGAGCACGTGCCAAGCGGGACCTGGCTTAGGGCCCATGCGGGACCCGCCACGTGCGGGAGAGCGGCTCCCGGGAGCCGTGCGCACCTGGCCACTTCCGTCGGCGTAGGACCACCCCCCACCCCCACCCCCGCCACAGCCGCGACCCCGCAAGGGCCTGGATAAGTGGTGTCCCTTTTTAATCAGCTGACCGGCCAGCGGTGCCGGATGTGGAAGCTGTGGGTGGAGGAGCGAGGCAGGTGACCGTCTTGGCCAGCCTATCGCTTCCGCCACTTTTCTTCAGGTGTGATCAGGGGCCAAGGTCCCTTCCAACTCTAAAGTGTGAGGTCCCCTTGTACGGTGAGCGGATAGGTGTGTGAAGAATGTTGCGACGAGAAATCGGAAGCAAAATCTAGCAGACCTCAGGTGGAGAAAGTCTTATGGGTCCTAGGTGCCTGGATTAGGTCCCTTTACGGGAGAGACTCTCCTGGCATTCTTAAAGCCGGAGATGGCAGCCACTCCAGCCTACCAGAGCTTGCCCTGTTCACAGGCAGTCGATATTTGGGAGGCCAGGCAGCTTGGTGCTCTTGTTTCTCTTGTGAAGTTAGGCTGAGTCTTGCTTATCACACAGCTCTTAGAGCCAACACAGATGCATTTTAATAATTTACCCGCCAGCTGACCGACAAGCACTCACCTTTCTCTTGCCCGGTGCCCCCAGTTCCAAAAAGCCAGCTTATGCCACAGCTGGTAGTTAGTTCAGAGCATCCGTTTCTGTGGAATCACCAGACACAGCTCTGGGACCCCGGGATTGGCGCTGCTGAGGTCTTACTATAACAACCACGATTCGGAAGGCGTCTGGTGGCTTGCACGTGGGTACTGTGATGCCTCAAGCTGACATTTTCAAGCCTGATTTTTTAGGGCCAGGGAGCTTTAAAAGGGGGGGGGGGCGTTGATATAAAGCTGTTATGTGGGACATATATAATCCCTGCACTCGGGAGTTTAAGGCAGGAAGTCAGCCCGGACTACATAACATAGCTAGTTCAGTACCAGCCTTGGTTACATAGTGAGACTGTCACCAGAAAACAAACCAAAACAAAAAGGTATGGATTTAAGCATGTGGATGGATTTAGTAAAGCTGTAGATAGGCAGGGCATACCTATAGCCTGTGTCACTGTGGACAGCCCCTACTGACGACAAAACCTTCCTCGCTCCTTAGATAAATCAACAGGAGAAATGTTACGAGTTTGACCTTGGTAAAGGAAATAAGTCTAATGGTATAACTTAAAACTAAACTTCTTGAGATTCCAAAATAAAGCATTTGTTAGAGCAAAAAAGAAAAGCCACCAAGCCAGGCTTCTCTGCAGTACATTCCCCTCTTGTTCTTGAACTGAGCTGGGCTTGTAGGGCCAGGTTCCAAGTTCAGGGCTGTGTACTTTCCAGGTAGTTGCTAAAAATGGTAGTTGGACAGAGGGTCCGGGAGGCCATGTTTCCCCGAGAGTCGGCTCTTTCTGTGTCCCAACCCTTTCTCTAGCACCCTCAAGGCTTCTGGTGAGACTTTCCTGGTCACTCTATCTCAGGGACCCTCAGTTTTCAGTCCCGGGCTCTGCCGGCCCCAGGGTTTGTTTACAGTCCCTGGCAACTCTTGATCGCAGTCTAGACCAAGAAGTTATGTCTGTTTCTGCCCTGGCTGTTCCGAGTCTAAAGGTTTCTTGGAGTGGACTTTCTGGATCTCGGGTCTAGTCCACACGGGAAATGGAAATCAGGCCAGCTGGGAGAATTCTCTGTGTGGCCGTTCTCGGGAGCTATAAACAGTGACTCATTCTCCCGCCCCACCCTCCCTGTCCCCCGCTCCGGGAAGATGCCTGGTCGCTTGTATTTACTTTTGCTTTTTATAAGTCACACATGCGTTATATTTCCTCTTAACTGAAGTTTCAGGAAATTGAAAGTGTTATCTGAAAATTTGTAGAATTTCACAGAGGTAGACCTGAGCTGGGTGATCATGTGCTGCCTGGTGTAGGGGAGGGTCCTGCAGCCTACATCACTTGCTTGGTGATGGCCTGGCCTGAGGTCAGAGGTCAGGGTTAGAGGTTAGGGGCTGTCATGTCTGGTGGCCCACCTGCCCGCTCTTCCATAGGGTTATCTGGTATGGTAGGGGGAAGGCTCACACCCTCTCCTAGGCTTCCTTCCCTGTCTAAATCCCTGCCTCTACCTATAAAACAGACCTTTTTTAGTGCCTTGATACCCTGAGGGAGTTGGTATCAGTCACATAAGTTCTCTGCTTGACAGGGGCTCATTGTACAGCAAAAATTTCTAGAACCAGGTCTATGTCTGACTCCCCAAAGAGCAGGGCTTTCTGGAAGAAGTGGAAGTTGAGGGTGGGGCATGGAGACCTTCGGTCCACCACAGCCGGGAGCACTCATCAGCCAGAGAAGGAAGCCCAGAGCAGGAAGCTCAGAAGGGAACCCCAAGTCCTTTGTTACGGGTAGGACTAGGACTAAGTTTGAGGCACCAAGATCAGAGCTGGGAATCTGTTGTACCAAGGAGCGAAGCTGAACCATGCTTGGGGTTAGGCAGGAGACCTTGGGGCTGAGGTTAAGAGCTGGTTCTGTAATTCCAGCCCTTGGGAGGTGGAGGCAGGAGAAGAAGGTCAGTTCCAGGCTAGCCTGGGCTATGTGGACCCTGTCTTAAACAAACAGGTCTGGAGCGATTACTCAGTCAATGAAGTGCTTGCTTGAGCCCACGTAAAGATGTTAGGTGTGGTCACACGCTCTGTTATCCCAGTGTTGGGGAAGTAGAGACTGGAGGATCACTGAGCCTCTCTGGCTGGTCAGCTAGCCTAGCCTTAGTGGTTAGTTCCAGGCCACTGAGAGACCCTGTTTTAAAACAGTGAGGTGTAGCCAGTGAGATGGCTCAGGGGGTAAAGGTGCTTGCCATGAAGCCTGATGGTGTGAGTTCAGTTCCCCAAGACCTGCATCATGGAAGAACTGACTCCCACAAATTATCCTCTGACCTTCACACACACACTTTGGCAAGATATATATATATTCTCTCTCTCTCTCTCTCTCTCTCTCTCTCTCTCTCTCTCTCTCTCTCTCTCTCTCTCTCTCTCTCCCCTTATATAAACCAGGCTAGCCTCAAACTCCTGGAGATCCACCTGCCTCTGGTATCCAAATGCTAGGATTAAAGACGTGCATCACCACGCCCAGCAAATAAATGTAATTTTTAAAAGTTTAAAAAGAGCCATCTGGTGATGGTGGCACCTTTAATCCCAGCACTTGGGAGGCAGAGGCAGGCGGATCTGTTTTAAGGCCAGCCTGGTTACAGAGTGAGTTCCAGACAGGCTGCAAGGATACACAGAGAAACCCTGTCTCAAACAAAAACAAACAAGCAAACAACAAACAAAAAGCTTAAAAAAGAAAACACAAGGTAAACAATCTGAAGAACGACAGCACACACATACACACATACACAAATCTGGGTTTAGCTGTTCTCAGGGGACATCCCCAGTGAAACATGGAGGTTAGAAGGAAGCTGAAGCCCCAGGACCACCAGGGACAAGGCCGAACCCCAACAAGGACCTGGTGGCAGAGAGGGCCAGTCAGTCAGGGAGGGGGGGTTTGGGTTTGAGGCAGAGGGAGGGCAGCCACAGCTGAGGGGGCCGTGCCATGCAGCCTGCCGTCAGCCTGCAAGCTGCGTTAGTCACCTCTGGATGTAGCTGGGATGACACAGCTTCCTGAGATTGCAAATGCAAGGTGACCAGACGTCCTCTAGGCCAGGCAGACAGTTGTGGCTTATGGGAGGGCGGCCAGCCAGAGCTGGGCACAGTAAGATCTGAGTGGTCTGTAGTGGGAGGAGGCTCATTTGACCGGCTGTGGTGCTGTTCGTCAGAAGGTGCCCACTGCGTGCATGTGCCCACTGCGTGCATGTGCCCACTGTGTGCCGGTGATGTGTCAGACCCATGTCCCCTTGGGGTCCTGGAAAGGGGACTTGCCTCTGGATATTTGTCAAAGGCTCCCAAACAGAGGTGTCCACATCCTTAGTGGCTTTAGGTTGTGGCTGGTAACTGTTGAGAGTGCCCTTGCTGTCTGGGGTTTGAACCTGTTTCCTTGGACACAATGTGTCACCCATCCTCATCCTCCCTGCTTCCTGCTCCCTGCTCCCTTCCCTATTTTGGGAGACCAGGAACCTGAAGAGCACACATCTTTGTCAGCTGGAGTGGGTTGTAGGAGCCAGGGTCCGGGAACTGCGGTTGCTATCACCCTGTGGAACAGGGGGAATCATCCAGAACCCTCAGGTTGGTGTTAGAGTTGCAGCAGAGAGTGAGATGGATGATCCAGGCTCGTTACCTTGAAGAACATGGAGACTCTTTGAGACCGTGGGACCTTCTTTTCTGATCCACCAGAGGCCTGGTAGCAAGGTCCCCATGGCTCCCTGTCTATTTCTCCTTTGGACCTGGACCTGGTCCTGCTTGCCGTGTGCTAGGACTGCCAGGATGGCATGCAGGGAGGGAGGTCCAAGGTTGTACATGCCCCGAGTAGTGTAGTCAGGGCAGCACAGGGCTGAGGGACAGCTAAGGGGGGTGAAAGTAAGATAGGAGAGGCTATGCCTGGCTCGCTCGTATCTGAGAAGGACAGTCTACTGGACCACAGGCTGTCTGGACTGCCTGCTGTCCCTGGGTGCCCCGGCTGGATTCTCACACTCTGCAGTGTGCCTCCCTGTTCTTTATGCGTAGGGCCTTCTGCCTCAGTCCATCTTGAAATAGAAGGGCTGGCTGCGTTTATCAGAGGATCTGGGCAGATCCTGCTGGCCAGATGTGCCCTGCTTGGATTGGTGACTTAGAACTGCTGCCCAGGACCCCTGTCTTGACTCCCACTGTTACATCTCTTGATAGCCTTTTCAAATTGCAAAAGGCAACAGGAATGACGGGAGCGGGTCAGCTGCTTCTCTGGGGGTTCCTATGGCTCAGTCTGGTGTCCTGTGTGGTTTGACTGTGGCCATTGAACCTCTAACCCCAGGCTCAGCAAGACGACCTTGAGGCCCCCTGAGAGTTACAGAAGCCATTGAGAGTGGTTTGTTTTTTGCTGAGTGGTGGTAGCACGTCTTTAATCCCAGCTCAGGAGGCAGAGGCAGGCGGATTTCTGAGTTTAAGGCCAACCTGGTCTACAGAGCAAATCCCAATACAGCCAGGGCTACACAAGAAATTCTGTCTCGAAAAACAACAAGCTGATTTGTTTTTGTTTAGAGACGGGGTCTCCAGGTGCCCAGTCAGACCAAAGATGACCTTGAACTCCTAATCATCCTGCCTCTACCTCCCCAGTGCTGTGATGACAGTGTGGCCCCTTTATGTATTTGTTATTGAAACAGGATCTCCCCACATAGTCCAGGCTGGCTTTGAAATTGCGACCAGCCCCTTGCCTCTGAGCTCCAAGTGCTGTGCTGACCTGAGTGGCTCACTGTGTTGATATCACATTTGTCTTACAAACGTCTGTCACAAACACAGGGCTCTTTGGTGCTGGGGCAAGGCTCTCAGTGGCACGTCAAGTCCTGGGGTTTATCCCCAGCACCACAGGAAACCTCCAAACAACACATTCTTCTCAGGACCCCTTTACATTCCTTTTATTTTAAGACGGGGTCTCACTAAGTTGTCTAGCGTGGCCTTGAACACACACTGTAGCTCAGGCTAGCCTTCAACTTGTGATCCTCTTACCCTCAGCCTCCCAGGTGCTAGGATGACAGACTTGGCTTGACCTTTGATGGATAGGTTGGGACTGTACCCATGTGCTTGGTGTGTTTGAGGCAGGGGCACCGTCCTAGCCACACACTAAGTTGCTGAAGATCTCTGTCTGTCCCCCAGTCTGTTCCCCATGATTGGCAGCAGGCAGAAGGGCACACCTCTGACCCAGGGCCAACGTGGGCCTCATCTTTCACCTGGACAGACTTCTATATTGTTGGCTATACAGGATGAAGTCTGAATTATCTTGGTGAGTGTCCAAGTGTCCCTGCTGAACAGGGTTCCAGAGGCAGAAGCCTAGCTGGGGCAGGGTAAGCCAGGGTAAACGTAGTAGCTCAGCATAAGTGTGCCCCCAGGACTCCTGAATGGGGTCTTCTCAGCCAGGACCACCTGCCACCTCTGGTGCCTTTTCTCCATCTTTTTCTGAGGAAGTGACCCGAGCATCGGCAGGGGTTGGCATTTGTCCGTGGCCTCTTGGCTTCATGTGTCTTCTTTAAGCCAGCTGAGGACTAAAGAGGATCCCTTAACCCAGACCCCAGCAGGACCCCATGAGGTGGGTGTACATGGAGAGAGCCAGGGAGGGGCCCTTTCTGCTGACCAGGTGGCCGCCATCCAGTGTCAGGCCCCTGCCCTGTGCACATCCTGGCCACTTGATGTCACAGCACCATCATCACGGGAGTGGAAAGATTCCTGCCCCAAGCTGAGCCCTGGCTGCGTATTTCAGCACCGTGGGTCTGTGTGGAGTCCCCTTTCTTCCCCAGCACCTTCCTTTTCCGCTGGCAGCGGCCCCTGGGGCCCGTGAGCATGCGGGTGGGAGGGGTGTCCTTGTGTGGGAATGTGAGCCGGCTCTGTAAACAGCCTGTGACTCACCACATAGCTATGTCACTGACGCTGGGCTTGCAAGTTGGAAGAGATGCCCAACCCCTCCTCCCTCTTTACGGAAAACTTTCTCAGGGCTCCCGGGGCTCCTAGGTGCCTGGCTCCTGAGAGTTCCTAATGGAGTGGCGGAAGCCTGTGACTTGCCCAGTGCTACTGTAACCCAGCTGGAGCTGGAGGGGGTCTGGATACAGACTTTGCCCCATCCACATGTGGCCTCTTATCTCCATTAGATCACCCCACCAGCTCTAGTCCCACCTCAGGTCCCAGATGGGTAGTGTCAGGATGCATGCTGGTCTACCTGAGCCTCTTCTAGGCTGGCTCTGCCCCTGTCCTGCTCTGCCTGTTGTCATTGCCTCTGAGAGTGACCAGTGATGTCACCAGGGTGCTGGGTGTCTATTGACAGAGTCAATAGCTTGTGTCTCACTGATGGCATTTTGGCAGTGAGGGTGGTGGGCAATGGAGACAGGACCCCATCAGAGGTGGGATCACAGGGTAGAGAGATCGGGACTCAGGGCCCCAGGTTTGTGGGGGAGGGGACAGTGGAGGTCACCCACTGTCTTGTTCATGCCTGTCCTCTACACTCTCCTTTGTGTGATTTCCCTGACGTCTCTTGTTCTGTGACTGTCTTTGTCAGGGTTTGAAATACAAGAGGTGGAGGTGCATCCCACCAAAGGCCGCCCGCCCGCCCCTCTTACCCCTTCCCCGGTTGTCAGGGAATGAATGGGTTTGTTTACTGCCTGAGAGCCTCGGGTTGTCTTTCTGCACAGGCTTGACCCACAAGTCCCCAATGCTTTTGGGCTTCTCCGTTGCCATGGAGACCATGGGGGGTTGGCTACGTCCCAAGGTCGCCATGGCAACTATCAGAGGGGAATCATGCTTGGGATGCTTTGGCTGGCTTTTTCATGAATGATGAGGGTGTGTGACACAATGCAGACGGGAGAATGAGAAGGGCGGGCAAGGGGGCTGGCGGGCTGGCCACAGGCACAGGTCCTGCCAGACAGCCCAGTGGGTCTGCCAGGTGGCTGCAGTCTTCTGTCTGTGTCTCTGGCTGGATCCTCTGAACTGCTATCCACCAGTAGCCCCCACCCCACCCATAGGGGCCTTGGGGGTCACTCTGAGGGGCTGGGGTGGCCTGGGAGGAGTGGTGATGTCACACCTGCAGTGTCCTTCACAGCGGTAGGTGTCCCATGGGTTGCGGGAGGGCGGGGCTGGGGAGGAGTGGCAGGTGTTCTGTACCCATCTGTCTTTGGGGGTGAATGAGGTTTCGGGAGAGGGCCATCCTTCTCCCTGGTGATCCATCAGGAGCTCTTGCTAAGGGACACTGTCCCAAGACCCTCTTTCAGAGCTGAGTACTGCCGCTTCTAGAGCTGGCTCTGTTGCTGGCAGGTCCCTCTGGTCTTGAGGATGCAGCATCTGGTACCCCACAGCTGTAAATACCTTGTCTGAATTTGGGGGGAGGGGGAGACCCAGAGCAGGAAGCAACAATTTTTCATGACGCGCAGTTACTCCACAGTGCTGGGATGAGCGGGCATGAGCTGGGATGGGGAACCGGACGGCAGGTCCTGTTGACCTAGGGGACCTGTCTGCCCTGGAGGCTGATGCTGGATCATGAAGTGTGGTTGGGTTTCACTTCTGCCTGCTGGGCAGCTACAGCTTGGCCAGGATGCCCATGCCAGATTGCTTAAGACAGTGGTTCTCAATCTGTGGGTCATGACCCCTCTGGGGTTGAATGTCCTTTCACAGGGGTTGCCTAAGGCCATCAGAAAACACAAATATTTACATTATGATTCACAACAGTAGCAAAATTAGTTATGAAGTAACAATGAAAATTATTTTATGGTTGGGGGTAACCACAACATGAGGAACTGCATTAAAGGGTCCCAGCTTTAGAAAGATTTAGGAAGGTTGAGAACCGTTGTCATAAGCTCTTGTGAACTGGGTGGGGGACATGTTACTTTGTAACTGAATTGGACTTGTTCTGAAACATGTTGTAGAGTTGCTGGCCAGACATACTGGGACGGGAACACATCAACTTACATGTGCATTCACTTTGTTTTGGAACTAAGGTTTTATTGTTACTGTCTTGGGTTGTTGAGAGCAGAACTGTTTCCAAGTATTGTTATTCAGAGGCAATGTCCTTAGCTTGCTAGGTCCTAACCCATGCTGTTTCTGTGTCTTTCCAGCGACAATTTCCTGGTGGTTCCGTCCTGGTGACAGGGCCCGGGTTATGACGACTAATCCCAAGCCGAATAAGGCATTGAAGGTGAGGCGGGCTGGGCCAGCGTGGGCTGTGACTGACACTGTCCTGGAATGGCACAGGGAAGACAGCCCCACTTTCACAGCACTGCCCCTTGAAAATGAGGTCAGCTTTGTCCTCAGGAAGTGGGGAAGGATCCCAGGAGAGGTGGGACAGTGGCCCAGAAGAACCTGGCCTTGATGACCAGGGAGGTAGCTCACAGGCGGAGGGGTGGTAAGGCAGGTGCTGAGTAGCGCTTGGGGCTGCATGCACAGGCCCTTCCTCTGCCCAGGCTCTTCCCCTAGTGCCAGGTGGGCAGAGCGGTATCCTCAGGTAAGCTGGTGTCCCTTCTGCCAGCCCAGGCCCTTCCTACCTTCTGGGCCTTCTCAGCCTCTATCACCAAAGGTGCTTCTGAGTCAGCTTCCTTGCCTCACAGGCTCCTGCGTGCTGTGTGCTGGGCTCCCTTGAGTGAGCCTTGACCGGCCAGATTCAGGCTTTGCACCGGTGGGTAGATGTGAGGGAAGGGCAAGGCTACTGTATCGTCCTGTCCCTTGCCTAGAAATGCTTGGCCAGAGCATCTGAGGGGAAATATGCCTGTTCCTTGTGTATCTAGAAAGCTTAAGAAGTTGACCAAGACCTTACTTCTCGAGGGAATGGCTGTCAGGTCCTCCCTGTTCAAAGAAGGTTCATAGCAACAGCAGTGGGGTAGTTTGTGGCACCATGCCATGGGCATAATCTTGGAGTCCCATGCTGCCACCTTGCTGTAGGATGGGGACACAGGGCAGGTGAGATGCACTGCTGGACCTTTGTAGTACCGGATCCCAGCCTTCGGTGACTGTGCCGTGACCCTGGGTCCCCCTGTGCTAACGCTTGCTTGCTCATCTGGCTCTTAGGTTAAGAAGGAGGCGGGCGAGAACGCCCCTGTGCTTAGTGACGATGAGCTGGTGTCCATGTCGGTGCGGGAGCTGAACCAGCACCTGCGGGGGCTCACCAAGGAGGAGGTGACTCGGCTGAAGCAGCGGCGGCGCACACTCAAGAACCGCGGCTACGCAGCGAGCTGCCGCATCAAGCGTGTGACGCAGAAGGAGGAGCTGGAGCGGCAGCGTGTCGAGTTGCAGCAGGAAGTAGAGAAGCTGGCCCGGGAGAACAGCAGCATGCGGCTGGAGCTGGATGCCCTGCGCTCCAAGTACGAGGCTCTGCAGACCTTCGCACGCACCGTGGCCCGAGGGCCTGTCACACCCACCAAGGTGGCCACCACCAGTGTCATCACCATCGTCAAATCTGCCGAGCTCTCCTCCACCTCTGTGCCCTTCTCGGCCGCTTCCTAGTGCCTGCCGGGGCCGGGCAGGGCGCGGGCAGTGGCACAGCCCTCACGCCTATCCCGGGCTCCCTGGCACAGATTCCTCATGGCCACTTGCCCACTGTGGACCCTGTGGGGCGGAGGGCAAGGATAGCGGGGACAGGCAGATGCAGGAAAAAAGGGAGGCTCTCTCTCGTGAGCCGGTGCCGCAAGCAACCCCCTCACATCTTTCCTTCCCCGGGTGTGTGTAGTCGCTGACAGCAACTGCGTGGGCCACCGGGATGAACAATCAGGCCCCTGGGGCAGGGAGTGAGGCCCGGTCTTCCACTTCTCCGGTGCCTGTCTGTCAGCACCATCAGTGCCATCCCCTGAGGGCCTCCAGCTGGGGTGGACACCATACTGTCGCTTTCGGGGCGCTGGCCTTCTTGTCCTTATCAAAGGGCGCTACAACCTGCTTTGGCCCTTAGAGTCAGGTCCGTGTCCTGGGAAACAGTTCCCAGTGTAGTCACCTACAGGGGCTAGTGCGTGTGTTCCTGTGTGTACACAGGCTGCCAGTGACGGCAGGAAGCCGCTGGGCCAGGTGGCCTCACAGAGCCTGTCCAGTATGTGTGCTGAGGGTTGCATGGATGTCCTGGAATGTCCCTGGGGGTCTGTTAGCTAAGGGGGATGCCCGTCATGGTGCAGGCCACCTGTCCACAGAGCCAGCCAACCACGGGGCTTGGGTTCTCTGGGGCTTAGCAGAGGAGAGGCTGGAGGGGAGCCCGTGAAGCCTGAGAGAGGTTGAGGGATATGGGAATGGCAGTTAAGATGTGTCTTGTTGCTAGGAAGAAATAGGAAGGAGGTGAAGTCCTGGCGGCCCAGGGGATGTGGAAGAGGCCTAAGAGACAGTACGGAGGGACAAAGGGTGCATCTGGAGGGCCTGTGGGCACACCCCCTGTGGGTGTCAGCAGGGGCCCAGGGCAGACTGTAGGTGCAGATACTCTGCAGCTTTGGTGCCCAGTTGTTACCCGCCTATCCCTCCTTCATAGAGTTCTGGGTCATTGGCCATCTTGTGCTTTCTTACTGAAGGGATTAAGACCTCCAGGCCCTGAGGAGTATGGTGGACAGGGAGTGGGGGACAGGCTGAGCCAAAGCCAGGCACTTAGAAAGCACTGTTGGAACCATAGCCTTGGTAGGTAATCCATATTGGATATCAATAAGGACCATGGGATATTTAAAGAGAGAGAAGATATATATATATATATAATTATATACACATTTTATCGTACAGATTTTTCATAACAATTTTCTTTCCCAGTTTGATACTGTAGATCTTTATTATTGCAGAGTAGGTTGGACAGTGGGGTGGGGAACTGGCCATGGATGGAGGCCCAGGGTGCCAACGGCTTTCCTCAGTCTTTCTGTGGCGGCGCTGGGCATGCTGGGTCACTGGTGAAACTTGCTCCAGCAGGTGTCACACTGGATGAGTGGTCTCCAGTGCTAGGCACATGGCCACTGACTGTGGGTTGCTGCCCACTCCTAGCCCGTGGTGCCCTCCTGAGCCTTGGAGGCTCCATACTGTTGGCCTTCAGGGTAGACGGGACTTTCATTACAACCTGGAGCACCCGCGCAGCGTACCTGCCTGGAGGGGACTGGGAAGGGTGTGAGCATGCCCCGTGGCTCTATGTCACTGAAATGTCATCGTCACAATTTAATATATGGATGTTTTTATTTAAGATAAAAGTGAGTTTTCTGTCTTGTTCCTCCAACTTCTCAAAGCAAGCTTTACTTTTTCAAAAGGTGACAGGGACACACGCTGACCACGCAGAGGCCTGGTGTCCCCAGCCACCTGCTACTTGGCAGTTTCATTTCAATATTTATTTTTTGTGCTTCCTACCCCATGTTATAAATTATTGAGAAGAGATCACAGACTGTTGACCCCTGTCTGTGCCCCGCCTCATGGCCACCACCTAATTTATTGCTGTACATGTCGCTGTGACTGCTTTTGTATCTTTGCAATAAAGAATTTCCTGTTTGAGATGCTTCCGGTGTGTGGATGGTGATGTGGGTGGGAACCCTGCATCCTGCCCTACAGCCTGGGCTGGTCCTTCCCTGATGAGGCTTAGCTTTCTGTTCTGCACCTGATCCTCCCTGGGAGTCTCCTGAGATGTAGGGACTACCACAAGGTGACGCCTTCCACCTGCACTCGTGACTCACCGCAGGTATGTCTGAACGTCCAGGCTACCCTAGCAAGAGGCCTCTGATGGCTAATGCAACCTGTGCTTTATAGTTGGGAACCTCAGGGATCTGAGCCACCCCTTTCTCAGGGTGGGCCATATCACCTGCTTGGCCCCTGAACACTGTTGAATGGGGTCTAGGATGAACATGCAGGACATTGCAAGAAGGACAGGGTGTAAGGGCACAGGGCAATGCAGTGTTCGTTGAAGCTAACACAGAATTCTCTTAGACTTCTGAGTCTGACTAGAGCTGAGGACAGTGATTTGGTAAAGTGCTTGCCTTGCAAGTGCGAGGACCTGGGTTCAGTCCCTAGAAACCACACACAATAGCCAGGTGCACTTTTGTAATCTCAGGTTAGGGAGGCAGAGACAAGTAGACCTCGGGGGCCCACAGGCCAGCTGGCCCTAGGCTACTTGGTGAGTTTCAAGACAAAGTCTCTGGCTAGACCAGATTTCTCTCCAGCTGACCCCAGAATCTGGCCCCAGCCTATCTAGCCTACTCCTGTCCCTGAGTGGCAACCAGCCTCTGTGGGCAGACGGACTATAGAAGGTCCACTCTGGGGCCCTCAGCACAGTGTAGACCACTTCAGGTTTACTTGGGTCACCTCACACACGGGGACCAGAGGTCAGGACAGGTTCAAAACGGCAGGAGCCCTTCATCGTGGCTCATGCCTGTAAATCCCAGTAGTTAGGAGGAGGAGGTGGCGGGATCACTCCATGTCCGAGGGTAGCCTTGGCTACATAGTGAGTTCCAGGCCAGCCTAGGCTACAAAGTAAGACCCTGTCTCAAGGAGTGAGGGCTAGTGTGATGAATTAGTAAAGTGCCTGCCATGGAAACGTGAGGACCCGAGTTCAGATCCCCAATACCAATACAGAGAACTGTCACGTGTGTAATCCCAGCAATTGTAGGGGTGAAGACAGGCAGATCTTTGGGGCTCACTGGCTAGCAAGCCTAGCCAAAATGATGACGCTCTATGTTCAGTGAGAGACCCTGTCCCAAAAATTAATGTGGAAAATTACTAAGGAAGACATCCAGAATTGACCCCTGACCTACTTACAAATGTATACACACATGCATATATGCCTGCACACCAAATAGCAGAAGGTTGTGCCAGGGCGAGCCCAGTGACTGCGTGGCAAGCGGCCCCGTCTTGGGCCCCGTGGGCTGGACTTGCAATTGGTCCTTAAGCCAGTGCAATGAGACCGAAGCCTTCCTCTTCCCCTGGTACTCCAATTACTCCCCATCCTTCTTTGAGCACCTCGGCCTGGCCAGATCCTTCTGACTCAGTCCGTAGCCGCATTCCACCAGAGCCCTGGGTGCCATGTTATCCCTGGCCCGGCTTTGCTTTGTGTCAGAATGTAGATGGTGGGAAGAGGGAAGCAAGGCTTAGTGACCCCTACTGGCATCATCCCCTACTGGCTCAGTAACCTTGGGCAACTTGTTTAATTTCTTTGGCACACCTTCCCCCAGTACCAGGGTACAGAGGTTCCTGGTGCGTGTGTCGGGGTTTAGCGATGTTAATTTTTGCCTTCTCTCTAAAGCACAGACCCCAGCTACTGCCCAAGGCCCAGGAACTTCCTTCGTACCTGGGCTGGTGGGAGGGGACCCTTCCTAACTTGTCGCTGCACGTGGCCTCTCCAGGGCAGAGGAAGGCAGCCCCCTGCTGGCCAAGCCCTAAGGCTCCTCCTCTCACATTTGAAGGGCCAGCACTGAGCCTGTCACAGCCTCTAGAGTGTGGGTCTCTCGGGAGTACAGAGCCCCTCCCGGCCCTGCTGACTGTGTGGGCTGCAGGGCCACCCTGCAGGCCTGCCAGTCCCAGAAGGCAGATAAGTAGGCGTGGGTGGCTTTTTACAGCCAGGTGCAGGGAGGAAGAGTGTCTATCTTATCAGCCCAGAGGGGTTAGCGAGAAGCCACTGGCCTTGGCTCCTCCTGTCTCTGGGCCCCGAGAACAAGAAGGCAGGGAAGTGCACCCCTCTGGTCTGATACTGTGGGCTGTGGGAGCCGGGAACCGGGCAAGTGATGCTTGCTGGGTGGTTCCCACGGGGCATTCCTCTGGGTGCCCGCCTGGGCAGCTGATCACTGACTCCCTACCCCTGCTTGTTTGCAAGGCCAGTCTAGCCTATCTCAGACACCGTGAGCACGGGACCAGGTACACAGGAAGAGGAAAGAGAGAAGGGGGGCTCCCAGGCCTGAGTCCCTGTACCAGGGCATGCGAGGCTGCGCCACGGGCCTCATAAACCGCTTCAGGGTGTGGCCAACCTGCGGTTCAGGGGGAGGTGACTGCTCCTATTGTGGTACAGAGCTGGTCGGTCATCTAGGGGCAAAGTCCACACTCTCTGCCCTGTACTGCTTGAGCCACATCATGACGTCTGCCTTGGCTGTTTCTGGCACCCAGCCTCCCTCTGTGGGCCCCAGCGAACCCACTACTTAGTGATGCATCGCTCAGGGGACAAGCCCCGCAAGAAAAGACAGCCCAACAGACTCTAGAAAATGCAAGGCGTTTATCTATAAATAAGCAGTTAGTAGCTGGCAGGCTGGCGCACTGGCAACCCTGTTGTGCTAGATAGACTTGGCTGCCCCTGGGAGGCCCTCGCCAAGGATCTGTGCTAGAACGTGGGGCAAGGGGCCTTTTTCTTGCACCCAGGATAGCCACAGCCAGGCCCAGGCTATGTGGCTCCCCAGCCCTGAGTGACTGGGCCCATTCTCCCTGGCCATCTCTCTCTGCAGTGACACAGCCTGGGATCTAACTATCCATTTCTTCTGCCCCGGGAAGGAAGGGCCAACTCACAGTTCCACCTGCAGGCTGTCACTAAGGCATCTCACTGGGTCCTTGGGTTTGTCCAGTTCGCCCAGGTAACTTCACTCTGGGCTATACATGGAATAGAGAGGCCTCCATGCGCCCCGCAGTGAGCTCTCAGGAGAGGCTGGGCCTCCGTCAAGAGATTGCTGATGGGTGGGTCCTCAGCTAGGCTCCGCACACCCCATACCCACCCCTACAGGTCCTCTGAGGGAATCAGCATGCGTTTCTCTATGTTGCGACTCTTCTTACCCCCTCCGGAGCCACTGGCCGGGCCAGGGTGGGTGCTGGGCGATGGGTGCCCACCCTGGCCAGGCCCAGGGGCTTCGTGGGTGGCCTGCTGTGTATACTGCTGGTATGCCGGCGAGAAGTTATGAATGGCATCCTGGACGATGTCCTGTGGGCTGATGGTCTCCTTTAAGCCGCTGGATATGCTTTGCATAGGTGCTGGTGGGACTGGAAGGTAGAACACGTGGGCCTGAGTCGCAGGTCCCCTGGTCCGCGGCACCCCACTGCCTGAGTTGCAGGTCCCCTGGTCCACGGCACCCCACTCCATCTACCCGGTCCCTCAGCCCTGCCTCTCACAGGCCACCTTGGGCAATCTGGGTTTGGGGGATCCTGCATGTCCAGGCCTTGCCATTGGCTAGCAGGTGACCTCAGACCCAAGACCCAGCTTAGTTCCTGCATCTCAGCATTGGTCTATCTCCTGCCCAGGGGAGGAGGCCTTTCACCTTGAGCAGGTGGGGGCCAGGCAGCCACCAGCCATATAGCTAATACACTCACTAGAGTAGTCACCTCAGCCCCTCTTGACACCCTCCCCAAGCACCAAGGAGACCTAAGAGAGTGGCTCCCTCTGTCCACATCTTTCAGAGCTCATAATCCCCCTTGCCTGCCTGGCCCACACACCTACAGGGATGTCCTTCTGATCAGTACTGGACATCGTGGCTGAGCCTTTGCAGGTAGCCCCGGTTGGTGGGGCCCAGCTCACCTGGCGAGTTCTTCTTCTCTGAGTACACCTGGCTGGGGAAGGCATAGCGCAGCGCAAGTGAGGCAAACAGCATCTCCATACAGATGAGGAAATTCTGGTAGCCAGCGGCGAGGGTACCAGCCCCCACCCTGGTGCCGTCCACGGCCTGGACCTCGGGGATGACCCCACACCTCTCCAAGATGGCCAGCAGCATTCCTAGAGACAGAGACAACCATCCAGGCCCCATCCTTGGATGGAAACTGAGCCCTGCCAAAGTCCTTACTGAAGCCCAGGGTATGCAGGGAAAAGGGCTAGCCTCATCCCAGGGTTTCTTTAATACTGACCACATCGGTGGAGAGATTATGGTTGAGAAGGGCTGGTTACCTCAAAGTCAGGGTTCCTGTTGCTCTCCCAGACATATCCAGCTTGGGCCTGGGGACCCCTGCTCTTACGCTAATGGCCATGGGGACTGAGTTCTCATGGCCTGCTGGGGGCTCGGTGGGGACCAGGGCTCAGGAAGCCAAGGCACAGCCTCCTTCTGCCGACAGATCTCATTGGGTCCCCAACTCCAGGCTCTGCAGCTCCAACTGAGCCGCCGAGCTATTGACTTTTGGTAAGGTCAGGGAAGCTGAGGCGCACAGGGCTGGGAGGGAAGTGATATTTGAACCCAGGTTCCAGGGATGCCGGTCCTGGCCCCACACCCAGCCCACTCAGCTCACGTACCCTGCCAGAAGGAGAGGAAGATGATGGCTTTGATGGTGAGGAACTTGAGCACTGGCTCAAAGGGCCTCAGGAGGTCCCTGGTTGCGAAGTAGAAAAGGAACAGAGCGTAGAGAGCCAGGCTGACCGAGGCGTTGTACACGAGGGTCACATACAGGTAGCCACTGTGGATGCTGGGCCAGAGGAGGTGCTCGTTAGAAGAGTCCCTGTCCCTCACAACGTTCTTTTAGCCTGGCTGGGCACCACAACCCTAGACAGCGCCACCTGGATCCTCCCTCCAGGGCCTCAGACAGGGCCAAAGAGAGCAGCGGTTGGGGGCCGACAGCTCCCCATCAGGAGCAGGGCATGGTTTGGGTCCCTCCCTGAGTTGTTGCCTGTCCTCCTGGGCACTCCTACAACCTTAGCAATGTCTTATTTTTTTTTATGCAGGATCTCATGTAGCCCAGGCTGGCCTCAAACTCATTATATAGCCAAGGATGACCTCCAGCTTTTTAATACTCCTACATCAACCTCCCAAGTGTTGGGATGACATCTGTGTACCGCTACATCTAGTTTATATGAAGTTGGGGATGGAACCCAGACATCCATGCTAGGTAAACACTTTGCTAACTGAGCGATAGCCCACAGAGAGGGGGATAAGGCCGCTTGAGGAAGAACCCGTGGGGAACCCCGCCTCCCATGGCCCTAGTGAGGCACCTGCTCATAGCCCCCTCTTACTTGAAGTCCCCATCATGGTATTTGTCGAAAGCCTGGAGGATGATGGTGATCAAAGCCATGACCGGTTTCACGATGCAGAACTGTAGCGTGGCCTGGGAGGGGTGGAGGAAGGGAGTCGGGCTGGGATGGGGTGGGGCAAGGGCATCCAGGTGGGGAGGGCAGGCCCCCTTACCTGTTTGCAGAAACGTAAGAAAGTGATGGAGTAGGACATGCCACGGAGGCAGCAGGTCCCATAGAAGCAGCTGGACCTGCATATGAGGAAGAGGTCATTAAGGCCACTAGGAAGACAACTGGGGGTTCTTCAGTGTGGCCTGGCTGGGCCCCAGCCAGGGCAGGGCCTGGGGTGGACTCACCTGATAGGTTTGCCACGGATCTCAGCCATGATGGCGCTCTCTCCCCCCAGATATTGGAAGCACAAGGTCAGGAAACTGTAGATGACAAATGCTGCCAGGGGACAGGGGGTGACAGTGAGGGTCGGCCATGGAACCCCTCTGCATGCAGGCACCACCAGATCCACTCAGCATACCCGGGGCAAGCTTACTCGGACTGTGAATCCCAGGGATCGAGGATGCAAATTGTGCAACCCCAAAGCAGGTCCCAGATGAGACAGTCACCTTTGGGGACGGTGAGGGAAGTGTGTGTAGGTAGGTGCATGTGTGTGAGGCTGAGGGTCCCCGCTGAGTTCCCCCAGGCCCAGCCTGGAATGTCACCTTCGTAGCAGTCTCTCACAGAGTCGAAGTATACGTAGTATGGATGGCCCCCGAGGAGGAGGAGGCTGAGCCATGAGTCGAAGGCGTAGATGGGCACAATGAAGAGGAGGCGGATGACGAAGCGCTGCTCTCGCGGGACGGTGTAGGAACGCAGGTGGGAGTAGATCTGTGGCAGAAGAGATTCAGTGGCACCTCTGTGCCCACTCCTGGCCCTGCTGTCCACGACGTGGGTGCCAGCCCGAATGCAAGAGGAACTATAGCCAGACAAAGCTCCAGGCTGCCCTCCCTCTCCCACACTGCTGAGCACAGGACGAGCACAGAGAGCAGAAGTAATCAGAGGTATGTTGTAGCACCTATTTTAGATGAAGAGTCAGCCCTGCTTATGACAGGAGCATCCTGGGTGGGTGCAAGACCAACTTAGCATCCCTGTCTCCAACTAGAAAGTAGGGCTGGGGAGGTTGGCTCGCTTGCTTTGTAAGCATGAGGACCTGACTTCAAATCCCCAGCACTCACGGACAAAAAAACTAGGTATAATGATGCACGCCTGGAATCCCAGTTCTGGGGAGGCAGAGACAGGTGGCTGTCTAGAACTCCCTGGCCAGCGCATACAGCCGTATCAGGGAACTCCAGGTCTCCTGGAGAGACTGTCCCTTAAAAGCAAGGTAGATGCTGGGTGGCGGTGGCACACGCCTTTAATCCCCAGCACTCGGGAGGCAGAGCCAGGTAGATCTCTGTGAGTTTGAGGCCAGCCTGGTCTACAAAGCGAGATCCAGGACAGGCATCAAAACTACATGGAGAAACTCTGTCTCGAAAAACAAAAACAAAACAAAACAAAAAAAGCAAGGTAGATAATGCCTGAGGAATGACATTGGAGGTTGACCTCTGTCTTACACACACATATACGCACACACCACACAAAGCAGATTGAAGTATGCCTCAGTGTTAGAGCACCTACCTAGTGAAGGGCAGGGGCATGGCTAAGGTAGAGAGAGTCCTTGCCTTATAAGAACAAGTCTCTGAATTCAATCTCTAGGACATGCCCCCTTTAAATTGAATACATGCTTATTATATATAAATATCTATTTAAATTTTATTTATTTATTTATTTATTTATTTATTTGTTTGTTTATTTATTGCTTTTGAGACAGGGGTAGCCTGACTCACTATGTACCCTTGGCTGACTAGGAATTCACTATGTAGACCAGGCTATCCTTGAACTAATTGAGATTTGCCTGCCTCTGCTTCCCGAGTGCTAGGATTAAAGGTGTGAGAAGACACCACAGCCAGTTTTACTCTTTTTGGAGGGGGTACCTGCCACCTAGCTCCCAAATAAATCACACATGGAGGCTTAGTCTTACTTATGAATGCCCAGCCTTAGCTTGGCTTAGTTTCTAGCCAGCTTTCCTTATCTTAGATTATCCTGTCTACCTTTTCCTCTGGGCTTTTCCTTTTCTATTCCTGTATACATTTCTTTGTTTCTTATTCCATGGCTGGCTGTGTAGCTGAGTGGCTGGCCCCTGGAGTCCCCTCCTCCTCTGGCTGCTAGATTTCTCCTTTTCTTTCAGATTTCTCCTTCTGTATAGCCCTGTCTATCCTTTCTCCTGCCTTGCTATTGGCCAGTTTTTTATTAGACCATCAGGTGTTTTACACAGGCACAGTAACTAACACAGCTTCACAGAATTAAACAAATGCAACATAAACAAAAGTAACACACCTTAAAATAATATTCTACTACATTTCCCCCTTTCTGTCTAAATAAAAATGAAAGGGTTTTAACTTAAACATGGTAAGACTATATACAATAACAATTATCAAATAAAGATTATATTCACAATATTCTGTCCATTTGTAGTTAACATATTCAGAGAAAATAATGCATTATCGATCCTATCTTAGTGAATCCAAAATTTTACACCTAATTTACTTTCTATCATAACTAAGGAAAACTGAAACTATAACTATCTAGACTTCAACTCCATCATAGGCCAAGAAGGATGTAATATTATCTACCAACAGAGACATTTGGCTGTCTGGACAATTACCCAAAGTTCCTCTGCAACGTTGGGGCATCCATCTTCAGCCTACAGGCCTAGAGTATCTGGCAGACTTTTCTATGAAGCAGGAATTTTGAAGGACTGTCCTGCCTTGTTTTGACAAAGTTTATCAGTCACGTTCCTCTGTGTCCTGCCCAATGTCTGGCAGACTCTTCTGTGAAGCAGGAATTTTGAAGGACTGTCCTGCCTTGTTGTGGCAAAGTTCAACAGTCACGTTCCTCTGTGTCCTGCATGTCCAGTCTGCACAGCACATTGTCAGCAGTCAAAGACAAGAACAGTTTCTTTGCCCAGTGGCTAACCTTGCCACAATGAATGCAAACTCCATAAGGAGTTTCTTCAATGTCCACCATCTTCTCTGAAGTATATTGGTGCTGCCAGGAGCAGATGTGTCTCATTGTCATGAAAAACTTTAAGTTAACAAAACATTTTAAATGCCATATTCTATAGGTATTTGAAGTATTTCTATCTAAAATATAAATATGTTTTAACCTAGAAAACATACCTAACATATCTACAAATTTGATTGTTATAAATGACTAACTACTGACCTATGTATGTTTCCTGATTATCCTATATGGTTTTTAATAATAGTTTTCAAAAACTAGAACTTTAACTAGAACTTTATCTTACAGTCCAAATGAACTGCATAGATGCAATACCTCAAACAAAAATAGAAACATACATACAATATGTTGTAACAAAAATAATCTTAAATTTGAATCAATATACAAAAATCCTTTAAACAAGAGTATAAACATACATACAGTGTAATAAAAATAACTTTAAATTTGCATTAATGTTCTATATTCCCCTAAATGATAACAAACATCCATAAGTCAGCAAATAACCAAAAGCCACCCACACCCCACCCAACTCTTGGGAATGTGGGCGTAGTTTTGTCCGTACTTCTTCCTGCTGTCTGTTGAGGAAGTATCTTTAGGGTCCAGAGAGAAAATTTTAAGATAATGACCAAGTCCTGGGAAGATCAGCAGTAACCTTTGCTGATAGATATCACCTGTCAAGTCTCAGGAGGTCTCTCCTGATCAAACCTGACCCATATTAACCCTGAGGGAATCCACAGCCTCTCACCTCCTGTGGGAACAAAACTCCAAAGCATTTTTTTTAAATTTCCATTTGACAAATATATTTTTTGACTTATTTTTTAAAGTTAAGGCTTTTCTAAAATATCTAGACTGGTTCAATTTAGCAGTCCCTTCACCTCCCATGTGTCCTAGCAGCTGTCTTTTGCTTCTCAACAGTCAAAAAATTCAAAATTAACACAATAACAAACAGGATGCAGACTCCATGTGTATCTCCCATCTTCCGGGGCTTTTTTCTTTTACCCTCTCTTTATAAACTATTCATTTTTTTTTCTATGACTATACCCTTTTCCTTTCCTTGAGCCTACACACATTGTTAAATGCACTAGAACCTGCCTAGAGGTTTTTCCATCTGGACCTCTTTTACTTTCATTGAGTGACCTCCGGCCTTCTTTGACTGCATGGGCAAACTTTTACACCTGAACTCTCCACACTTGGCTCTCGCCTGGCTCTGCCCGCTTCTCGGGCTGGGAAAGCCGAGCCTAAAGCTCACAGCCTGGTCAGAGGTTTGTGACTGAAAACTGCATTCCACCTTCCTAGCTGTGGAAGCCAGAACCTGTGATGCCACCGGCGGTTTTTACTTAGCACTGCCGGCTGAACAACAGCACCTTTTTTTTGTTTGTTTGTTTTTGTTTTTTTTTTTTTTGTTTTTTTTTTTGTTTTTTCGAGACAGGGTTTCTCTGTATAGCTTTGTGCCTTTCCTGGAACTCGCTTTGGAGACCAGGCTGGCCTCGAACTCACAGAGATCTGCCTGCCTCTGCCTCCCGAGTGCTGGGATTAAAGGCGTGCGCCACCACGCCCGGCTTTGTTTTGTTTTTTGAGACAGGGTTTCTCTGTAGCTTTGCGCCTTTCCTGGATCTCACTCTGTAGACCAGGCTGGCCTCGAACTCACAAAGACCCTCCTGGCTCTGCCTCCCGAGTGCTGGGATTAAAGGCGTGCGCTACCACTGCCCGGCTAGCAGCACCTCTTAAAGGAGCCGTATCTTTTTTTTTTTTTTCAACTTTCTCAGGCCCTATGGAAATACGAGCCCCAGGTTGGACAACAAATTGTTGTTTTGTTGTTTTTTATTCTTTTTTTTTGGGGGGGGGGCGCCACCCAGCTCCCAAATAAATCACACACGGAGGCTTAGTCTTACTTATGAATACCCAGCCTTAGCTTGACTTAGTTTCTAGCCAGCTTTCCTTGTCTTAGATTATCCTGTCTACTTTTTGTCTCTGGGCTTTTATCTTTCTATTCCTGTATACTTATGTTTCTTTTGTTTGTTTGTTTGTTTGTTTTTTCGAGACAGGTTTTCTCTGTGTAGTTTTGGTGCCTGTCCTGGATCTCGCTCTTTAGACCAGGTTAGCCTTGACCTCACAGAGAGCTCTGCCTCCCGAATGCTGGGATTAAAGGCGTGCGCCACCGCTGCCTGGCCTTTCTTTGTTTCTTACTCCGTTGCTCTTGTGTAGCTGGGTGGCTGGACCCTGGAGTCCTCCTTCTTCTCTGGCTGCTAGATTTCTCCTTTTCTTCCAGATTTCTCCTTCTATATATACTCTCTGCCTGCCAGCCCCGCCTGTCCTTTCTTCTGCCTTGCTATTGGCCAGCTCTTTATTAAACCATTGGGTGTTTTACACAGGCACAGTAACATAGTTTCACAGAATTAAACAAATGCAACATTAACAAAAGTAACACCCCTTAAAATAATACTCTACTACAAGTCAAGGTGTTATTGAATTTAGCCCAAAGTCTTGCACAGGCTAAGCAAGTAGTTTCCCACTGAACTATATCTTCAGCTCTTTAAAATGGTATCAGTGGGCAGAGAGTGTGGCTTAGTGGGAAAGCACTTGTCTAGCATGTCTGAAGCCCCAGGTTCAATGCCCAGTACCACAAAGGAAAAAAGTATTTGCGACTGACAAATCGCAAAGGCTGCACGGAGTACATGCCATATGTGTGGGTGCCTGTGGAGGCCAGAAGAGGGCGACAGAGCCCCTGCAGCTGGATTAGAGACCGTTGAGAGCCACCCAAATTGGGTGCAGGGTCCTCTGCAAGATCATCAAGTGCTCTTAACTGCTGAGCCCTCTCTCTAGCCCCTCCTTAGGGAATTGGCAAACACATGCTCCCCCACTGAGCCACACCCCTAGTCCTCTTTTCACTCTTGGGAGGAGGGGCAGAGGTCCGCGTCCAGCATCATCCCTCAGACACCACTCTCATTATGGGATGAGATCTCTCACTGAACCTGGAGCTCACTGATTTGACTAAACTTAGAGCTGGCTAGTGAGTTTCAGGGATCTGATTGAGCACCCCTCCATGGGGTTATAGATGTGTCCCGCCGTGCCCCGCACTTTTTGGTGGGTCCTAGAGATAGAGCTCTGGTGCCCAGGCTTGCACGGCAGGTGCATTTACCAGATTTACCAGCTGAGCCAACTTTTTTTTTTTTTTTTTTTTTTTTTTTTTTGTGGTTTTTCGAGACAGGGTTTCTCTGTGTAGCTTTGTGCCTTTCCTGGATCTCGCTCTGTAGATCAGGCTGGCCTCAAACTCACAGAGATCTGCCTGCCTCTGCCTCCCGAGTGCTGGGATTAAAGGCGTGTGCCACCACCGCCCGGCCCATCTCTTGTTTTGATAGACACATAAAAGGCTGAGACCAGCTAACCCTTCGCCTTACTTGCTTCTGTGACGTGGTGTAAGATCTTAAAAAGAGAAAAAAAAAAATCACTGTTGTTTGTTGCTTTTGAGACAGAGTCTCACTATGTAACCCAAGTTGACCTTGACCCTTCCACCTCAGCCCCCTAGTGGTGAGGTGACAAGCTTGTCCATCATACCAAGCCTAAAATTCATTCCTTAGGCATTTTCAAGCCTGTAATGTATTTTGATACCCTGTGGGGTCATCTTGAAGAACATTCCAGAAGTCAGGACACTCATTCACTCATCCAACAAGAGGTTCTTGGGTCCTGTTAAGTGTTAGAACTCAGTAAAGAGACTTAAATGTCCCCTGTAGCACAGGTAGGCTCTCAACTTGGGGACCATGGAAGGCCTCTTGCTCTTTGACCCCTTCTAGGAATCTGTCCCTATGCAGAAATAAAGAGGAAAGAAACTGTGTGCAAAGAGGTTCATCACAGTAAAATACAGGAACAAATGCTGGAGCTATGCTCAGCATGCGAGGCCAGGATCACACCATAGAGCCTGTGTGTAAAGGAATACTATACAGTCAGTAAAAATGATGCTCAGATGCACAGCTCTATGGGAAGTCCTCTGATAGGATGAGGCACCTGAGAGTAGAATAGGAAACCAAGCAGGGTTTCAAGTATCATCTATGTCTAACAAAAATGGAAGGAAAGGGCTGGGGATTTGATTCAGTTGGTAGAGTGCCTGCCTAGCATGAAAGAAGCCCTGGGCTTCATCCTCAGCTCCATATAAACAGGGAGGTGTGATGAACACCTGTCATCTCAGAATTGGGAAATGGAAGAAGGAAGATCTGGAGTTCAAGGTTATCCTCTGCTACGTAGAGAGTTTGAGGCCATCCTGGGCTACAAGATGCTGTCACAAACAAAACAAAACAAAAAAACCAAAGACCAATCCAGGAAGGTGATTATACTGTTCATCTTCAAGTTTTCTGAATTTTCTGTATTTTTCTACAGAAACAGAACAGGAACATACCCCACCCCCTCCCAGTTGTAGGAATAGAACCCAGGACCTCCTGAGTGCTCAGTCAGCATTCTACTACTGAGACATTTGTTTTATTTTTTCGGGAGGGGGGTGTCTCATTAGCTTGTTCAGGCTGGTCTTGGACACACTGTGGATCCCAGGGAGGCCTTCACTTATGACACTCTTGAATCAGCCTGTGCCCTAAGCCCCTCTGTACAGAGTCTTTTTACTTTTTACTTTTTTTTTGTTTGTTTGTTTTGGTTTTTCGAGACAGGGTCTCTCTGTTTAACAGCCCTAGCTGTCCTGAGACTAGCTCTGTAGACCGGGCGGGCCTCAGTGGGCTGGGAGCTGGCTGCCGCCTCCCCCTTCCTGGCTACTGTGGAGAAGGCTCTTTTGGAGAGATGCCCTGTGCGGCATGGAGGTCATGTTGTTAGAAGGAGCTGTGTGTGTGCAGGGGCCGCGTGGGGTGCGAAAGGCTGCTGGCGTCAGAGACCAGCTCCTTATCAGTCCTTTCCTCCCTCCCCAGCCTCTGAGGGAGGACATACTGTGACCAGCCAGCAGGAGACCTTTCCCAGGCTAGCACTGCCTTGGCTGGTGACCTTGGCAAGGTGCTGCCCTCTCTTGCCTCAGTTTCTCCATTTGTAAATAGAGATGTTGATCCCCTCTCTGTCTAGCCCCTACCCCTCCCAGAGGTCACTCCACTGACCCTAGCATGTGGCTGACACCTGCCTGGCCTGCCCTCAGGCACGGGTCTATCTCCCTCGTATCCTGGTTACCGAGGCACACCTGGCCAGGTACCAGCCAGCAAGCAGGTGGCTGTCACAGGCAGAAGTGTTTGCTCTTACTTCCTGCCCCTGGCTCAGGCCCTCCCCTGAGTGCCAAATGGGTGTTCCAGAGGTCCTGGGGCTTTCAGCTCCTTGTACCAAGCTCCAATTCCTCAGCTTTCTGGTTCTGTCTCCCCAGTTACCCCATATTCCAGCTGTCCATCTTCCTTCCCCAGTTTTCCACTCTGCCTGACCTCCCCCCACCCTCAGCTTCTTCCTCCCGCCATTCTCCTAGCTCCCCACCTCTCAGCTCACTGACCCCAGCATCCCTCCAGTTCCCCATAGTCCTGGTTCCCATCCCTTCAGTCTCCATTCCCCTCGCTCCTTCCTCCGTCTTCCTGCCCTTCCTCCCTGAATTCCCTGGGTCTGGCTTGAGGTTCTCTGTCCAAGTCTTGGAGGGAAAAGGCCCTTTCTCTTCCAGCTGTGTGAGCCTGGGGATGCCCTTAGTCATGTCTGAGCCTTCGTGTTCTTCACTGACCTCAGGGAGCAGAGTGAGAGGCCTCAGACATGAGTAGGGGTGCCCACCCAGCAAACTGCCCTCTGCCTGGCAGAGACCTCTCACCTTAGGTTTCGCCCCTGCATGTAAGCCCTGGAGAAGGGCCCTAGACGGATACCACACCTAGGGTGTCCAGTACTGGGGCTGTCCCTGGAGGTCCCATGATCCCAGCATCTGTCCATGGGGGCCATCGGAGCTGTGCCAGGTCCCGTAAAGACCTTGAGGCCCAGCAGCATTTTGGGGGTGCTTACCTGGTGGCAGGTTAGCAGCAGAGCAGTCCATACAAATACGCCTGAAACGCCTCGGGCCAATGCGCTGGTGAGGAAGAGCTGGGGGGGTCCCTGCGAGCCGTTGTCCACGCGCTCCATCTGCGGCCCGGCTGCCACTGTGGGCATTGCCGGAGGGGGGCTGGGTGGAAGCCAGGTCGCTGACACCAGGGGAGCTCCGGCGGTTTTCAGAAACCCTGATGCATTGCTCATCTGCAGAAGCCAGCAGAGGAGTGAGGACCTGGGGGCAGGCTCCCGTGGGAGTGTGAGGGGCAGGAGGTGGGCAAGGCCATGTGGGTGTCACCCAGGGGCCAGCTCTGCCCACTGCAGTTTCTGCTTGCCTGGCCACTATCCCTAGCACCTCACCCATCATCCACAGACGGTTCCCTGGGGGCCCACCGTGGCCACCTGTTCCCTTTGTGGGAGTCTGCCCTGACTTTCTCACCCCCTCCCCTGACTCTGGGCTGCTGCAGGCTAACACTTGAGGGACAGGGACCTGGTTGCTTTCCTGCCTGGGACTCAGATCCTAGATGGATGCCCTGGGAAGCCCCTGCAGGTTCCTTTGTGCCCTGGGCTCTCCAACAGCTACTTCCTAGGAGTCTAACCAGGTGGCGATGGCACTGAGGCAGGAGGACTGCCAATCTGTAAACATAAAGCCAGCCTAGGCTACCTAGTTAATTTGTTTCAAAAAAAGGAAAAATATCTCCAAACAAACTCAAACCTGGAAACTTGTTTCTACCATGGTCTGGGAAGGAGGGATCCACCTGCCTGGGTCGTTTGGGAGGGAAGGCCAGTAATTATACCTCCCAGCAGGGGAAGGTGCTCCACCCCCACCCCCCACCCAACCCCTGCCTGCCTTTGACCCTGACCGAATACTCTTTAGTGTCTCCATAAGCTGCAGCAGCAACCAGCAGAGTATGTGCCTGCCTCCCCGGGAGGCAGCGACTTTGGGCCTCCTTCCTACCTTCTGCTGTCTGCCACGGGGGGCGGGAGCCTACCTCTGTGAGCAGGAAGCTCTTTGGCCCAGGCCTGGGAGGCCTAGCCTCCTCTGGGGAAGCCTGGCTGGTCATTCACGCGGCCACATGGCCCCCACTGAAGGCCAGGCTTCGGGTTGGGGCAAGGCTGGTCTCTGGAGGGTTGCGCTAGGCCAGGAAAGGTACACAGGGCCTCACCTGGCCAATGGCCCACCTGGGCTTCGGGCTGAGGGAGGGGCAAAGGGAGGAGAAGCTACGGCTTGTCCCCGCCCCTGTCGACCGACACTCTATCCCTCCGGGGCTGTTTGCTCAGCAGCAGCAGCAGCAGCCGCGGCCGCCGCGGGCTTCCAGGAACTGCCAGGCTGGCAGGTGCCTTCACCTGTTGGCACCAGGCTGTCAGGCAACTGAGCAGGTCAAGGACAGGAGGGAAGGGTGCGCGCGAGCTGGGCCAGCTCGAGGGAGAAGGCCATGGGTATTCACGGACGAAGGGCTTCTTTTTTTTTGGATGGCGAGAACGTTCTAGAACTAGACAAAGTGGCGGTTGCCTATTGTGGGCATCCCTACTGCTCCAGAATTGTGCACTTCCAACTGGGCAGGGCCGAGGATGTGGCTCAGTTGGTGGAGCGCTGGCCCAGCACCAGTGAGGCTCCAGGGAGCCATTCCCTGCCTGACATAAACCAGGCATGGTGGTGGTATATGCCTGTTTTTCCAGCACTTCCCAGGTGAAGGCAGGAGGATCAGAAGTTCAAGGTTGTCCTCGCTACATTCTGCTTTAGGCCAAAATGGGTTATATAAGAGCCTGTCTCACTGAGTGAATTAATACACATATTCATGAATGCATATACAAATGAGTAAAACAATACAAATAAAAATGGGTAAATTTAACCAAACCTCATTGGCACAGGCCTGTCATCCCAGCTACTTGGCAATCTGAGGCCGGGCAGGTAATTCAAGACCAGCCTAGGATACAGAGCAAGTTTAAGACCAGCTTGAGCCACTTAATGAGACCCTATCTAAAAACAAAATGTAAAATGTGTGCTGGGAATATAGTTTATCTTTAAACTGTCTGCCTAGAATCCCCCAGTGAGGGGCTGGGGTGTGGCTCAGTGGTAGAGCTCCTGCCTAGAATTACCAGTGAGGGGCTGGGGTGTGGTCAGTGGTAGAGCACCTGCCTAGAATCCCCCAGTGGGGGGCTGGGGTGTGTCTCAGTGGTAGAGAACTTGCCTAGAATTCCCAGTGAGGGGCTGGGGTGTGTCTCAGTGGTAGAGCACCTGCCTAGAATCCCCCAGTGAGGGGGCGGGGTGTGGCTCAGTGGTAGAGTGGTTGCCTGGCATTCAGGCTCTGGGTTCCATCTCTAGCACTTCAGAAAGTGTCTCGAAGGGCCCAGCACATGTCAGTCCTATGGAAAGAGGCTCACCTGCCCTGGCTCCTGGGTAGGGGGCTCTGGGACCTATCTCAGGCCTCTTCTGGGTCTGTATGGGCTATCCCACTGTGGTTACTGTTAAGATGTCACACATCCTCTTCTAGTCCTGTGTGCCATCTGACCCTCCTGATGACTTAGCAGACATGGCTTCAGGCTACTTTCTTTTTGGAGTTGAGACATGGACACTGGGGGCTGATCATATGTCTGGGATACTCCAGAAGTACACAACTGTCCGAGGCTGAGATCTGTGAACCTCGTGATCCCCTACTACCTCATCCATGTTTTCCCACCCAGGACTTCCCAAGGCTGCGCATGCCATGGAGGCCGTTCCTGACTGCTTAGGAATGACATACAGGTCAGGGATCAATGGCTGCTGCACCCTCGCCTCTCAGATACGGATGCCACTGTCATTTCCAGCAATGTTTCCACATCCCATTTCTGGAAACTTTCACCTGGACCTTTTTGTGTGTTTATCTGTCATCCTTGGTAGGAGTTTCTGGAACTTGGCACTGTGCCTGGGTTCTTAGTAACTCTGCCAGAGTTGTGGAAGGCCTTGAGTTGTGCATCTCCTCTAGGCTGGAGTGGCTACTCCAAGGGGAGTTGCTACTGTGCCAAAGGTGCCCACCTGAGCTCTGTCCTGTCCCCCAGAGTGCTGTAGTCCACTAGGTTTCCTAGTGGCTGTACCCAGCAGGAGTGCATAAGAGGTTGATTGGACCACGAGCCTGAGTATCAGATGTTTGTAAGGGTCTACACTTGACTGTAACTAGCAAGGGGGAGGTTTTTTGCTCCACCCCTTGGCATTGTTATAAATAGACCTTTGGAATAAAGTTCTGGGCCGGTGGATAAGGATCCAGGCCCACCTGAGTCTATCCTGTGTTTTTTCTCTGTTTCTCTCCTCTCTATTTCTAATTAAATCTCTTATCCCTCATTCCTCCAGAATCCTGGGGTAAATAAATGTGAGGGCTGGTCCCCCACACCAGAGACACTATTCAGTGTATGAGGACAGACTGTTATCCTTGGTCACAATGCTGAAGTCCAGAGACAGCTCTGTCCATGCATCAAGGGCTTGCGGGCTTTGCAGGGACTGGGATTCACCTCACTTTACCCACTTCTGCTGCAGGAGGGGAAAGTGGGGCCTCTGGCTCTTGACTGTTTTTTTTGTTTCTGGAACCCAGCACAAGAGATGAACCCCAGGTTCTCCCTCAGGCCAAGTGGAGGAAATGACTGAGCAGACAGCAGGAAGTACTATGTCTTGACATCAGGAAGACTTCCCTGCGTGGCATCAAAGGGCTAGCCTTCTAGGAAGAGGGTACTGGGCAGGAGGCCTGGTAGGCAGGGAGGTCAGCTTGCTGGGAGCAGGGCCAGTGGCATCTTTGACCCTTGGGAAGCTCCTTCAGTCACAGCGGCCCTCTGCTCTGAGAACGGAGGCCAGACCTAGTCGTATGCCCTGCTGTCTTCACCGCACTCCTGCCCCTGCGTGGTCATGCTTAGCTACCACCTCAGAAAGGCTGTGGAAGGTCCGCCTCAGCTTATCCCAGGCCTTGAAGGCTCCTCAGAAACCCAGGAAGAGTTGTGAGGCCCCCTACCATCTCTACTCCACTTCATGAGGTCATTTCCAGAAGTGGCCTCAGCCCTCAGCCCTTTATCTTGCCTGTGACCATGGACCCTTTTGCCTCTCTAGGCCTCAGTTTGCCCACATGTAAAGTGGGTTTAGTCAGGAACTGGGCTATCCTGTTAGCACAGGCTTCTCTCTTGTCTTCTCTATCCAGCCAGGGCAATGTGGGGACATTTCTGATTATCAAGCCTGGCAAACATTCTGGAATTCTGAGTGTGCCCCACCATGACCGTCTGGGTGTGTCTGAGCCTCAGTGTTTCCACCTGCAAGGTGGAACAGCAGTGACTGCCTCTGGGCTGCTAGGAAGTAAAGGTGAGATACAATCTGACCCACCCATTCCTGAGCCTCCAGATCACGCCCCCATCTCGGCAGGCTCTGCCCCCTGCTGGACACCTGTGGTCACTGCGGCATCTTTCCCGTGGGATCCTTGCTGTGAGGGTTCTCTCTCACGGTGGGAGGGGTCAGGCAACCATCTCAATAATGGGCTTTAATAGAGGCGATGGCACCCTTCTGGGTGATGGAGCCCCCTTTCTGGCTCCCAGCTGAAGCAGGTGGAGTGGGGTGGAGATGGGTCTCTGCTGGGTGCACCGTGAGGCTTTGGCACACATGTCCTCGTCTGGAGAAGGGGTCCACACTATCCCCAGAGGACCACATTCCAGCTGAAAAAGGAGGGGAAGGAGCTGTGCTGTGTGCTGAGTTCAGATACCTCCAGGCTGCTGTAGCTGGAGGTGTGTGTGTATGTGTGTGTGTGTGTGTGTGTGTGTGTGTGTGTGTGGTGGTAGGGGGGTCCTCAGGAGAAGGCAGCAAGAGAGAGGCTGGCCTCTTGTCCCTGCTCTTTTACAGGCTGTGGAGTGAGGCCTCACCAGAGGCCAGTATCACAGGCCACACTCACAGAGGGCTGGACCCTGGCCGCACCCATACCAGGATAGTTCTGCTAGCCTAAATGGGGCAGCGGGACCTTTGATCACTGTTCCCTGTGACCAGGACACCAGAATCCTGGCCAATCCAGAAAGCTGTATTGAGAGCTGGGGAGGTAGGAGAGCCACTCAGCCTGTCCCACGGCCTCCACCTATTTTGCACGCTGAAGCTCCCACACTTGGCTTCAGGCTGGTCTGAGACAAGTGTCTAGATGGCTATCTAGTCTCTCTCTGGAGTAGGGGTCAGGCTTTGTTTGCCCCAGGGCTCCAAGGCCAGTTCCTGAGGAGCCTCCTGCTAGTAGAACTAGTTGGCTGAGCTGACAAGTCCAGGTCCGGCCCTGCAGAGTGGGCAGTACAATCTTGGCATCCAGTGGCCCCAGGCTGGCCTCCAGATCATCCGGGTCCCCTGCCGGTGTCCACTGGGTGACAGGCAGCCCTGGCCAATGAGGTTTGTTTCTGCCAGTGCTCTGGCCCTGAGCCAACTAACACCCACACCTGAGGCGTGGCAGGGTGGAGCTCCCTGTGGGTCAAGGTGCTCAGGTAAGTTGAGAGGCCATGAGTGTCCCTCTTCACAGGTTCCAGGAAGGCTGGGCGATGAGTCCAGATTGTTGGCTTTCCATGTTGGGGACCCCCCACAGCCACTCCTTCCCTCTGCCTATGCCTCCTCCAGCTGAGACTTTCAGTATACTTGCCTGGGAGTCTACAATGTGTATGTAGTGCCTCATGGTGGCCGCTGCGGCCCCTCACTTGGACACAGCCTGGAGGAAGGGAGGTGGGCCCAGACAAGTCAACACGACCAAGCCTTGCCTCAGTTTCCCCAGGCTGTTTTATCTCTCTGTTTATGGTTCCACAGAGGGTCTGGACACTCAGGGGGGTTGGAGTCGGGGAGACTCGGGTTGCTAATCTCAGGTGGCTACAGGCCCTCTAGCCAGGCCAATGAGGACCTGGAAATCAAAGCCCAATCAGCTCAACTGCCCTGGTGTCAGATGAAGTACAGGTGGATCCCTGGCTTCCATTCATGGGGATGACTAGAGTCTGTTTGTGCCCAGTGGCCCTAGATCCCGTGGTGGACCATCCTAATGATGTGTGGACACTGTGCCTCACACCTTCGGCCGACTGTGCCCCCTCCCTGCTCCTGTACCCACCTCCATATCTAGACCCACCTCTTCAGTCTTTGGGGAATCTGTCGGGGCCTGTCCGTGCTTGACTTTGCCCCACAGCCAGATGCCAGGCTTGGGTGTGGACCTGGGGGCCCTTCCACTTCGAGATGGGCAAAGCCTTGCCCTGGGCCTGAGACCCTTTTTAGTAAGTAGGGACACAGGTGGAGAAGGCTGGATGGGGGACGTGATGCTCTGATTATTGGCAGCAAGTGTTCCCCCACCCTGGTGGTGTCATGGGGCCGCAGTTTGGACACCATTCCATCCCTGAGCCGGCCCCACATGCACACACACTCACACCCACACAGCTCACCTCCTTGGTGGCTCTGGGCAGCTGGCAGGGACCACCGGGCTGGTGCGTTGCTTTGGTTGCTCAGTACACACTCTGCAGTTTCCGGCCCGAGGAGGTCCCGCCTCAGTGAGGTCTCCAGCCCTCTTCTGGCCTCCTTCTCAGCAGCTGGGGCAGCCCAGGCCCCGTGGACACTGTTGCTGCCGCCTGAGCATGGCTTCACGGAGGCCCTGAAACTCCTCCTAGTCCTGCCCGGCCTGCCTTGCCTGCCCAACAGCCTTGTTGGAACACACCCTTCACCAGGCCACACCCTCTGCCATCCTGGATTCTGGGACCAGCCTTTCTTTCCCTGACCTGGTCAAGGGTGTCCACAGGCCTAGTCCTTGGTGCTGCTGATGTCTAGACAGGTTTGTGACCATGAACCCATGAGACCAGTGGGAGCTGGTCTCCACGTCCAACTTGGGTTCTGAGGTAGGGTCACAATGCCAGGTACATGTATGTACCGAGGGGCAGGGATGACTTTCAGCTTTCCCCTCTATCCACACAGTTCTCTCTCTCTTCATCTCTGAAGCACCTGAAGGCACACCTCACTTCTAACCACTGATCAAGGTCACTTATATCTGTCACACGATGCTGGCAACAGGAGACAGGGGCTAAGTAAGTGTCTACCATGGTTATCCAGGCACATGGAAGAGCTTTGAAAGTGGGCGGGTCAGGGTGCTATCAGAATCTTGTGTACTGGGACCAGCAAGAAGGCTCATTGATGACCTGAGTTTGGTCCTTGGGACCCACATGGTAGGAGAAAATTTCCTTTCTAACTGTCCTCCATATGTATACAATGAGACATCCATGCCCACACATACAAATAAATGTAAAAATAAAGTAATAAAAAATCTTTGGTATGGCCTTGAGGAGTTGTAGGCGGGTCCTATTTGTGAGGTATGCCCAATGTTTCTCATGCTCTGGATGGTCCTGCTGGCTCTTTCTCTTGGAGGTCTCTCCCCATTTCCCTGCTCCTTCCAATCACCCTTTCTCCCCATGCCTTGGTTTGTGTTCAGCCGTCCATCATGATGGAGGCGTCTGTCCTCACTCTCCAGGCCCTTGTGTCTGTGTGGTGGGGATGGGCTCAGGGATCCATGTGGCCTTATATGCTGTGTCCACTCTGCGGTGGGCTCTGAGGCCTGGGGCACAGTTCTCTTCAAGCTCTCCTACTTGGGCTTGTATTTAAAGGTTTCTTCCACTTGAGTAGGGCTCTGGGGTCTTCCATCTTGCCGTCCTTGTAGATTCTGTTTATTCTCACCTCCAGCTGATCTTAGCACTCTTGACCCTACAGAAAAGCCCCGATGTGTGATGGCAAACTGTAAGCCACAGTGGTACTGCCCCTGCAGCCACCCTGTGCATCACGTGGGCTCCTGACATCACTCACCATTGGCCCCCGCTCCAGCTGCTCACTCAGGGCTTGTCTTTTCCTTTTTTGGTATGTGGTGTGTGTGTGTATCGCGGGCAACTGCTTCGTCTTCCTGGCTTTTTACATGGGTTCTGGAGATCTGAACTCCAGTACTCAAGCTTGGTAAACCTTCATCCCAGCTCTGGGACTCTTGACTTCCAGTCCTCGACCTCAAGCCAGTACAGCTCACTAGTGTGCCCCGTGTGCTGCTTACTTGGTTATAGGGAGCAGGGTGGGGCTTGATCAAGCTCCCAGAAAGGCCCCTGCAGGGACCCCCGAGGACAGCCACCTCAGGCTTCCCTTGATCGCTAGTGCCAAGTAAACCCCTGAGCGAGAGCACATTGTCCTAGGCACTGGGGAGGCTGCTTGATCTCAGCAGAAAACTGCAAAAAGACCTCAGGATGGTGAAGGCACGGCCCGTGGGAGGCAGCCTGCCCTGTAGCATGTAACAGGCAGAGTCATCTATGTTCATGCTTTACATGTGCTAGGAGTTGATTACAGACCTAACTCAGGTGTACGCCACGTGCAGCCCCTCTATCCACAGAAATACCTCTCACCCAGAAATCGCTGATGCTGTGGATCTCTTCGGGGTGACAGTTGTCTCCTGAGTTATGGTGGCAGCAGAGGACAGAGGAAGCCCTGGCCAGGTCCCTTCTCCGGTAGAGCCTTGCTTGATATACACAGCAGATCTGGGCACGGGGCACCGGCTTAGACAATTAAGGCATTTGGTATGGGTCTGTGTTTTATGGCTACCAGACAGCTCCAGACAGCTCCAAGCAGCCGTAAATACTGCCCAGCTTGGAGAGGGAGCTGGTTCAATTACAGGTCAGTTTCAGCGCCCCTTCCCAAGGCTGCAGGCAGCCTGTAGTCCTGCAGACGGAGTGAATGAAGCTGCTTTTATGTTCCCAGCTGTCACTTATATGGAATACACTCTGACCCTCCTGAGGATCAAGTGTCCCCATCACTTGCTTTTTGGGGTAGTGGAGGACCCAAGGAGATGGCTGGAAAGGAAACCGCTTGAACCAGGACCAGAAGCCTGGAGGCAAAACCAGCATCCCTGAACCTTATTGGCTGATGACTGAGCTGTTAAAGGGCCTGGTGGCTGGATGCTCCATCTGCACTCAAATCCCATCTCTTCCACCTGGGACCAGCTGCTGCGTGGCCTCTCTGGGGGCACAGGTGTCTGGAACAGGTTGTTGAAAGGGATGTAATGGGTCACCGGATGGGCCATTTGAGCTGGCTCCGTTGTCTGCTAAGGGACCAAATCAGAAAACCAAAGCCACAAACCTGAACTTGGACCTGGCCTCGAGCTCCACCCAGGGTGATCTCTATCTGCTAAAAGGCAGGGACGCTGGGACTTGCTGGTTGGTCATTCATCTGAATAATCACAGGCTGATACCAAACAGAGACCTTTGTACAGCACCACCCCACAGGGCTCTCCTGAGCATGCCCTGCCCTGGCTGGATCTGCCAGCTGTTTGTACCCCACACTGGTCCTTCCTCTTCGTGGCCTATGAGATTCCTGATGGTCCACGCTCTCCAGAGGCTGGTGGCAACTGGGATGATGGGTAAGAGGTTATAGAGGGGGCACCTGGGTGGGAGCTGCCAGCCCCCAACACCAGTCTACCCTGGGGACATAAAGGAGAGGCGGAACTAGGGTCTGGGCAAGGATGGACAGAGCAAAGCTGTGTGGGAGAGCTGCCTGCCGGGGGTGGGGGCGCAGACAGGGTGGTGGTTGGAAGCTGCATGCACAGGGCTGCCAGAGGCTTTGGGACACGGGCAGAACTCCCCACTCTCACCCCAGCTGAGCTGGTTTCAGCCTACGGCCCTCCCCAGCTGTCTCTGGACCTCCACATGCATCAGGATTTGAGGTTCGCCAGTCCCGACTCATTCTAAGTGAATAGTGGCCACTCACGCTCACTGCCCACCATCGGACCTAGAGGGCGCTCCTGGACCTTTGGTTCAGAGGCCAAGTCGGCAACTGCATCCCCATTTCCTGAGCACACTGGTGATATCCTTGGTCCCTGCAAAGGCACCAGTTTACACTCCATTCCGGATTTCTACTTGGCTTCTCTCTGGCCTCTTCTCCACTGGTGACTATCAGCAGATTCACTATCAGGCTTCAGAAATTCCCACGCTGCTGTGATCAGGACCCCCCACTCCCATCTCCTCCCGTGGCAGGAGACCCCAGGAGTCCCGGGATACCACCCTACAGAGGAATGGGCACCGACAGGTCAACTCTGGCATAAATGCCAGCCTAATGTCAAGGCCTAGTACTGGCCCCCAACCCTTGCAGTGAGCTTTGAAAGTATTTCTAAAGTGGGGGGGGGACCCCAACTTGATTCAGAACCCTTACTCTTCTCTGAGCCCAGGTTCGATCTTTGGCCTCCTGTGCCCCGCACGGACCCATGGATTTCCCATCCACCCCATCCTTAGGGAATCCATCTGCATGGCCACCCCTGGCTCCCTCCGCTTGCCACATGTCCAGTACCCAGTGCTGGCTGAACTCATGCCTGGGACCTACCTCACACGCCAGCAACCATGTGCTGTGGTTTTGACAAACAGGTTTTCCTCCCACCTCAGGTGGCCTGAAGTGAACCTCGACACATGACCACAAGCTCTCAGCATCATTGACAAGGCTAGTCAGGCAATTTAGATTTACTTTTAATGAAAAAGTCTCCCCACAAGTGCTGCTGCACACACACTGACGGCCGCCAGTCCCCAGAACCTGCTGCGGATTTCCACGCCGCAGGTGCCTCTGCTGCGGCCCAGACTCGTTTCCAGGGCCGCAGGTGGAAGACTGCAGCCACACGGGGAGAGTCCCCTGAGATCTGAATGTCGTTTCGTTTCCGGCTTCAAGGGCTAAAGCCAGAGAATGCGCCTCCGCCTGACTGTCCTGGCGCTGGAAAGATGGGTCTCACAGACCCCGCCGAGCGTCCATCTGTCATGTCCGACTGTCATGTCCTGCTGACTGCAGGTCACCACACCTGGCACATCCGGATCACCTCCTTCAAGGCCTTCAGGCCCTCCATGCTCTTGTCTTTTACAGCCAGGGCCAGGAGGACGGCTCTGTTTCCTGCTTCTTGAGATACAAACGCTACCAGGTTCTTCGCAAAGACATGGATGAGAGGCTGGGGAAGTGGGGAGACAGGACCATGAGTGGGGGAGACCTCACTTTTTTCTTTCTTTCTTTTTTTTTTTTTAAAGACAGGTTGTTAATTTCTGTAGCTCAGGCTAGCTTGGAACTCATGGCGATCTTCCTGCCTCAGCCTCCTGAGTGCTGGGATTCCAGGAATGTGCTATCATACCCAGTTTTGTTGTTTGTTTGTTTTAAAGAGTGTGTGCATGTGCGTGGGTATGAGGAGGCCTGAAGACAATCCCGGGTATCAACCATAGACCACCATTCATCTGCTTTGAAACAGGGTTTCTTAGTGACCTGGAATTCTCCAGACTGCATGACCAGTAAACCCCAGGATCCTTCTGCCTCTGCCATCCCAGCACCGGGAATGTGTGCAACCATACCCCCCTTTTTTTCCTTTAATATTAAAACAAGGCCTCTCTATGTAGCCCTGGCTGGAACTTGCTATGTAGATGAGCACTCCCAGCACTCGGGAGGCAGAGGCAGGCAGATCTCTGTGAGTTCGAGGCCAGCCTGGTCTATAGAGCGAGTTCCAGGACAGGCACTACATGGAGAAACCCTGTCTCGAAAAACCAAAAAAAAAAAAAAAAAAAAAGAAAGAAAGAAACAAGAGCTCACTATGTAGCCCTGGTTGATCTGGAACTTGCTATGTAGATTGGGCCTACACTCATCTCCTAAGTGTCAAGATTAAAGATGTGCACTGATGCATATGGCTATTTAGTCTCCACTTAAAACAAACAAACAAACAAACAAACAAACAAACAAACAAACAAATATATTGTGTGTATGAGAGTGAGTGAGTGAGTACAACTTGTGGCAGTTTGCTCTCTCCTTCGGCTGTGGGTTCAGGGAACTGAACACAGGCTTGCATGCCAAATGCCTTTACCCCCCCAGCTATCTCAATGCTCCCTGCCTTTTGTTTTTTGGGTTTTTGTTTTTTTTCCCTGAGACAGGTTTCTCTGTGCAGTTTTGGCACCTTTCCTGGAACTCACTGTGTAGCCCAGGATGGCCTTGAACTCACAGAGATCCGCCTCCCGAGTGCTGGGATTAAAGGTGTGTGCCCGGCGCCCCCTGCCTTTTTAATAGAGAGTCTCATGTAGCCCACACTGGCCTTATGTAGCTGGGAATGAAACTGAACTCCTGGCCAGGTGGTGGTGGCACACACATTTAATCCCAGCCCTTGGGAGGCAGAGGCAGGTGGATCTCTGTGAGTTCGAGGCCAGCCTGGTCTACAGAGTGAGTTCCAGGACAGCCAGGACCACACAGAAAAACCCTGTTTTTAAAAACCAAAAAAGAAAAAGAAATGGTAGAAACTGAAACCCTGAACCTCTTGCTCCCTTCCAAGTGCTGGGACCACACTAATGTGCCACCATACCAAGTGGCTTTTGGGTTTTTTGTTTGTTGTTTTTTTTGAGACAGGGTTTCTCTGTGTAGCCCTGGCTGTTCTGGAACTTGCTCTGTAGACCAGGCTAGCCTTGAACTTGAAGAGCTCTGCCTGCCTCTGCCTCCCTAGTGCTGGGATTAAAGGCCTGTGCCACCACCGCCCGGCTGTTTTTTATTTTTGTGTATATGGATGATTTGCCTGCCTATATGACAGTGTACCATGTCTGTGCAGTGTCCACAGAGGAGGGTGCTGGATCCTCTAAGACTGGAGTTATGGATGGTTGTGAGCCACTGTGTGGGTGCTGGGGATTGAAACCAGGATCTTTAGAAGAACAGTCAGTGCTCTTATCTGCTGAGCCACCTCTCTAGCCTTGGTTTTTGGTTTTTTAAGGGAGGAGAGGAGGGTCTACGCCTAGCTGGCCTCGAACTCACTACATAGCTCAGTCTGATCACACACTTGTAGCAACCCTTCTGCCCCAGTCTCTCAGGTGAGAGGACTACAGGCATGCACAATCACATGGGCTCAGACAGTATTTTCCTGACGCTCTCCTTAAGCACCCACCAGGGATCCAGACCAGCTTCCCACACCTTCCCTAAATCACCTCCAGGGAAGCTAAGGCAACAGTGATTCAGAGCGCTGAGTGGACTGCGCGCAGCAGACATAACAAACCGCTGATGAAGCATCATTAAGTTTTTCCCTTGGTGCCTCTGCACACCATCTCTCTGGTTACCCCCAATCCAGACAGACATGCCTGCAAAGGGGAATGCGGTCAGGACTCAAGAAGCAGACATAAACATAAGCCTTGATTAACATAAAGCCATCAAGACGGGGTCACACTGAGCAGACGGCTGTGTCACAAAATCAATACCTCCACTGAAGGCTGAGTAAAATGCTGACACGCTGGAGAAGCATCACTAGGGGCTTCCAGGGCACCCTCAGATCTGAAAGGTCCTGGAGAATGCTGACTGTGCCCTTGGGTGTGTATGGAGGGGTGCCTATCAGACACCCCACGGACAAATGACACCTGAAAAGATTGTTCTCCCATCCCTTTACCTCGTCCTGCCCGAGGAGGACTTTTGTGGTCAGCACTGGCTTGCTGATGTCATTGGCCACATTGCTGGGCTCCAAGGAGACTAGTGTACCCATCTTCCCGAACTGGGTCACCACCACCAGGATGTGGCTGCTGAAGGCCGAGCAGATCACTTGGGTGGGCACGCCACATACCACTTCTGTCTTCTGTTTGGATACTACCACTGGTTTGCCTTCCATGGTCCTGTCCTTCAGTGGAGGCTTCAGTTTTAAAGACAAAAAGAAGGGAGGGAGCAGACAGAGTCAGATACAACCTGGAGAGCCAGGGCAGAAATATCAAGCAGCCCATTCCAAGCTGCAAGTGGTGGCCCATGCCTGTCATCCCAGCACAAGGGAGGCCGGGGCCGGAGAATCCCGAGTTCGAGGCCAGCCTGGGTTACCTGGGGGAGATGCTATCTTAATGCCCGGCCCCAACTCAAAACCAAGTGTGCACATGCTCAGACAGGCTTTTGTTAGTGTCTTTGTCCAGCCACACTGCCTGCGATTACAGCCCATCTCCCGCCCCGCAGTCCCCTACTTGTAGATACCAGGAGAAGGGAAACGGCCGAGCTCACCGGGGAACCCCGACCGCGCAGGCGGGGGACGGTTGGGGCACTACCGACTGCAGCCGGGACCAAAACCCGCAGCAACCAGCGCTCACCACATCAACGGCGCCAAAAAGGAACACGGGTAAACGGCGCCAGCACACACTTAGCAGAAGTGCCGGCCGAGAACTTCCGGTTCCGGTCCTTGGTCCTGTCCGTGGGTCGCCGCAGTCCCAGAGCCTTAGGTTCCGCGTTGCAAAGGAGACGACACTGAGCCGCCAGGTCTAGGAGCTTCAGGACCCCGGGGGCGGTGCTTGAACCCCAGTGTAGGGGCCTTTGTGTCCCAGCTGTGGAGTGGGATGGCCATAATAGTTAATATTTCTTTTCTGTTCATTTTTGGTTTTTCGAGACAGGGTTTATGTCTGTGTAGCCAGGCTGGTCTCGAACTCAGAGATTCTCCTGCTTCTGCCTCCCAAATGCTGAGATTAAAGGCGTGTGCCACCACCGCCCGGTTTATATTTATTTATTTTTTTAAGATTTATTTATTTATTATGTATAGTGTTCTGTCTGCATGTATCCCTGCCCGCCAGAAGAGGGCATCAGATCTCATTATAGATGGTTGTGAGCCACCATATAGTTGCAGGGAATTGAACTCAGGACTACTGGAAGAGCATCTAGTGCTCTTAACCTCTAAATCCATCTCTCCAGCCCCGATATTTATTTTCATTTGGTGTGTACCTGGCTTTGGCTAAGGCACCATAATACCATTATATATATAACTTGTTTTATTTATTTATTTGTTTGTTTTTTTGAGACAGGGTATCTCTGGTTACCAGGGTAGCCCTGGTTGTTGTGAACTTACTATGTAGACCAGGCTGGCTTCGAACTCACAGGGATCTCCCTGCTTCTGCCTTCGAAGTTCTGGGGTTATTTATATTTTTCTACTTTTTTGAGACAGGGTCTCAAGTAGCCTAGGTTGGCCAAGGATGACCCTGAACTCCTGATTCTCCTGCTTCCACCTTCCAAGTGCTGGGATGACAGGCACGCACCACCATACGTGGTTTATGTGGTGTGGGGATGAAATCCAGGAGTTTGGCTGGGTGTTGGTGGCACACACCTTTAATCCCAGCACTTGGGAGGCAGAGGCAGGCAGATCTTTGTGAGTTTGAGAATTGTGTGGTCTACAGAATGAGTTCGAGGACAGCCAGGGCTACAAAGAGAAACCTTGCCTCGAAAAACCAAAAACCAAACTAAACCAAAACAAAAAGACCCAGGAGTCTGTGCAAACTAAGCAAGCACTCACCAACTAAGCTAAATCCCAGCCCCCATTTAATCTTTTTCCTCCTCTCCATTTTTCTTTTCTCCTCCTTGGCTGGCCTGGAACTCATTATGTAGAGCAGGCTAGTGTCAAACTCAGAGATCCACCTGCTGCTGCTGGGGTTAAAGGTATGTGCCACCACATCTGGCTACACCTTATTTTTTCTTTCTTTCTTTCTTTCTTTCTTTCTTTCTTTCTTTCTTTCTTTCTTTTTTTTTTTTTTGGTTTTTTGAGACACGATGTCTGTGTAGCTTTGCGCCTTTCCTGGAACTCACTGGTAGCCCAGGCTGGCCTCGAACTCACAGAGATCTACCTGCCTCTGCCTCCCGAGTGCTGGGATTAAAGGCGTGCGCCATCACCGCCCAGCACTACACCTTATTTCTTGAGGTCGGTAGGCTTTTCCCTGGCCTAGAGCGCACTAATTAGGCTAGACTGGCTGCCAGGAGGCCCGGGGATGCCTGTCTCCACCTCCCCAGTTCTGGGAGTGCAGGCTGTATCAGATCTCCAGGCTTTTAAACATGGCCTCTGGGGATGGAACTTTGGTTTTGTGCTCACAAGGTAAGAACTTCACTGACAGCTGTCTCCCTCGCCCACCTCATTCTGTGTATATGCTTCATGTTTTCCTTACCTATTCCTTTGTTGTTGTATACCTAGATCATTTCATCTTTGAAACACCGTGAGCCCTCTTGGAGAATAGAACGCACAAATGCATGGTCTGACCCCACCCCGACCTTCCCTGATGTTCAACTTGATGCCTGGCCCTGTTCCCTGACCCTTGCTGAGACTCAGAGGATACTTGAGCCTGGGCCACTGACCCTCACCAGGTCCCAGCTAATGCCTCAAACCCCTGACCCTCCCTGAGACTCAGGGGAAAACAGGAGGAAGCCTGTGTACTGCAGGGTGAGTTTTACATCCAAACCAGAAAGCTCCACTGTCTCCCTGCTGAAGGTTTCACTGACTGGGAACGTCATGGGCAGACATTGGGAGAAACTGCAGCCTCGAGACCCTTTCCCAGAGGCTGATAGCCCCAAAAACCCCTTTCGGAAGCCTTTCTGGGCACTCTGCTGACGCCCCCAAAAAAGCCTCGCTTCTGCTTACACACTAAAGTCCTTAGACAGCTCAGGCATTCTTCTCAATAAATTCACTCCCTCCTTCCTTGAGTTAATGACTCCTTATCCAAGCTCCATCGAGTCGTATGAAGCTTGCTTCCAAAATGATTTCTTGGTGGTGTAAAAGAAAAGGCATGCATACAAAGCATGATGGGAATAGACACAGATCGAGAGGAAACTCGTTTCTGAGCATTCTCACAGTTGGCATGTGAAGGGGGAGGTTTAGGGTTTCATGGCACTAATACTCAAGAAGCAAGGAGCGTATAGATTTCTCAGCAAAGTCTTTTTGTCGGTTCTAAATTTAAACATGCATCCGCCCACACACCGCAAAAGCAAATTGCTGGCGTCAAAAATTGCTGCCTAGAGAAATCTTCAAAAGCTTTTGATCCACCTTGTTATGCGTTCTCTCTCAGAGACAGAGGTCCAGGAACCCAGCCTCCCCAGCACGTGGAAACCCTGGGAACACAGTGATCACCTTTGCAAGGTGGACAGCATTCTGGCCACATCGTTAAGCAGCTAGGTGTGGGGTTGATTTTAGGGCTGGTTTGGATCTTGATCTGTTGATCAAGTCGGAAGGAAAACAGGGAAAGGATTGTGCTAGGCTGACATGCTGTTGTTTCAGGGAGGGGACCTCCCCATGGCTTAAATGGATGCCTGGGCGGGACTCACACAACCAGGGCTCAGTGGGAAAAGCCCTTTCTGTGTGAGCACGAGAACCTGAGTTCAAGTCCTCGGAACCCGTGTAAAAGCCCGCTGTGGTAATGTGTGTTTGTGATCCCAGTGCGTTTAGGGAGAGATGGGCAGACAGGGAAACCCCTGGAAGCTCAAGAGCCAGCTAGTGTGGTGTATGCAGCAGCAAATGAGAGACCCTGCCTCAAACAAGATGGAAGGTGAGGATCAGTGCCCAAGGCCATCCTCTGACTTCTATGTGGGCTGTAGCATGAGACCCTCCCCATCAGACACATCAGACACACATCACACGCAAAGATAATTTTAAAAAATGGAGTTATCTCATTTCTTGTTTGGCTGTTCTTCAGTGTGTGTTAGAGGGGTTATTGCACTGGAAAGAAAGATTCCCCCCCCCCCCCGCCTTTTATTTCATTCTCTAGACAGCGTCTTACTGTGTAGCCCTGGCTGTCCTGGTTCTTGATTTGTAGACCAGGGTGGCCTCGAGATCATCACAGAGATCCACCTGCCTCTGCCTCCCTAGTGCTGGACTAGAAAGGAAGACCCTTAAGTAGACACATTTAAAATCGCACTCTTCGGGGCTGGAGAGACGGTTCGGCGACTGTGAGCACTTGCTGCTCTTGTTCTCGTGGGTTTGGGTCCCAGCACCAACGTAGGGTGCTCCAGGGAATCTGATGCCCACCTATGGCATTCACACACACACACACACACACACACACACACACACACACACACACACACATGACAATTGTAGTTTGAGTCTGAACTATCTCCTTTATGCTCAGGAGGTGTTGTGGAGCCTTAAGGAGGCAGAGCCTGGCTGGAGGAAGTGGGTCACCGAGGGTGGCCTTGAGGCTTTATAGACAGACTCCAATTCCCCTTCATGCTCTGCTTCCTGAGTATTGGATGCAATGTGACCAGCCAGCCCCCTGCTTCTGCCACCACGCCTGCCTGCCTGCCTGCCTGCGACCACGCCCCCTCCCTACAGTGGGCTCTATCCCTCTGGAACTGTGAGCCAGAATTCCTCTTCCTTCCTCCAGTTGCTTTATGACAGCAACAGAAAAGCCAAATAAGACACCAATGGAATTAATAGTGCCAATGCGAGGGTAAGAGTGTTTCTGAGGCCAAGTGTGGTAGTGCATACCTATACCCAGCACCTGGGAGGCTGAGGCAGGAAGATGGCAAATTTGAAGCTAGCCTGGGCTATGTAGTGAGACCCTGACTGAAAAGAACATTGATTTGAGAGGCTGGGGATGAGGTTCTATTGATGGAGTACTTGCCTAGCATGCATATAAGCCAGGCTTGATCCCCAGCACCACCTAAAATGGAGTGCTATGGTACATGCCTGTCATGCTAGTGCTGGGGCGGGGGTCAAAGCAGGAGGATCAGGAGTTCAAAGACAGCCTGGATCACATAGAGAGTTCAAGGCTAGCCTTGAATATATTAGATCACGTCTCAAAAAAAAAAATTGAGGTGGCTGGAGGGATGGCTCGACCATGAAGAGAACTGCTTGCTGTTCCCGAGGAACTGACTTGGAATTGCAGAGCCTGCAAGGCCACTGACAACCACCAGTTCCAGGAGGTCCAGTGTCCTCTTCTGGTGCCTTCCTTCACTAGGCCGGCACGTGGTGCACAGATGCACGTGCGGGCAAAGCACTCATATGCATACAAATCAAAAGTACAAAAATAGTAAGAATAAAATAAGTGGATCGAGCCGGGCAGTGGTGGCGCACGCCTTTAATCCCAGCACTCGGGAGGCAGAGCCAGGCGGATCTCTGTGAGTTCGAGGCCAGCCTGGGCTACCAAGTGAGTCCCAGGAAAGGCGCAAAGCTACACAGAGAAACCCTGTCTCGAAAAACCAAAAAAAAAAAAAAAAAAAAAAATAAGTGGATCGAGAGCTTGCTGTGAGGTCTGGAGAGACACCTCAGCAGCTGGAGTGCTTGTTGCTCTTCCAGGGAACCAGGCTGTGTTCCCAGCACCCACACCCCATGACTTACAACCTCCTGTCATTCCAGCTCCAGGGCATCCCATGCCTCATCCTGGCCCCTCAAGTCACCCACATACACAGTGAGTACCCTCACATAGACACATACACAGTGCATAAACTCACATAGACACATACACAGTGCACACCCTCACATAGACACATACACAGTGCACACCCTCACATAGACACATACACAGTGCATAAACTCACATAGACACATACACAGTGCATAAACTCACATAGACACATACACAGTGCATAAACTCACATAGACACATACACAGTGCATAAACTCACATAGACACATACACAGTGCATAAACTCACATAGACACATACACAGTGCATAAACTCACATAGACACATACACAGTGCATAAACTCACATAGACACATACACAGTGCACACCCTCACATAGACACATACACAGTGCACACCCTCACATAGACACATACACAGTGCATAAACTCACATAGACACATACACAGTGCATAAACTCACATAGACACATACACAGTGCATAAACTCACATAGACACATACACAGTGCATAAACTCACATAGACACATACACAGTGCATAAACTCACATAGACACATACACAGTGCATAAACTCACATAGACACATACACAGTGCACACCCTCACATAGACACATACACAGTGCACACCCTCACATAGACACACACACAGTGCACACCCTCACATAGACACACACACAGTGCACACTCTCACATAGACACATACACAGTGCACACTCTCACATAGACACATACACAGTGCACACCCTCACACAAACACATACACAGTGCACACCCTCACATAGACACACACACAGTGCACACTCTCACATAGACACATACACAGTGCACACCCTCACATAGACACATACACAGTGCACACCCTCACATAGACACATACACAGTGCACACCCTCACACAGACACATACACAGTGCACACCCTCACATAGACACACACACAGTGCACACCCTCACATAGACACATACACAGTGCACACCTTCACATAGACACATACACATAAATAAATAAAAATAAATCTTTTTGGTTTTTTGGTTTTTCAAGACAAGGTTTCTCTGTGTAGCCTTGGCTGTCCTGGAACTCCCTCTGTAGACCAGGCTGGGCTCAAACTCAGAGATCCGCCTGCCTCTGTCTCCCCAGTGCTGGGATTAAAGACGTGTGCCACCACCACCTGACTAAAATAAATCTTAAAAATATTATTTAAAAAACTTGCTGGGCGGTGGTGGCGCACGCCTTTAATCCCAGCACTCGGGAGGCAGAGGCAGGCGGATCTCTGTGAGTTCGAGGCCAGCCTGGGCTACCAAGTGAGTTCCAGGAAAGGCGCAAAGCTACACAGAGAAACCCTGTCTCTAAAAAACAACAACAACAACAAATATTATTTAAAAAATTAAAGTTGTCTTGAAAATTATAACTCCAGATATACAAACATGTCTAATATTCAGTACATTTTGGGTTGTGAATGTAGTCAGTGTTAACTGACAGGGATTCCAGAGTTGATTTGCATATTTGAAGGGTCACAATTTTTTTTTTCTAACCAGCTGGATGGTGGTTCAACCATGATCCTCCTGATGTGGGGGATTTTTCAGTTCTGTAGTAAAGAGAAACATGGTGGTTTTGTGTTTATTTACTTATTTTTCAAGGGTGCTATTTCCTTATTGAATATTCAAATCAAATAGCTTCTTTTTAAAAACAATATGTATTTATTTTATGTATATGAGTACTCTGTCTTCATGCACACCAGAAGAGGGAATCAGCTGCCATAACAGATGGTTGTGAGCCACCATGTGGGTGCCAGGAACTGAACCCAGGTCCTCTGGAAGAGCAGCCATCTCTCCAGCCCCTCAACTCCCTTCTTACTGGAGTGTCCTCATCGGCCTCCTGGCCACTCTTCCCAGTGCTTGCCTACGTTTGCACCGTGCATGGAGAGGTCAGAGGACAACTTCAGGGGTCCTTCCTTGGGCCCCTTTGACCTTTTGTTTTGGACAGTTGGCCTGGAATTCACTACATAGGTTAGGGTAGCTGACCTCCATGCTTTAGAGTTGGCCATTCACCTTTTTTAGACAGTTCATACAAAGACTTCCTGCAGCCTGTGTTGGTTCCCATCTGTCTTCTTTTCTGAGTGCCACACCGCTAAAGGTCTCTGGCAGCATGGCCTGTGTCTGCACTGCCTTCTTGTGAATCCTTGCAGGATTTTGTCAAATGACAGCCCATTTGTCAAAAGGCTTTGTTCTGGGGGACCTGGCACACCCAAGAGACTTGCTAGAGTTTTTGTCTCTTCTCAGGTCGATAGAAGCCATGGACACGTGGATGCACGTGGTCAGCAGCTTGCTCTCTGCTCTCTCTACTCATGAGCATTTGCAAGCAGAAGCAGGGTGAGTCAGACAGGTGGGCATGCCTGGATTCCCGGAACTTGAGAGGCCAAAACATGGGAAGCATGAATTCTACATAGCCTGGGCTACTTAGTGAGACTCTGTGCAGTGGACATTCACATATCCATTGTGAGTGGATCCAGACTCAGCCAAAAGGTGAGCCACTGGGCATACTTGTGAGGGACCAATCCATTTAACTGAGATGGAAAGCCCCATGAGACCTGCAGGTCGTACCTTCCATTGGCAGCTCAGATAAAGAGGTCTGAGAAGGAAAAGCTTTTGCTCTTTTGCCTGCTTGCCTTCATGTCTGCTGGCAGGTGCATCTGCTCTGTTGGCATCTTGAGGCTTCCAGCATGGACCAAAGACCAGCGCCTCTGTAGGAATCCTCTGCCTTCAGCACCGACTGGGACTCCCGAGACATCCAGCCTGGGCATGGACTAGGTGGTTACCAAGTTTTCAGCTTCTGCAGTGTGAGACTGCCATTGCAGACCACCTAGACTGTATCATATAAGCCAATCTGGTGAGTCTCCTTTTAACATAAAACTAAGAAGCCATTCTGTTTCTCTAGAGAAGCCTGACTTAGACACCATTTCAAAAAAAAAAATTAATAAAAATAATTAAAAGACAGGTTTTTTGTTTGTTTGTTTTTGTTTTTGTTTTTCGAGACAGGGTTTCTCTGTGTAGCTTTGCGCCTTTCCTGGTACTCGCTTTGCAGACCAGTCTGGCCTCAAACTCACAGAAATCCGCCTGGCTCTGCCTCCCGAGTGCTGGGATTAAAGGCGTGCACTACCACCGCCCAGCATTAAAAGACAAGTTTTGGCAGTGTGGGTAATGAACCTGCTTCTGTAGATCCTGCCCCATGCTCGGTAAGCCTTCAAGCAGCCTCAGAGACATAGCTCCATCCTCCAGAAGTTCTGGGATGAGGGATTGGAGGCAGGTAAGAGCCTTCCCTTCTCTGGCCACTCCGCAGCTGAGGGCTGATGGGTAGATGGGTGGATGGATGGATGGATGGATGGGTGGATGGATGGATGAGTGGGTGGGTGAGTAGGTGGGTGGATGGATAGATGGTTGGGCAGGTGGATGATTGGATGGATAGATGGGTGGGTGGGTAGGTGGATGGGTAGATGGGTAGGTGGATGGGGTAGGTAGATGGGTGGATGGGTAAGTGGATGGGCAGGTGGATGTCTTGCTCCCTCCACACTCCCATCCTAAGCTCTGCAGTTGACACTCTGCCTCATCAGTGCCCTTGCCTGTCTCCTGATGGCTGACTCTCAGGGCTTCATCGGGGGTTCATTTATCTGGTGTGTATGATGTGTGAGTCTGGTGTGTGTGTGTGTGTGTGTGTGTGTGTGTGTGTGTGTGTGTGTGTGTGTGTACTGGTAGAAGTTAATTGAGTGCTTGTCTAGCATGTACAAAGCTCTGGGGTTTATCCCTGGCATTGAATGAAACAGTAATCCCAGTACTCAGGAGATAGAAGCAGGAGGATCAGGAGCTCAGTCCAGTTTAAGACCAAACAAACGAAATCTACAAGGAAGGGAAATCCCACAAAGGACATCCTCGATGTCAGTCCGGATCCCAGTGACACAGAACTGAGTTAGCGTGTCGCCTCGCTTGTGCGTAAACTAGACAAGCTCAAATGTGACAATCTTTTCCCTCCTGGACCGAGACTCTCCACTCTCAGCATGGATATTGGAGATTACCCCCTCACATCTTGAACTATTTGTTTAGCCCTCTAAGGAACGAAAGCTTGACCCACGTGCAGTTGTGGGAAGTCTTTATTTCAATATATTAAGAAGTTAGTTATTTCCCCTGGCAAAGAAGCCTGCTCTATTCTTTGCCTCTGTCAAGATGGTCAGTCTAAATTTAAGTGCCTTGCTGCATGTGCTTTTTCCCTCCAGGTGATATGGAGGGGTTGGGATGTGGCTCAGCAGTAGGACACCTGCCTAGAATCCCCCAGTGAGGGGCTGGGGTGTGGCTCAGTGGTAGAGCACCTGCCTAGAATCCCCCAGTGAGGGGCTGAGGTGTGGCTCAGTGGTAGAGCACCTGCCTAGAATCCCCCAGTGAGGGGCTGGGGTGTGGTTCAGTGGTAGAGCACCTGCTTAGAATCCCCCAGTGAGGGGCTGGGATGTGGCTCAGTGGTAGAACACCTGCCTAGAATCCCCCAAAGTGGGGCTGGGGTCACGGCTCAAAGGTTCAGCATTTGCTTAGAATTGTGGCTATCATAGTAGCAGAAACCTTGGGCCATCTTGCCTTTGATTCATTTCACAGGTGAGGAAATAGAGGCCCTCAGAGGAGAACAGAATTATTCTAGAGCCTCAGAAAGCAACTTCCAGGGCAAAGAAGAGTGGCGTATCCACCATTTTTGTCCCCCGTCTTCCTTGCCCCAGGCCGTAGCCTTGGAGTTATATATTTACTCACCAGCTCCACCCACTATAATGGGGACTGATCAAAGACACTTGGCCAACTGGGTAAACTCTCTATTACTGATCCATTCCTCCAGACCCTCGCTGGGGGAGTCTAGGCAGGTGACCTAGTGTGGAGCCATGCACCCTGCCCCTCACTGGAGAAATTTTGGGCAGGAGCTCTACCACCGATCTACATTTTCAGCCCCCTCTTTACTGTTTTGAGACAGGGCGAGTTGCCCAGGCTGGCCCTGAATCCACTGCGTAGCTCACGTATGCCTTGAGCTTGCCATCCTCCTGCCTCAGCTTGCTTAGGAGCTGGGACACCAGCTCCAACTGCAGGGCTGATTTTTTTTTTTTTTTTTTTTTTTTTTTTTTTTTTTTTTCCCTTCAGGAGCAAAGGGGTGTTATGAAGTGGGATGGTCGGGTGTGACTCTTAAACGCCTCGTCTGTGGCCCTGGACGGGTGCAGAGGTTCATAGGACGGCCGTGGAGGCTCCACACAGGTCACGAAACTTTCAGGAAGTCAGCAAACGGAACCCCAGGGGTTGTGTGGAAGAAGGACAACAGCGATTTCTGCATTTTGTGTGTTTGGAAGGCTTTCCCACATCGCAGTGTCTACAGCTCTGCGAAGAGTCGGGGAGGCTTTCCCACATTCGAATGTCGCCAGCCTGGCGAGCTAGAGTAGAGCCCAGCACTCGCCGTGACACAGCTGCTGTTAAATCCTGCCCGTGCAAAACAAACGCCATGCTAAAGCCAAGCCGACAGTGCCAAGTGCTGACAAGGGTGCAGAGCACCTGCTGTTGTTGGCAGCCAAGCAGAGCAGGGCGGACGAACTGGGAAGCAGCTCCATAACCAGCTTTGTTTTGTTTTCAGTGCTGGGAGCGAAACCCAGAGCCTCACATATGACGTAAGGCGAGCACGCCACCACTTAGCTACACTACCCCGCTTTGGCATTTTCTTTTTTTCAGTGCTGGTGATAGAACTTAGGGTCGCACGCATACACTTCAGACAACTAACGCCGGTAAAGATAAGCATTCTACCAACTCACTCCGTCTCCAGCCTTCCAGAATGATCTTGGAGCAGCGCCTCTGGGCATGCCTGTGCAGGATTATCTTGGATGTGTTAATCGAGATGGGAAGGCTTCTCTAGCGTTGGTTGGCACCATTCCCTGGCTGGCATTCTTGGCTGTATAGGTAGAGAAAGGGAGCTGAGCGGCATCATGCACTCATTCACGGCTTTCTGGTTCCTGATTATGGATTCGGTGTGACCAGCTGCTTCAGGCTCCTTGACTTCCCAGCCACGATGGACTGTACAAGCCAGAATAAACCCTTACTCCCTTAAGTTGCTTTTGTCAGAGTGTTTTCTCACAGCAACAGAAAAATAACTCAGATGGCAAAGTACTTGCCTTGCAAGCATGAGGACCTGATTTAACTCTAGAAACCACATGAAGGAGCCGGGCATGGAGGCGTGTGTCTATAATTCCAGCGCTGGGCAATCAGAGAAAGGAAGGTCTCTGGGACTCACTGGCCAGCCAGCCTAGCCGAACTGGTGAATACCAGGCCAAGGGAGAAACCTTGTCTCAAAAAACTAGGTGGATAGAACTTAAAGACTGACGCCTGGGATTGACCTCTAGTCTCCACATGCATGTGCAGACATGTGCACTTGCACACAGATGAACACACACACACACACACACACACACACACACACACACACATGCAACAGGATCTCAAAGAGGCACTTGCACACCCATGATCACAGCTGCATTATTCACAACAGCAATGACTGAGCATATGGTAGAGCAAAGCTACTCACCTCATTAGCCAGAGGGCAGGAGAGAGGCAGGGGGCACTGGGGTCCCAGAGTCTTTAAAGGCATGCCCCTAGTGACCTGAAGACCTCCAAAATGTTCCATCACCCCCAAACAGGACCATGCTGGAAAACAGGCTTTAACTGACTCCTGTGTGACTCTCTCTCTCTCTCTCTCTCTCTCTCTCTCTCTCTCTCTCTCTCTCTCTGTCTGATAGTACATGCTATCAGCATCCTGCCACATTCCCTCACCCTCAATACCTCAGTCCCCACAGGTCTCTTTGCTATGGCTGTTCCTTCATTGCACTGCTAGGAGATTCCTTGGAAAGTGCTCAAGTCACTAACCTACCCAGCCATCATCCATCCATCCATCCATCCATCCATCCATACATACATACATACATCCATACATCCTCCAGCAATTCAGCAACTTATCCATGCATCTATCTAACCATCCATCCATCCATCCATCCATCCATCCATCCATCCATCCACCTACCCAGCAATCTAGCAACTTATCCAAGCATCTATCCAACCATCCATCTCGTCCACCTACCCAGCCATCATCCATCCATCCATCCATCCATCCATCCATCCATCCATCCATCCACCCACCCACCCATTCAGCAATCCAGCAACTTATCCATGCATCTATCCAACCATCCATCTCATCCACCTAACCAGCCATCATCCATTCATTTATCCAGCAATCCAGCAACCTATTCATCTATCCTATCCTCCCATCTTGTCCTCCCATCCCTCCACAATCCACTTATCCACTTATTATCTATGTATGAATGCATGCGCCCATTGATACACATCTACCCATCCATCCACCTGCTCATCCCTGTAGCCATTATTCACCCACCCCCACCCACTCATCCATCCATCCATCCATCCATCTATCCATCCACCCATCCAACCTCTCACCTATCTACCCACCATCCATCCATCTACCCACTCATTCACCTACCCATCTAGCCACTTATCCACCCAGAAGAGAAACGTTTGGCTCTTCATTCTGTGAGAAGGACTGATCCAAGGGCTTCCTTGTGCAACCACTTCCCTACAGGGTTTAGACAGACAGATGCTGAGCCAGGAGCCACAGGCTCTGTCAGGGTGGGGTGAAAACAAGGACAGCCCACCTCCCGCCACACCAACAGGCAATAACTTAAAAGGGTGAAAAGGATGGAGGAAAAACACCCCTAGGAGGAGAGGCATTAAGATGCTCAGAAGCCCTGGAGGGTTACGGACTCCTACCTGGGGGACAAGGCTAGTGATGACATACCACTAGAATTATATGGGGTTCACTGGGGCGGGGGGGGGGGAAATCAGGTTAGTCTTCATTTTGCACCAGATGTGGTATTTCAGGCCTGTGATCCCAGCACGTAGGAGGTGGAGGCAGGTAAATCTGGAGTTCAAGGTCATCCTTGGCTATATAGGAAGTTTGAGGCCAACCTGAGCTACATGAGACTGTGTGTCTCAAACCACAAACTCAATCAGACAAACACAAAGCACAAAACAAAGCGAAGGAAAATGTATTTAAAGCAGGAAGTATTTATCTTGGCTCACAGTTTGCAAGAACAGAGTCCACTGTGGTGCAGGATGGGCAGTAGCAGTTCTGTGGTGGCGGTGGCGACCTTGAACTGGGACCTCATACCTCTGGTCTTTGTGGGATAGCTTCAATTTACTTTGTAGACAGGATCTTACTATGTAGTGCTGGATGGGCTAGAACTCATTATGTAGACCAGGCTGGCCTTGAACACACAGAGATTCGCCTATCTCTGCTTCCCAAGTGCTGGGGTCAAAGGCACACACCATCATGCAGGTACTAATTTATATTAAGTAAGAAGAAGAGGTAAAGAAGAAAAAAATACTGCAGTCTTTACAGCCTGGGAGCCTGGAGATCCACTCATAGCCGCTGGGGTGAACCTAGGGTTGTCTGGGCAAGAACTGGGCACCAGGATATGCAGCAGGGTCACCAGCCTGATAGAGAGCATGCATTACCAGACATCACCTCTAGGGGGCAGCAGAGGCCATAGAATAATGAAGCACGCACGCCCAGGCCTTGTGCGTTGAGAAAGGCTTCCTTCCTCCCTCGCTTCCTTCCTCGCTCCTGGAAAGCTGTGAATCCCACTCCTTCCTCTGGGTGCACCAGGAAATTTTATGTCTCCCGGGAGGATGGGAACCAATTCTGTCCCTCCGTCTATGCCTCTCTCCACTCCCTCTCTTTCTCTATCTTATCTGATGTCTCTACATTCAGTCACCTGTGTCCCTCAAAGGTGTGGGCAATTATATGCTGCAGACACCCGCTGAGCCCATGGTGTAGGCTAGAATGGATTCTGTGCACTGTAGACACAGGCTTAGCCTGTCACCATCTAGAAAGAATCCCCTGTACACACAGATGGTAGGATGACACAGAATGGCTCGGACGTTCAAAAGCAAGGAGCATATACTGGAGTAGAGCACGTGTTGGGGACAGGAACATAACGGAAACACAAAGTTTGTGCGCACCAGACACTGGCTTACTCGTGGTTATTAGCGCTAGGTCTCAGATGTCTCTTTCACTTCCCTGGTAGCCCTGGCAAAAAGGGAAGCAAGACCAGGCACACAGGTTCCTACTTCCTTGTCACCAGCTGCAGAGCAAGAAGAAAGCCGGTTTGTCCCCCCGCCCCTCGCCCCCAACTCCTCCTCCTCCCCATCTTCTTCTCCCTTCCTCCCCATCTTTTCCCCTCTCCTTCCCATCTCCTTCTCCCTCCTTCCCATCTCCTTCCCCCTCCTCCCCCATCTTCTTTCTCTCCTCCTCCTCTTTTTCTTCTTCTTTATTCCCCTCTTCCTCTCTTTCCTTCTCCTTCTCCTTCTCCTTCTCCTTCTCCTTCTCCTTCTTCTTCTTCTTCTTCTTCTTCTTCTTCTTCACAGGCTTTTAGCCTCAAACTCAAAACACCCATGTGCCTCTGCCTCTGGAGTGCTAGGATTAAAAGCATGCACCTTCATACCTAGCTTTCTTTCTTCCTTCTCTTTAAAAGATTTTTTTAAAATTGTATGTGTGGGTTTGCACATGTGTGCAAATACCAATGGAAGCCTGAAGAGGGCGTCAGATCTCCTGGAGGTGGGATTAGAGGCTTCCCAGAGGAGCGAGTGGAGTCAGTGAGCTTCCTGAGGTGGGTACCAGCAACTGAACTTTGGTCCTCCCAAGGTGGAGAAAGTGCTCTTAACGGATGAGCCATCTCTCTCCAGCCCTTGGGGGAGGCTTTCAAAGCCCTTCATGACCCTGCAAGTTCAGTCCAGAGGAAGTGAGGTGTCAGGACAGTGCTGGGGTCCTCTGACATGCTCAGCTGTCTGGAGTGCACCACCAGTGGGCAGGCAGGAAGATGTGTCACCAGGGCTCACGGAACAAGGGGTCTTCTTGCCTGGGGTTGTCTTTCTTCCTTTTAAAAGATGTTTAGTTTTACTGTTTCTGTGAAGGCGTGTGTGTCTGTGTAAATGCGTGTCATGTGGATACAGGCACCTGAGGAGTCCAGAAGGGGATCAGAGCTCCTGGCGCTGGAGTTACAGGCAGTCTTGAGCCATCCAACATGGGCACTGGGAACTGAACTTGGGGCTTCTGCAAGAGCAGGAAGTGCTCTGAACCACCCAGCATGTCTCTTGCTTTTTGAGACAAGGACTCAATATAGAGCGAAAGCTGGACTTAAACTTCCCATAGCTCAGACTAGACTCAACCTCTCCATCCCTCTGTCTCAGCCTCTTGAGTAATGAAATCACTGGTATCACTACCATGCCTGTTTATTTTTTATCCTTTTTTTTTTTTTTTTTTTTTTTTTTTTTTGGTTTTTCGAGACAGGGTTTCTCTGTGTAGTTTTGGTGCCTGTCCTGGATCTCGCTCTGTAGACCAAGCTGGACTCGAACTCACAGAGATCCGCCTGCCTCTGCCTCCCAAGTGCTGGGATTAAAGGTGTGCGCCACCACTGCCCGGCGCCTGTTTATTTTTTAAAAACTAAATAAATGTATTATTTACACACAACAAAGGCATTCTTTTGGGGTACAGCTGTATGAACTTTGACACACACACAGCCTTAGGCTACAGCTGAGGTGTGGGCCTGCATTGCCATCCCCCCAAATCCAATCCATGAGTCACTTCGGCAGTCAGCCAGTCCTGAGTCCCATGAGCCTACTTTATTATTATTATTTTTTTAAGATTTACTTATTTATTATGTATACAGCATGTATGACCAGAAGAGGACACCAGACCTTATTACAGATGGTTGTGAGCCACCATGTGGTTGCTGGGAATTGAACTCAGGACCTCTGGAAGAGCAGCCAGTGCTCTTAACCTCTAAGCCATCTCTCCAGCCCTGTTTTTTTTTTTTTTAATATTTATTTTATTTTATGTGTGTGCGTGTTTTGCCTGCATGTATGTCCGTGCCCCACATGTATACTTACTACCCGAGGAGGGCAGAAGAGGATGTTAGATCTCCCGGAACTGAATTTCTGATGGCTGTGAGCCACCATATGGATGCTGGGAACCAAACCTAAGTCTTCTACAAGAATAGCAAATGCTCTTAACCACTGGACCACCTCTCCAGAACCCTGTTCTGTGTTCTCTAGCCTCATTTGCCAGAATATTATCTTAAACAAATGTACTTCTTTATATTATCTATCTATCTATCTATCTATCTATCTATCTATCTATCTATCTATTTTTTTCCAATACAAGATTTCTCTGTGTAACTCTGCCTGTCCTGGAACTCACTCTGTAGACCAGGCCAGCCTCGAACTCACAGAGATCCGCCTGTTTCTGCCTCCTGAGTGCTGAGATTAAAGGTGTATGCCACGATTACTCAGCACTATTTATTTATTTTAAGGAAAGATGTCTTGTAGCGTAGACTGTTCTTAACTTTCCTATGTAGCAAGGATGACCTTGAACTCCTGATCCCCCTGCCTCCACCTCCCGAGTGCTGAACGGACAAGCATGAGCCACTACTCCTGTGTGTATGCTGCTGGGAATGGGACCCCGAGCCTCTCGAGTGCACGGCAAGCCCTCTACCAATTGAGCTGCACACCCGGCCCTAGAATATCATTAGATGAACTGGAACAGTGGACACGGGCCATGAGTGTCCAGTCCTTCAGTCATCACACAGGGCCTGTGACAGCCAACTAGTTCTCTGAGGACCTGCATCGCGTTTTACTTTGCTCTGGCCTCTTGTGGTCAGGACAGCAAGGCTGTGATTGTTCCTGCATCCCCACCCCCCTCCGCCGCCAGGTGGGGGTCTGCTATCTATCAGGTTCCTGGTTGTCACCATGCTGTTTCTCTCCCGACCAGTGTCTCTGTGTCTGGTGGCCTTTGTCACATCCCACCCATCATCCTGCCTTAGGGCCATCATGTTTCTTCTGTCCCTTATCCTAGGCAGCTGCTTAGAAGTGACACCGCTGGGCTCTCCTTTCTCCACCCCACCTCAGTTCTGAGAGCCTTGCGTGGACACCACCCGGCAACATCCCCAAAGGACTCGGTTCACACAGGTAAGTGTCCGGACACCACACTGGGGCACTGCAGGGGTGACTTTTCTTTTTCCTACCCCCCATCCCCCTTATCTTCTCTCCCTCCCACCCTTCTCTCTCTTCTTTTCACATTTTTTGAGACAGGGTCTCACTATGCAGCCCAGGTCGGCCTTGACCTTGCAATCTTCCTGACTCAGCCATCCAAGCAGCTGGGATGACAGATCCTTACTACCAGGCTTCACTGTTATTTTCTGGTGTGTGTGTGTGTGTGTGTGTGTGTGTGTGTGTGTGTGTGTGTGTCTGCACTCCTGCTCTGACAGATGCGTTTGTAAGTGTGTGTGCACAAGAAGGCCAGAGGTTAACCTTGATTGTCATTACAGACCTACACCCCTCCAGGCACACCCCTCCAGGCACACCCCTCCAGGCACACCCCTACAGACACACCCCTACAGACACACCCCTCCAGGCATGGGGCACTGGAGAGAATGGAACGGCAGAGGGAACCTAACTGGGATTATCAGTCTATACCTTTAATAAATCTATTAAAATACACCTGGAAAGTAGGGTGGTGGTGGTGGTGGTGGTGGCGCACACCTTTAATCCCAGCACTCAGGAGGCAGAGGCAGGTGGATCTCTGTGAGTTTGAGGCCAGCTTAGTCTACAGAGTGACTAATCAGGGTTACATAGTGAGATCCTGTCTAAAAAGTGACATTTCTTTTTTCCTTTCTTTTGTTTTTTCAAGACAGGGTTTTTCTGTGTAGTTTTGGTGCCTGTCCTGGATCTCACTCTGTAGACCAGGCTGGCCTCGAACTCACAGAGATCCACCTGGCTCTGCCTCTGAGTGCTGGGATAAAGGCGTGCGCCACTGCCACCCAGCTAAAAAGTGACATTTCTAGTCTCCATCCTTCCTCATGATCCTGTACTGTTTGCAGGTGCCTACGGGGAGCTTCTCTGTCCCCCGTGTGCCCACGTGGCTGAAGTAAAGTCTGGGACCATGTAGCTGTGGAGTTAGACGTTGCAGGACTCTCTGTTTGGGGTTTCTTGACCCTGGGGCTGGCGTGCACGCAGGCGTGTGTCTGCAGGGTGTAGGTCTGTAAGGATGGCATTCCTGAAGTCAGCATGGGCACATTCCTCGGACGTCAGGAGTGTCTCCAAAGCCTCTGCCACGTCTTCTCTCTCCCCTTTACTCTCTCCTCACTCTACCAATGGCTGATCTGGCTCCCCTTTGCAGACCTCCAGGGACTGTGGCTCCCAAGAGGCCTGAAGCTAGGGAGAAAGACACGGGGCTGGAACTTAAACTCATTAAGCCCCTTGAATCTCCCACTGAATGAGGCCATTAAAATGTCAGGCCTTTTAATCTCATTGGGGCTGGGGGTAATTTATTTAGCTGAGCTGAACAGGTGGGGGCTAATTCAATTGGACTTGGGGTGTTTTTTGGTGCCCAAATTTGCTAAGTGTCGTGAAGGTGTATGAGGTCACTATTCTGGGCGTGACGGCTGTCATGAAGGTGATGGGGTGCTGGAGGCTTTGTGAGGCTAGGGCTGGGTAGTTCTAGCTCCTTTTACTGCTTCTGTTTCTATTAGCCTGTGGGTCTGCCTAGGCCCAAAGGAATCTTGCAAGGCCTCAGGCCTGAAGGTTACTTGCAACTTCTCTGTTTGCCTCTGTGCATGGGAAGCCCTGCTGGCCTTCCTCTGGATGTGGCTGGGCAAGCTTCTCTGGTGTCTCAGAGAAGGTGACTCACAGTCAACCAGCTGCTAGGGCTCAGACAAGCAACTGGGATCACCCCCAGGCTGTTGCAAATGGAAGAGTGAGGTGGTGGTCCACGCAGGATGGTGGGGTGTGAACATCCCGCTCAGGAGCCTTCAGACCCTCAGCCGTCTGGGTCCCTCCATTCCTGAGCACTGTGTCTTCCCAGCTTGGGATGGGTAGATGGGCAAGGGAGGCTGTAGCTGTGACACTGCCCTCTGGTCACCTGCTCTGCTGGCACACAGTCCAGGCTGTAAGAGGATGATGAACAGAGATCTGATTTCGTATGGGCCATGGGGGATGGGGGACATCACTTGGAAGGCCAGGCAAGGAAGGGCCCAGGTGGAACATCTGGGTCACAGCGGTCTTAGGGCCCTTGCTCTCTTGCCCACACACAGACACCAAGGATGCTGGTTTCCAGCATGGTATGGGTGTGGCCTCAGCCTGCAGGAGCTTGCCCAGCCTCCTGGCATCTGAAGACCCATGCAGAAGCCTAGAACAACCTGAAGTTGCTCTCAAAGTGCAACGCTGTGGGTGGACCCCAGGGACCTTTGTATGCTGAGCAATGACTGCCACTCAGCCATTTCCCAGTTATATAGGCTACAGGGAGCATTCAGCAGGTGCATATTTATTGCAGGATGGGTGAGTGAGGACCAGGCGGCTGCTCTTTTTGTTTCTCCCTGGGGCAGCTGCCTGGCAGTGAGTGTCCTTCTGGGGCTGTGGGTGGCACTTCCTCTCCTGGCAGCATACTTCCACATCCGCTCATGGAGCTTCCCACACCTGCCCTCCCTGCAGGCTTTCCACATTTCTCTACCTTCCCCCAGCCTGCCTTTTCCTTGCACGTCAGCCAAAAATCCAATTCCCCCAAGATTCTGCCTCATCAAATATCCTTTGTCCTCATTACCATAATTTTGCATTTGTAGGTTAGGCCGCACCTGGGGTTTCCGCAGCTCACTGCTAACTCTCTGGCACCCACAGAACTTCAATGCCAAAAGCCTTTTCCTCCCTGGCCTGCTCCTGCTCTGAGAGGTAGGAAGTGGAAGGGAGGAGAAGGTGTCTAGGGACGGGTGGCCGGGAGGCCATCCCTGATCACACTTGAAACATGATGGTTTCTAGGCTCCTCAATCACCAGCAGAACTGTTGGCCATTGAGTAGTGGGGCAGAGGCCACACCATCACTGTAGGGAAGGCAGCTACCCTCTTCCATCTGCATGCATCCCTCCATCATTTTGAAGATTTGGCCTCCAGAGATTAGTGGGCTTGGATGAGAGGTTGCTGTCTTGGAAATCGGAGTGGATTTATGCTTGGGAATGGCATCTGGACCTCCCCAGGAGGAGGAAGCTTGGGATGGATGGATCTCTTATAATAATAACAATAATAATAACTATTGTTGTTGGTTGTCTTTATTCTTTGCTCTTTTGGGGGGCCCACCATCCAGCTCCCAAACAAATCACACATGGAGGCTTATTCTCTCTTATAAATGCCTTGCCTTAGCTTGACTTGTTTCTTGCTAGCTTTTCTTAACTTTAAATTATCCTGTCTATTTTTTTTCCTCTGGGCTTTTACCTTTCTCTATTTCTGTATATCTTTTCTTTCCTTCTTATTCCATGTCTCGCTGTGTGGCTGGTTGGCTGGCCCCTGGAGTCCTCCTCACCTCCTTTTCTCGTTCCTTGATTTCCTTTCTCTCTTTTTCTCCTTCTATTTATTTTCTCTGCCTGCCAGCCCCATCTATCATTTCCCCTGCCTTGCTATTGGTTATTCAGCTCTTTATTAGACCAATCAGGTGTTTTAGACAGGCAAAGTAACACAGCTTCACAGAGTTAATCAAAAGCAACATAAAAGAATGTGACACATCTTTGCATCATTAAAACAAATGTTCCACAGCATAAACAAATGTAACACATCTTAAAATAATATCCCACAATAATTATTATTTTTAAAAGTAGAATCTCATGTAGCCCAAGCTGGCCTTGAAGTTGCTATGGTGCCAATGGTGACCTTGAACTTCTGATCCTCTTTCCTCTACTTCCTGGATGCTGAGATTATTGGCATGCACCACAGTGGTGGTTGAAATAAAAATGGCCCCCAAAGGTCTGTAAGGAGTGGCACTATTAGGAGGTGTGGCCTTGTTGGAGTAGATGCAGTCTTGTTGGAGGAAGTGTGTGACTGGGAACTGGCTTTGATGTCTCAGGTATTCAAGCCAGGCCCAGTGGTTCATTCTCTCTTCCTTCTGCTTGTCAATCTGGATGTAGAACTCTCAGCTCCTTCTCTAGCACCATGTCTGCCTGTATGCTGCCATGCTTCCTGTCATGACGACAATGGACTAAACCTCTGAACTGTAAGTCAGCCCAATTAAGCGTTTTCCTTTATAAGAGTTGCCGTGGTCATGGTGCCTCTTCACAGCAATAGAAACCCTAAGACAGCCACTATGCCTGGGCTATGCCGTGCTGGGAATGGACCCAAGGGCTTTGCATATGGTGAACCAGCGCTCTACCAACCAGCTTCATGTTACCAATATGACGTCCTGCTCCATCCAACTGGAAATGACAACTAAACAGGGTAAGCTTATGTAGGATAGAGGACAGTCCCAGGACCTCGAGTACCAAAGGCTTATGTGCTGAGCTAACAGATCAGATCTAGAGACTCACAGCTCCAAGCTCTGAGCGCTAGAGGCATATGGCTCTAGCAGCCCGAGACTGACGGCTGTTGGCATTTGTGGTAGAGGCTCCTCGTGGTCCTCAGTGGAGTAGACAGTGACAGCAGCAGCAGCAGCAGCAGCAGCAGTGTTTGCCAGCATTGCCGGTGGCCTTGGGTACTGAGATGCCCACTTACAGGCCCAGGAGTCCCAGCTTCTCAGATCTGTGGTGTCTAGACCCCGAGCCCTTAAGGCTCAGCAGCTTCCCGACAGCGTCTCACGACCAGGCCATACGCTTTCTTGTCTTTGGTTTTTTGTGGCTTTCTCGTCCTTCAGTCACAGCTCTGCCTTCTCCTTAACTTCTCCTGTCACCAATGGTTGGGGTCTGGGCTGAGTGTCTCTAGGTCCTTGGCCTCTTGGCCAAAGAATTCAGAATAAGGATTCAGCCAGGTTTGTAGAAGAAGCAAAATACTTTTATTCAGAGTGAAGTGGTAGCACAGACTATGGAGGGGCCACACTGTCAGTATTGACAAGCCACATGAGTCAGAGTGCTCAGGGGCCCAGGGTGCAACCTGTGTCTCTTTATGGGACCTAAAGGCGGGGAGACCGGGTTACTAAGTGGCATAGTTAGGTAGTACTCTGTTTTGATTGACAGGTTAGGTCATATAATCATTCTCTGCTTTACATATCCTTTCCCATAATGCATCTGATCTTAATAATATGCATGCCCAATTATGCATAGGCATAAGATGGTAAATAGGGGATTTTCCCTAAAAGGTTTCCAGAGGATACAAATTTTGCCTTACTGAGCATGCATTTAAAACCAGTTCTGGCCAGATTAGCCTTCCAGTCTTCTGGCCAGATCAGCCTTCTAGTCTTCATATGTGGATAGTTGGGAAAACACTTGAAGAGAAGCTGTCTAAATTTGATTGTTATGAGGGCCAGGATACTTATCCTGTTGTTAAGAGATGGGAGAGTATGTGTCACCTGATGCAGGTGTATGGGGTGGGAGTGGGGTGCGTGTCACAGCATTCCAAGGCTGCTAAATGCATTGTCTGGAGAGAGGTGTGTGCACAGTGTATGCATGTGAGGGAAATAGACTGCCAAGTGCTTTATTACAGGGGGTGCCTCAAGCCAAATGGGGAGGTTTTAGTCTCCTTCTGCTTGTTCGCCTCACCAACATCCCTTGTCTCCATCATTTCTCCCCTGGCTTTTGCCTAGGACTCTTCATTTTTTTTATAATGAGTTATTCATTTGCATTGGTGTTTTGCTTATATTTGTGTCTGTGTAAGGATGTCGGATCCCCTGGAACTGTACTTACAGACAGCTGTGAACTGCCATGTGGGTGCTGGGAATTGAACCTGAGTCCTCTGGAAGAGCAACCAGTGCTCTTAACCACTGAGCCATCTCTCCAGCCCCTTGTCCAGGACATTTAGTCATTCATCCACTCACTGCTGCTTCCTTCCCTTACGTCACCAGCCCGCTTTCTCTTCTGAGCAGTCTGATGACTCAGGAGGCTTTTGTTGAGTCTAATGCTGTAGCACAAGGTGGGCAGCTCGGGAGCGCTTCTCTTGGCTAACTAGAATAGTGAGCCAAACATCCTACTTACATAGCCAGAGAAGGGGTGTAACAAGGATATTTGCACTAATCCAAGCAGAGTGTTTCATGCAAATGAAGGATTATATCTATACCAATCACAGCATAGAATGCTTCATGCAAATGAAGGGATATAGCTACACCAATCACAGCACAGTGTTGCATGCAATTGAAGGCTTGAGCTTGCACTAACCATAAGCCTCCTGCTGAGCTTGCCTTCCCGTTTGGCATGGGTGGAAATGGCTTCAGTGTCATGGAGACTTCACTGAGGCACGTGTTGGCTTCAAGTGCAAACTGAAATCGCGGTGGCTGGACAAGTCCTTCAGCAGCAAGCCGTTGTAGGTGCTGTGCAGCTTCCCAGGGCCTCTGTGCAGAGTTCAAAGCAGTGCAGCCTACTGCTTGGCTGGCCGTCCTCAGCTCAAGACAGCTGAGCAGCAGAGGAGGGTCTAGAAGCTGTCAACGAAAGAGTCAGATTGCCTGGACCCCAACGTCTTGGCATATTTAAAGGCAAGATATACGTTAAAATGAACACGTACACGATTGAACAACATTGAACAGTGTTCTGCTCTTAGCCAATATTATCATTTTATCTCTCTCTCACTGGGACCACGGGAAGCTGACACAAGGAGGAATGGGCAGGAAGACACACGGAAGAGAGGCAGGATTGTCAGCCAACCCCTGAGGTCAGAAACACTGTTTTTTCCATGGTTCCCAGCCCCGCTTCTAGGAGAGGGTTGGAACCTCTGGCCAAGGATGTTATTCTGCTTCTCTGGCCTCCCCATTCTCTCCCTACCCTTTCCTCCATCTGTCCTTTCCCCTCTCCCCTTTCTGTTCCCTCCAACCTCCCCTCTCCTTCTCCCACCCTCCCCCCCCCACCTCATTATCCTTCCCATCTGCTCACCTCCCTGTCTGCGTGCCCCGCCCCTAGCCCCAGCCCCAAGCCAGTCTTTGCCTGCTCAGCACAGGGAGGCAGCTGAGCTGGGCTCCCAGGCTCCGGGGTGAGCAAGCCTGGAAATCCCCCCACTTCTGTGGAGCTCTGCTCAGTGGGAGAGTGAGAAGACAAACAGAGCAGCCCACGTTCGCATGTGCAGTGAGCGCTGAGCCGTGAGCAGCGAGGGCCAGCGGGACTCATTTGGATGGGGCGGAGGCGCCCAGAGGACCCGAGAGAAGCCACGCTGGCTGGGAGGGGAAGCGGGAGTCCTTCAGGTTGTAGGGTCGGGGGGGGGGGGGGGAGACTCTATGCCAGTTTGTATGGAGGTCACTGGGGACGCAGCACAGGAAGACCAGGCCTGTGAGTGTGGTTCACAGCAAGTGTCGTTCTGCCGTGCCCCTCCCCCAAGCCTTCCCTTGCCAGACAAGGACTTGTCAGCCCAGCTGAGATTGGGAGGGAAGTGGCATCAGGGGACAGGGGTTTAATGAGAAAGATGATCCCCTCCCCAAGTCACCTCCCGCTTCTCCAAACACTTGAAGCTTATTACTCACCCAGGAGTCTGCTCTGGCTTCACAGACCCTTGGGGACTGGGTGTTATTTAACTCACCCTACAGACTCATTACTTCATTACTTCATTAGCGAAGTCACACGGTGGGGACCCAGGGGCCTCTCCTCTGTAAAAGGCCTTGCAAACATCCATCATCAAAAATTAATTAAACGCTTCCTTCTCTGGGTGTCTTGTAGCTGCAAGGTCCCCCTTCTGAGCCAGCCGGAGAGCAGTCCTGTCGATCTGCAGGCACCGCTTCCTAGCCCCCCCCACCCCCCGCTGAATCTGGGGTGCTCTGGGGGTGGAGCTGGTGTATGAGGTAGCATGTTGGGCATCAGACATAGGGCTGAGTGGAGACATGACCTCAGGTAGTAACATTGAGTGCCAGTCTCCCGTGGAGGTTGGGTTTCCAGGCAGAATGAATAATGTGAGACGTTCATGCTTATGTTTCTGTCCTAGTGGCTCATGGGCCTGTGAGAGGGATCACACGCTGCGCAAGGAACCAGAACCTATTGTGTCCATCAGTCTCCAGGAGACCTGAACTCTTAGTCTTTCTCCCAGCCTTGAACTGGGGTACAGTGAACCCCAGTGTAAGTGAGTGGTGTGTAGGGCTGGAATGCATCCCAGCCACCTTCTCTTCAAAGCCTCTCCAGGGTACCACCACTCTATCTGCAGGGTCTACATGTGTTCATCACAGGCCCTGGGCAAAATACTAGTTTCCAGAGATGTTGTGCCCGCCTCGCTGCTAACAAGAAGGTGGCTAGAAAGGGCCACATGACATCAATAAATAAACCATGTAGGTACCAGTGAAGAAGTAGGGATTAAAAACGCTGACTGTAATTAAAAGTGCAGACCACCATACCTAGCTTTTTAAGACATGAGCCCCGGGGATTGAACTCAGGTCCTCTTGCTGGTGCGGAAAGTAGTTTACTGACTGAGTCGTTGACCTGACTTAGTACCCTCCTCTTTTAATCTACCACTGCAATCATTTAAATTTCATTTTATTTTGCTTGTGTGTGTGTATGTGTGTGTGTGTGTGTGTGTGCGTGCGTGCGTGTGCACATGTCTGTCTGTCTGTGCATGTGTGTGTATGGATGCCCCTGGAGTCCAGAAGAGGGCATTAGATCCCTTGGAGCTAGAATTACAGGTGTATGTGAGCCCTGTCTGAGCACTGGGATCCAAACTCTGGCCTTCTGATAGAGTACTAAATGCTCCTAACCGCTGAGCCATCTCTTCAGGTCCCCCTAACTTTGCTCTTTTTAGGGAGCTTACTCTGTGGTCCAGGCTAGCCTTGAGCTTTCAATCCTCCTGCCTCAGCCTCCCAAGTTCTGGGGTGACAAACACGAGCCTCCTTCTCTCTCATGTGTCATGGGTTGGCTCATGGACAGTGATCCAGGATGATCCTTACTAACTGCGCAGTAAGCTCAAGTAAAGGGCCAGGCATAGCTCAGGATCCGAGACTCGGCACATCTTTCTGGACCACATCCAACCCTCTGGTTTTTTGTTTGTTTGTTTGTTTGTTTTGTTTTGTTTTTTGAGACAGGGTTTCTCTGTGTAGCTTCGGCACCTTTTCTGGAACTCACTCTGTAGCCCAGGCTGGTCTCGAACTCACAGAGATCTGCCTGCCTCCCGAGTGCTGGGATTGAAGGTGTGTACCACCGCCACCTGGCCATCCAACCCCCTGTAGGCAGTGGGTGCTTGATGCCTGATGTCACAACACAGAGAGACAAGTGATCCAGTGGTGGTGGGCAGAGCAGGACTCTACAGGGCAGAGGGGCTGGACGCGAAGCTGACTTCAACTTCATGTCCACGCCCACACCATGGACTCAGCAGAGGCTGGCCCATCTTGTCTCTCACTAGCTCAGTGGTTCTCAACCTTCCTGATGCTGCGACCCTTTAATACAGCTCCTCATGTTGTAGTGACCCCACCCCCAACCATAAAATCATTTTCGTTGCTACTTCATAACTGTAATTTTGCTGCTGTTATGGATAGTGATGTCAATATTTTTGGAGATAGAGGGTTGCCCAAGGGGCTGAGACCCACAGGTTGGGAACTGCTGCTCTAGACTAACAACAGCCTCGGCTGCTGTTGCCAGGGACAGCTGCACAGAGATGGAGAGGTGGATTACAGGGTGGCCAGGATGAGGCTGGGAGCCAGAGCAAGATGCTGGCAGCATCGAACAGGACGGAAGCCCAGGGAAGGGGTGTGGCTGGAGTCTAAGCTTTTGGGGGGAGATGTTGACCTTTTTGATTTTTTTTTTTTTTTTTAAGGATTTGGGATGGAGTCAAGAAAAGAGCTTGCTCCCAGCCTTCTGTGGGGCCTGTGGAGGGCCAGGGTTTCTCTTACTTTGTTGACAGGATAATGGAGAAACCAGGAACCAAGCAAGAAGAGAAGAAGAATGGGGGTGGGGGTGGGGGTGGGGTGAGAGTGGGGGTCCAGGAGGCCTGTGGGAAAAGTAGATCTCAGTGTATCACGGCAAGCCCTGCTCTTTGAGTGGATTCCAAATGAGGCTGGTGGAGGACCCAGATGGGAGCACCTGCGCCCAGAGCACAGTTAGATGGAAAGAGACAGAAAGGTGTACGTTCACAGTCAAGCCAGGCACGGGGTGGACCATCAAGAACTCTGTAGGCTGAGGCAGGAGGATTGTGACTTCAAGGCAATCTTAGGAAAGTTAGTGGTGTTCTGCCTCAAAGCAAAAATTAAAGAGGTGGCTGGGGTGTGGCTCAGTGGTAGAGCACCTGCCTAGAATCCCCCAGTGAGGGGCCAGGGTGTGGCTTCTCTCCACAACCCCTTATTTTACTCTTCCTCTAAAGTTCCTCTCAACCTCAGTGTGCTTGCTTGCTCTCTGTTTTTCTTCAGTGTCTCTACTCTCTCCCTCTCCTTCTCCCTCTCTCTCTCTCTCTCTCTCTCTCTCTCTCTCTCTCTCTCTCTCTCTCTCTCTCAGTGTTTCTGTGTCTCTCAATAGTTTGTGCTGTCTCTCTCTACCTCTTCTTCTTTGTTTCTGTCTTTCAGTCTCTGTTTCTCTCTGTCCTTTCCTGTCTGTCTGTCTGTCTCCAGATCCCCTTCTCTCTCTGGAGCCCAGACTAGCCTTGTGCGCACCCAGAATGAGGCTCTCCCTACCCCCACCTGGGTTTGCTCTCCTTTCTCTGAACCCAGCTTCCAAGTTTGCAGAGGCTAGAAGGAACCAAGCAATCCCACAGCCTCCTGCAGGGACTAAACTCCCGTCCTGACTCCCCAGTGGGTGAGGAAGTGGCTCAGTCCAGCTGCCGCCAGGTGACTGGGAAACCGCAGCCACTGGGCCACAGGGACTAGAGACTTCCCTTCGCTGCTCACTCACTTAGCCTCTGACGGTGAAGGACTCAGGACCAGCAGATGCCATCTACTTTGTGGACATTGTCCAAGAGGCTGCAGGACACCCTGGTGCACAGTGGAAGGATGCAGGGGACATTGTTGGGACAGGAGAGCAGCAGGAATGTCAGTAGGTCAGCCCAAACTAGAGCATCCCAGGGGCCAGGGTGGGTTCAACATCCCCTCAGGGACAGTGATTATAGAATCAGAGGTGGGGGCTGAAGAGAGGGTTCAGGAGGGAAAGAGCTCACTGTTAGGTCCTGAGGACCTGAGTTTGACCCCCCCAAACCCATGTAAAATTACTGGGTGTGATGGTACACACTTGTAAACTCAGTGTTGGTGAGGCAGAGATGGAAGAAGCCTGGAGTTCACTGGCCAGCAAGCCTAGCCAAGCCTGTTGAGTTCCAACCTAAGAGAGACCTACAAGGTGGTCAGTGCATAAGAAACAAGACCAAACCGGGCGTTGGTGACACATGCCTTTAATCCCAGCACTCAGGAGGCAGAGGCAGGTGGATCTCTGTGAGTTTGAGGCCAGCCTGGTCTCCAGGACAGCCAAGGCTACCCAGAGAAACCTTGTCTTAAACAAACAAACAAACAAACACATACACACAAAAGAAACAAAATCAACATTGCTTTCTAGCCACTTTACACATACACAAACACATAAGTGCACACATATATTTACACACACACATGCACACAGAACTAGAGGTGGTCCAACAGGCTGGCCACTTCTAACATTTTTTTTTTTTTGTTTGTTTGTTTTTGAGATAGGGTTTCTCTATACAGCCCTGGCTGACTTGAAACTCTGTGTAGACCAGGCTGCCCTTGAACTAACTCATAGAGATCCACCTGCCTTTGCCACTGTGAACATTTAGAAGCCTATCATAGGAATAAGGAAGGGGGTTGTTCTACATGACCCCAGGTGGAGCATCATGGAGTCAGTAAAATCAGATACCCTAATACCGGTGAGACCCAGTCACAGCCACACAGGAATAGACTGGCTGACCCTGTGGGTAGTGAGCTCTTCATCACTGGAGACATTCAGTGTGAGGACCGCGGTGTGGCAGTGGTTGAATAAGGTGGCTGCTTGACCCTCACAGTTCCTTGGGTTTTTTCTCTTCTGATGGCAGAGAGAGAGAGAGAGAGAGAGAGAGAGAGAGAGAGAGAGAGAGAGAGAGAGAGAATTTCAGTGTAAAAAACGACACTGTCTCTGTCACGTTGAGCCCCACAGTAACAGCTGTGGGAAGCCTCATTCGTACCTTCACGGAGCATTCTTGCGTTCTTGAACTTGGAGTGCAAATTAACTTCATGTGATCTGAAATATAAAAGGTCGCTTCTCCCACAAATTGGAGTCTAGGAGATGCTTGCCAAGCTCGTGAGCGCCTGGGGTTCCATGGGGACACCAGCCAGGAAGGGCTGGCGTCCACTCTGCTGCCTCGTTCCTGAGGATGGCTCTGCACTGTCCTTTGTCAAGGCCGTTTGCTCCGGTCACCACATCCCTCAGGCTATGACCTCTTCTCCTTCTCCGGGTATCTCCTCTCCTTGGGTCCCCGACTTCTCTGAGACCTCCTGGCCATGTCCTGTTGGAAGCGGGCAGACCACCGCTGAGGGTCCCAGGAAGAGACCAGACCACCCTAGTTTTCCTGACTTCAAATCTTTGTTCTGAGCTCTACAAGGTCAGCCCTGTTTCCTCAAGCTGTGCTGGAGGTTTGCACACGGCACTCTACCCTTGAGCACAACCCTTTGCTCTCAGTGCTCTTCAGTGAGCAGCTGCTCTGGGAGAGGCTGAGTGGGCTGCCTAGGTCATGCGGGGGACTCAGAGCCTACAAGCCCCTTGAACTCTGATCCATGAAGTAACCCCCAAAGGTCCAAGTCACCTCCATCGACCTCCCTCTCCCATACTAAGCCTTTGGCCTTGGACACTCCCAATTGGCTACCAGCTTGGATCTTTGCTCTGCCTGACACCTGATTGGAAGCTCTATGATCACCCTGATGCCACTCCTACATCCCTGCAGGTAAGGCTAAGCCACAAGGACATACCATAAAATATACGCTCAAAACCAGCTTCCAAGGGCCCCTGGTGTCCAGTGACGATAAGAGGTCCTTCGGGGTTGTATCGTGTGTTTGGGGTTTGTGGTCAGCACAAGACCCTCTCGAAGTGTCCACCAGGCCTCAGAGGCCTGGATAACACAGCTTCCTGGGCCTTGGGTGTGGAGCCACACACAGCTGTGTGCACATCTGTGCTGATGCCATGCCCACGCCCACTCCCTCTCTCTCTCCCTCCTACCAACTGTTGAAGTCCTCTGGGCCTGCCTTTGCTGGTCCGGCTGGTCCTGGAAGTCCTGTAACCCAGCTATCCACTTCTCAAATGCAGCCTCTCTGACAGCCGTGGTTCCCGAGAGGGGAGGAACCAGGGGTGGAGTGGGGTCAGGTGGGGGAATCAATGACCCGGCAGAGCCTTTCAGATCCGCTGTGTTTAGAGGAGAGTGAGTTGCCAGATTTGGGGGACCGTGATTAGGAGGTGGCAGGGGGCCCCAGGACCTGCAGCTGGTGAGAGGGAAGGCAGGACCGCTCCTGGTCACTGGGCACCTAAGAGTGGATAAAACCCTGACTTTTCCCCGACTCGAGGTCAGAGGATAACTTTCCTTATATGGTACTGGGGATGGGACTTCCATATGAAGAAGCTGCACCACTGAGTCACATCCGCAGGCCCTCACTGGGGGATTCCAGGCTGGAGAGAAGATGTCTACCCCCACAGCTTCACACCCCACTTCACATCCCACACCCACACCTCACAGCCACACCCCACAGTCACCCCCCCACAGCCACACCCCCCACAGCCAACCCCCACAGCTACACTTCACACCCCACAGCCACACCCCAGCCCACACACCCACAGCCACACCCCAGCCCACACACCCACAGCCACAGCCACACTCCCCACAGCCAACCCACAGCCACACACCCACACCCACATCTCACAGCCATACCCCATAGTCACCCCCCCAGCCACACACCCATACCCACACTCCCTCCAGCCAACCCCCACAGACACATCCCACAGCCACCCCCCCATAGCCACACACCCACACCCACATTCCCCACAGCCAACCCCCACAGCCACACCCACAGCCACATCCCCACAGAGCCCCCGGGTGGCTGGTGGTGCTCTGGATATCTAGCCCTGAGACCTACCCCACTTCCAACCACAGTAATATGGACAAGAGGCCAGGACTCACCAGCATCCTCGAGGCCCACCCATCCCCATCCATGGGGATGCCCTAGCTTGCACATTAGCACTCCATCTCTCACCTGCCTTGGCTGGGTGAGTGGTTCCAGCAGAGCAAGCCGGGTATCCATCTACTTGTGCCTTTGTGTGCCTTTTGTGATTGGTGCCTCTCTGATGCTGTTCCTTGGTACCTGGCAGTGACCCTGCCTGGTGCAATGGTACCAAGTGGAGCCTGGCAAGGCTGAGGTGCCCGATGAGGCTGAGGTGGTAGCCTTTTTTGGTTGTTATTTATATTTGAGTCAGGGTCTCACTACAGAGCCCTGGATGGCTTGGAACTTTCTATATAGGCCAGGACGGCCCCAGACTTACAGCAATCCTCTTGTCCCTGTACTGACATGACAAGTGTGTGCCACCATGCCTGCCTTTGATGGAGTTCAGAGCTTTGACCAAGAGTTTTCAGAGACTGCTGTGCCAGGCAAGTGAGCAAACTGCCCTCTCTGGGCATTTGTTTCCTGCATCCTCCTCCTCCTTCCATCCTTCAGGGATGGCTCCAGGAGCCTTTATGATACAGGCAGTTCGTTTGCACAGACCTGGTTTCCATTAAGGATGGCCATTCACCCCACTGCTGTTGGCCAGGAACTCAGCTGAGGCTAAGGACCAGAAAGGTCTCAAGTCTTCTCGTGGACCTCTTCCTGTGCCCCAGGCTCCCTCACAGCATGGTGCCTGTCTCCCTCTGTGGTGACCCATCTTGGAGGTTGTCTTTGGTCTATCATTAGTTGACTTGTGTCCTTACAAGTTCCTGTGTGATAGCCCAAAACCCAGACTCTCAGGATGTGTCTGCATTTCAGCCCAAGTCTTACAGAGGTCATCAAAAGTAAGATGAAGTCATTGGGGGGTCACAATCCCACGTGCTTGCTATGTTAGGGGAAGAGATCAGGTTGAGTGTAGTGGCAGAGGCTTCTTAACCCAGCTACATGGGAGACTGAGTCTACAAGGTTACAAGTTCAAGACCTGAATGGGCTACAGAGTGAGTTCAACCCAAGCTCAGATAATTTACTGAGACCTTGTCTCAAAATAAAAGAAAAGTAAGAAGGTGGGAGATGTAGTTCAGTGGTAGAGACCCTGCCTAGAATCCCCCAGTGAGGGTCTGGGGTGTGGCTCAGTGGTACAGCACCTGCCTAGAATCCCCCAGTGAGGGGCTGGGGTGTGTTTCAGTGGTAGAGCACCTGCCTAGAATCCCCCAGTGAGGGGCTGGGGTGTGGCTCAGTGGTAGAGCACCTGCCTAGAATCCCCCAGTGAGGGGCTGGGGTGTGGCTCAGTGGTAGAGCACCTGCCTAACAAGGTTGAGGAATAATTAAAAACAAAGACCAAGAAACTGAAAAAAAAAAAAAAGCCACCCCTCCCCCAAACAGAGGAACAACCCCATAAGGACAAGAGGGAAGAGGTGTGTGTGTGTGTGAGTGTGTGTGTGTGTGTGTGTGTGTGTGGTGTGTGTGTGCAAGGCTGGGATGAGGCTTCAGTAGGAAACAACTCTGCCACAGTGTGACCTTGCTCTCGAAGCTTCAGGACAGCAGGGCTCAGGGCCTGTGTGAGCTCTGGGTCTTACGACTACAGCACAGCTCAGGGACCCGGCTGTGTCCAAGCAGCTCACGAGCTGCTGCCGGCAGTGGGGACATTTGTAGCTGGCTGGGGCCTCGTGGGGCTGAATCTCCTAACACTTCAGAATGACTGTTTAATGCAGATTCCCTCCCAGGCAGAGAAAGCACTGAGGTGTCACCCGCCCAGAGACACCTGACAGCCCCGATCACGGCCACAGTAATCCCTCAGGCCCGGTGCTGAAGCACACGACTGTGGGGACGGGGACCCTGGCTCGTGTTTCCCAGCTTGGATGTCTCCCACTGATGTGCTGATCCACAGGAGACCCTTTCCTAGTCTGGCTCAGTAACTCCAGCATCGTGTGCTGGGTGGGCCTCAAGGTCCCGTGTCTCAGTGGGTTTTATTTCTCTAGTTATTTGTGTAATAGGCTGTTACAGCTGCCTCTGACAGCAAGGAGAGAAAAATTACACCTTTCTGGAGATGTTGTTAGAGAGAGAGAGGTGGGAAAAGACCACTCAGTGGAGAAGGCAGTGCTCGGCTGAGGCCCCTGAACCACAGACGGTGAAGACGAGTTAAAAGCCTGTGGTATCCCAGGGTCACTTTTCGGGGTCTCTTCCAGCATCCACCCAACCACAGGACCTCGCGGTGTCTGCCTTCACCAGCATTCACCTTCAAGATGGCTAACACTCAGTTTCTCCTATCTGTCTCCTCTTCCCTCAGCTCGCCTCATTCATCCATTAATTCAGTCATTCATTCAGGAAGCGCCTACTCGGCCTCAGGACACAGCTATGAATGGAAAGCATTCCCAGTCTCCCGGGGGTGAATCTGTCCGACTGTGCCCTGAAGGACGACTTTCTGTCTCCTTGCTTTTTATTTTCAAAATAAACTCCTTTGAAAGCAGTCTGGCAGTTGAACAGCTAGTGCCTGAGCCAGCCATTCTGCCTCTAGGACATCCCCGGGAGCAAAGGAAATACTCACATATGCATGTCCCTGACACGCTCAGTATTCCCGCAGCAAAGCTGTGGAGGCTTCCATGTTAGCGTTCCATTGCTAGGACAAAATACCGGAGACAGATAACTGCAGGGAAAGGCTTGTGTTGGCTCACAGCTTTAGAGCCTCCAGTCCATGGTCAGCTAGCCCTCTTGCTGGTAGGCCCATGGCGGGGCTGAAATGCTGCAGGTGAAGAGAGTCGGGAGAGGAAAGCTGCTCACATTATAGGGGCTGGGGGCTGGGAGCCAGGCAGTGGTGGCGCAAGCCTTTGATCCCAGCACTCAGGAGGCAGAGACAGGCAGATCTCTGTGAGTTCGAGGCCAGCCTGGTCTATAGAGTGAGTTCCAGGACAGGCTCCAAAGCTACACAGAGAAACCCTGTCTTGAAAAACCAAAAACCAAACCAAACAAACCAAAATAAAAAAAAAAAAAACCATGGTGGCTGGGAAGCATCCAGAGATAAAGTATCTTTCCAGACCCCGCTCCCAGTGAGCTATTTCCTCTAAGTAGGCCCTGCATCTGGTCGTTTCCACCAGTTCCAAACATCTCCATCAAATTATAGACATATCAGTCTGAGGAGGTGGCTCAGTTTACAGTGTTTGTCTTACAAGCATGAGAAGTTGAGTTTGTCCTTCAGAACCCATGGAAAAGAGTCAGGTGTGTTGGTTCAAGCCTATAATCCCAGCACTGGGGAAGGAGACAAGGTGGATCCCTGAAGCTCACTAGCCACCTTACAGCCTAGCCTGCTTGGTGTGTTCCAGGCCACTGAGAGAACCCGTCTCAAAGGAGAGTGATGGCATTTATAAGGACGACACTTGAGGTGGTCTTCTAGCCTCTACATGCATGGGCACACATGTGCACCTGCACACACACCATCATTGTCCTCGTTAACATTAGCTGTCAACTTAGAATCACCTGAAAAAGGATTTCAGTTGAGTAATGTTGTTTACCAGGTTGGTCTGTGGGCATGCCTATAAGGGATAATCTTGACTGTGTTAACTGACGTAGGAGGGCTTAGCCCACTATTGGCGGCACTGTTTCCTAGGCAGGCGGTACTGGGTTGTATAAGAAAACTAGCTGAGCATGAGCCAGTGAGCCAGAAAGCTTGAGCTCTTGCATGGACTTCCCTAAGTGCTAGACTGTGACCTGAAAGTGTAAGCCAAGGAAACGCTTCCCTCCCCAAGCTACTTCTGCTCAGTGTTCGTCACTGCCTCAGAGAGGAGACTTGAGCAAACATGAACACACACGCATACACCTATGCATAAAAATCATAGACACCTTCATGAGTTAAGACACGAGTAAAGTCAGAGTCCCCGTGATTCAATCACTTCTCACGACCCGGCTGCTTTCCCAGAGCTCACCTCTGACTGTGCTGCACTGGGAACACTGTCTGAAACACATGAGCATCTTGGGGGGCACTCAAACCATAACTGTTTCCTGTGGGTGGACTGTGACTGTCGCGTATTGAAGCAGAGCAGCTGTGATGACCGGCATGCGATTGGGTCTGTGACGGTTAATGCTGTCAACCCAACAGGGTCCAGAGCCACCAGGAGTCATTCTGGGCATGTCTGCATTGAGCAGAGAGGAGCAAGTGAGCTGAGCCCCAGCATCCATCTCTCTGCCTCCTGACTGTGGATGCCACGTGACCAGCTGCCTCACGCTCCTGCCGCCACACTGCTGCCATGGTGGTCTACAGCTCTTCAAACAGAGCCACAGCAAACCCTCCCCTCTTAAAGCTGCCTTTGTGGGGGATTTGTCACAGAAACCAGAAAAACGACAAATACGGGATCCATTAATGTTCCCTCAAGTGTGTGTAGGAAGTGGAGGGCTAAGAGACCCACATGGCTCACGAGATCCTCTTGAGGCCCTGCTGTGCCTTGATAGCTAAGACATAAATAATTGACAGGTGTAGGAACGACTCCATGATGATGCAACTGTCCCTGAGTCAGCCATGCTGCTGTAAGGGACCCCAATAAACTCATGGGTTCACCCAGCTGGATTTGGGTGGAAACCATTCTTTGTTCTGCTAGTGACCTCTCTGTCTGGGTGAACAGACATTTCCTCACTTCTACCCAAGAAAAGTCAGCACCCCTCCTACTTACAACCTTACATCTCCCACCAATAGTTTCATGGGCAAGTAGAGTGAGATCCATCCACTGAGTGGAGTACCACTCGGCAGTAGGAACGGATGCAGACATGCTAGGATGTGCCTCAGTCTTGTCAGTGATAAATATGCCAAGTTAACGGAGCTAGACACGGAAGGCCGACATCTGATATGACTCCATCAACATGAAATACCCAGAATTCCACAGAGACGGGAAGTAGATGCATGATGGTTGGGGGCGGGGCTGGGAAGGAGCTATGGAGTAATGGATGGTCAAGGGTGCCAGATCTCTCTATGAGTTGACGGGGATGTTCTATGGGCTGGAGAGGGGGTTCAATGGGTAAAGTGCTTGGCACACAAGCGTGAGGACTTGAGTTGGGGTCATCAGCACCCCCATGAAAATTTGGGCATTGTGGTGCATTCCAGTAGTAACAGCACTAGGAGGCAAACGTAGAATGATCCCTGAACTCCCTGGCCAGCCAACCTAGCCCAATTCATGAGCTCCAGGCCATTGAGAGAGCCTGTCTCTAAAAATAAGGTAGAAGGAGATTGAGATATATACCCAAAGTTGACCTCTGGCCTCCACATGTGTGTACACACATGAACACGTGCACATGCATGTGCCACATACACACAGAGTATTCTAATATTGGCCATGGTGACAGATTCCAGCATCGGTGGCTGTATAGAAGGCCATTGGACTGGGATGTCCCTCCAACTGGGTGAATTATGCAACTGGGCATGCAAATTAGACCTTAACAAGCCCGTTAAGATACAGCGGTGCCAGCCCTCCACGGGTTGTTAAGACAGTTGTTTGTTTTCTGTAAAATACTTTAAATATTGCCTGGCATATGCCAAGTATTCAATGACTGTTAGCTATTTTAAAAGAATAAATCCCTGACTGTAGCATTAACCGCTTGGGAGTCTAAGGCTGGAGGATCGATCCGGGATTGATTCATTTTGGAGGTGGAGACTGGCCTGGCACCGTGGTGAGACCCTGTCTCTACACATGAAAATGAAACAGTAATCAAAACCATCCCTTTTCCACTCTGGAAACCCCGTTTCCCCAGGAAGCCAGCTGAGCCTGCAGGGAAGGCTCATCAAGGCTAACAACAGGCTCCCGCTACCTGCAGGCTGCTGGGACCTTCTCATCTCTGTGTTCCTTCTTTTTAAAAATCTCCCTGTGTGGTCTGTGTGTGCACACATGCTCATGTGTGTGAGTGCACACGTGAAGGTTGTGTGTACACATGAATGCACGTGTAGGGGTTGGAGGACAACCTCACCTTTCACCTTGTTT